>NC_060124.1:201509936-201818864 GCF_021461395.2 Schistocerca americana | reverse complement strand
AATAACGTAAAATATCAGACAGTAGCGAAGTAAGTTTAAATCTGATTTGAAATCATTTCTCCTGGACAACTGCTTCTGTTCTACTGACGAATTTCTACTTCAAATTGACTGCCAGCGAAAAAAAGTAGAAAGAAAGAAAAATAATTAAGAGTAGTTGCGGGATTAGGACTAAAAATAATAATGTGTCCATTAACGTTAACCCTAATCATATATACAAATCCTGTAACTGACTCGTTCCACATCATTCCGATAAAGAAATCATTCAAACGACCTATGGAACGTGTAACTAACTGATGAGGCGCCACATTTAGAATCACCACAGCGCCTCAATATGAGGCGCGGTAGAAGTATCGCAGCGGGTGACGACTGAGCCGGCACACGTTTAGTTAATTAGGGTTTGGAGGGTTGCGTGTTGTAGGTGGAATGCTATTGCCACCGACTGAAATTTTATAGACATGAGCGCAGGAAATTGTGCCAAATAAATACAGCTTTTATATGGCCAGTTTGTTTCGTACGATAGTTTATCGGCATCCATTGCAAAAGCCATGTAGTTTTTTTTATTTTTCATGAATAACAAGGCTGCCGAGAGAAAAGGCGCTGGCACCGGCTCATAAGTAAGAAGGAACTCTTTCCGGTAGCAACTCCCTAAGAAAGATCCTGACGGTTTTTTCTTAACCACAACACCCCCTTACACCAGTAATTCACGTGCCATACGTCACAAGATGCGTTCAGTACACGAAGGCTGTTACTGGAGTATAATTATGAATTAGGATCTGACCGTGGAAAAAATACGGGTTTAAAGAGACTAGAAGCCCCCCACACAGTTTAGCGAAACCTGCCGCATATGAGTCATACAAACGGTTGTGAGAGAGGGAGTAGGCATGTCACGGGACACGCACTTGTTAGAACAGCGCGCCTCTAAGCTGTGTAATATAAAACAAACTAGAATAGGGCAATTCAACCGTGTAACTGTGCACCGCAGCGAAGATCCGTCGCAGCAACCGACACTGCGCCTTTATTGAAACAGTTCTCGCGCTTTTCATAATCTGCGGGTGGACAGTTAGCCCTTTGGCAATCGAATTAATCTTAAGAGGAGACAGAAGCCAGTTTTTATTCCTATTCTGCCAATGCTATTCCACCCATCGCATAGATACTTTTCAAAAGAACTATGTTAAATTAGTGAAATTTTTATTGATTGTAGCCGGCCGATGTGGCCGAGCGGTTCTAGGCGCTTCAGTCTGGAACCGCGCGACCGCTACCGTCGCAGGTTCGAATCCTGTCTCGGGCATGGATGTGTGTGATGTCCTTAGGTTAGTTAGGTTTAAGTAGTTCTAAGTTCTAGGGGACTGATGACCTCAGATGTTAAGGCCCATAGTGCTCAGAGCCATTTGAACCATTTTTTTGTAGCTTTGAGCTGCGCGGGATTAGCCGGGCGGTCTAGGGCGCTGCAGTCACGTACTGTGCGGCTGGTCACGACGGAGGTTCGACTCCTCCCTCGGGCATGGGTGTCTGTGTTTGTCCTTAGGATAATTTAGGTTAAGTAGTGTGTAAGCTTAGGGACTGATGACCTTAGCACTTAAGTCCCATAAGATTTCAAATACATTTAAACATTTGTAGTATTGAGAAAAATCAACTTAAAATACAATATTACAATTTTAGTATAACAATTTTAGTGTAGTTATTGACGAAAAGCACTCACCACTAATATTTTTCTGCACCATACTGAGCATCATCTGAGTCATACTGATCTTCTTTTCTTCTCTAACTCCCTCTTCTTTTCCGTCTAGTTTCTTTTGTGCATTTTAAATTTGCAATGTCTGCTTCACGGATTCTCTCTTTACCTATTTTCACTAAGGATTTTGCAGTAGTTCCACTAGATTTTATGCCCAGCACTTCCAAAACACTCAGTTTTCTTGTTACACCACCACTGAAGCATAAAATAGAGTCATAAACATCATAATTGAGGGCTGTAATCTGAACAAATACAATTTTCTGTAACCGGATCCAAATGATAGACTCCACACATTCATTTACATTTTGCGGTTTCCGATGAAGACTTTCCTTCAACAAAGTGTCTTTACAAATTTCTCTAAATATAGATTTAATTTCATTCATTACTGCTCCAGGTAAACAATGTTTGTGGTCATACACTGCAATTGTCTTGTAATTGCACCAAGTTTCATGATCATTCGGTCAATTTCATTTGTGGAAAGCTCATGGAAAAAGGTAGACCATTCAGTTTTTTCATGTTTTCTAAATTTCCAGCCTTCCTTCTTATGGCCATGCCATAATAATTCTGTGAGCTATCTGTTTCAACATTTGTCAGACGACCTTTACCACCTACTTTCTTACCATGTTCCACTACTATTTTTTTTTTTTTACTTTCCTTTTAATAATCTTCTCAACCTTGACCCCACTCTCTTCTGAATATGGCCAATGGATTCTAATTTAGAAATAGAAGCAGGAAATACCGTACAAGGAACAAAATAAGCCTGTGCATTATCCGTGCATGGCGTGAAAAGGTGTTGTATTTATATAAAACAAAAACTGTTTTACGCAGGAGATGATGGACATTTCAAATATGCAAAAACCTAAAAATCGATTTTTTTAGCCCCTTTGCCTTTCGCCTCCCCTTAAGTCAGAAGCACGCGTGTTAGAGATGAGACATACATTATTTAGGGGGGGTAGGACGTCAAGCGGCCCGACTTGGAACAAGACAGGCACCACAGGACATTTTAATTCCCACTGTCTATACTTTTACAAATAAATTCGTAAAACTTTGTCAGCATGACCAGCAGGGATTCAGGATTCACACTCATAGTAGTGGAAGTTCAGAAACATAACAAAATAATTTTTTTACGTGTGAAATTTCATCATTTTTTTCATTTACTACTGGCTGCATTTGTTGCCATAGGTACACTTTTCTTCGTAAGTAAGAGAGATTCTTCGATGAATTTTGCACAGTACACACACCATACTTACAGGTATAAGTAACTCTAGAATTTATTTAATTTATGAAAAAATGCATGAACTGTTGCATTTTAAACCTCATGTTTAGAAAAAATTCAACTCTTAAAGTTAATTACTTCATTTTTTACCACAGTTTTTAATACGTTTGGAAAATTCTAGAGTTTCATACACCTGTAAGTATGGTTTGTATGCTGTGCAAAATTCATCGAACAATCTCTCTTACTTATGAAGAAAAGTGTACCTGTAGCAACAAATGCAGCCAATAGTAAGTGAAAAAAAATGCTCAAATTACACAAGCAAAAAGAAAAATTATTCTCTTATGTGTTTGAACTTCCACTGTTATTAGTGTGAATCCTGAATCCTTCCTGGTCATGCTGACAAAGTTTTATGAATTTATTTGTAAAAGTATGGACAGTTGGAATTAAAATGACCTCTGGTGCCTCTCCTGCTCCAAGTCGGCCCGTTTGACGTCCTACACTCCTTAATCAAAAATCTCAGAACACCATCACGTAATACGGAATTGGAACTAATTTTTTTTTTCCAGCGTAAATCGGTTGTGCATCAGCACATTATAATATCCAACAAGTTTCGCTGCCTCGCGATAATTACGGCCCACAGTGGACCACTGAGGGGTAATTGTAGCCACTCGGTAGCTGTACGAAGTTGTAGTTGAGAGGTGTGCGCTGACACAGTGTCTGTTTGCTGTTGCAGATGGTGGCGGCGTGAGGCATGCCTGATGTGTGCCGGTCAGACTCGCAGCGGTCTGACGCCTCGCAGCGGCCGCGCGTCTCCTTCAACAGGGACGTGCACGTGAAGCGCATCAGTGAGTACCGCACAGCGCCGCAGTCAGCCTGGCAGCCTCGTCCGCGGCGCACGCGGCCTTCTGCGAACGCTTCGCGCACCGACTAACAATCTCAGGTTGCCGACAGCCACTGTCCTAACCTTCCAAACAGCAAACGATGTCGCGCAGTCGGCGCTATGCCGGTACACTGACAGGGGAAACTCGCCGTCGCACCCCCTCAGATTTAGTGGTCATAAACTGAACAGAGGGCAAGCATGAAAACAGGAAGAAGGTGTACGGCACTGTGAAAAAAAACAGCGCAAAATTGTATCAGTGTGCGGTCCAAGAGGAACAAGTACACTACTGGCCATTAAAATTGCTACACCAAGAAGAAATGCAGATGACAAACGGGTATTCATTGGACAAATATATAATACTAGAACTGTCATGTGATTACATTTTCACGCAATTTGGGTGCATAGATCCTGAGAAATCAGTACCCAGAACAATCACCTCTGGCCGTAATAACGGCTTTGATACGCCTGGGCACTGAGTCAAACAGAGCTTGGATGGCGTGTACAAGTACAGCTGCCCACGCAGCTTCAACACGATACCACAGTTCATCAAGAGTAGTGACTGGCGTATTGTGACGAGCCAGTTGCTCGGCCAGCATTGACCAGACATTTTCAGTTGGTGAGAGATCTGGAGAATGTACTGGCCAGGGCAGCAGTCGAACATTTTCTATATCGAGAAAGGCCCGTACAGGACCTGCAACATGCGGTCGTGCTTTATCCTGCTGAAATGTAGGCTGTCGCAGGGATCGAATGATGGGTAGAGCCACGGGTCGTAACACATCTGAAATGTAACGTCCACTGTTCAAAGTCTGTCAATGCGAACAAGAGGTGACCGAGACATGTAACCAATGACACCCAATACCGTCAAGCCGGGTGATACGCCAGTATGGCAATGACGAATACACGCTTCCAATGTGCGTTCACCGCGATGTCGCCAAAAACGGATGCTACCATCGTGATGCTGTAAACAGAACCTGGATTCATCCGAAAAAATGACGTTTTGCCATTCGTGCACCCAGGTCCGTCGTTGAGTACACTATCGCAGGCGCTCCTGTCTGTGATGCAGCGTCATGGGTAATCGCAGCCATGATCTCCGAGCGGATAGACCATGCTGCTGCAAACGTCGTCGAACTGTTCGTGCAGGTGGTTATTGTCTTGCAAACGTCCCCATCTGTTGACTCAGGGATCGAGATGTGGCTGCACGATCCGTTACAGCCATGCGGATAAGATGCCTGTCATCTCGACTGCTAGTGATACGAGGCCGTTGGGATCCAGCACGGCGTTCCGTATTACCCTCCTGAATCCACCGATTCCATATTCTGCCAACAGTCATTGGATCTCGACCAACGCGAGCAGCAATGTCGCGATACGATAAACCGCAATCGCCATAGGCTACAATCCGACCTTTATCAAATTCGGAAACGTGATGGTACGCATTTCTCCTCCTTACACGAGGCATCACAACAACGTTTCACCAGGCAACGCCGGTCAACTGCTGTTTGTGTATGAGAAATCGGCTGGAAACTTTCGTCATGTCAGCACGTTGTAGGTGTCGCCACCGGCGCCAACCTTGTGTGAATGCTCTGAAAAGCTAATCATTTGCATATCCCAGCATCTTCTTCCTGTCGGTTAAATGTTGCGTCTGTAGCACGTCATCTTCGCGGTGTACCAATTTTAATGGCCAGTAGTGTACAATACGGAGCAACCAGGAAATGCAATGGCGTCGTGGGTAAGTGGTTACGTTGTTGGGCTGTCTGTGTCGTGGTGTAACTTCCGTTTCCACCAGCGAAGTGTAGGGAAGGGACCTATAATGACAGTTGATTCTGTACATCTACTCTATTAGCAGCAGAAAGGAAGTGGGTTCCGAATGGGAACCGCAAGCGTTCGATGACAAGGCGATAAGTCAACCGAATCTTCCACCGGGAAAGACGTCTGGTATGTCATACACGGCATTAATGACAGTACGTGTGTCACATGATAATAGTCTCTTCCCGACGCACCTACTTTGTACGCCTGGCGAGTGAGATATGCCTCCTTGCTCGATTTCGGTGTTCGTATGAATGTGATTGTGACCACTTCCAAGGAAATGATGAAAACATAATAGTTTGTCACATAAGCTGCAATAAATGAACGCAATAGTTTCCCAATCACACAGTTTCTCTGTGTTCTGTCGAAACATATGTTTTTAACATTTTTGAAGTTGCGTCCCGCTTTGGAATTGTTGGCTCCTGAATTCCTTCGATGTAACATAGTTGTCATCCGTTTATGTATTGTTTTCATTTATGTGAAACTTCTATATGGTATCTCGCCTGCTCTCATTATTCATCACACTTGTATTGTATTGTATGTTAACCGGGGGCCTAGAAACGACGGAGAGGCTCCGTCCCCGCCGCAGCCGCAGTGGTCCACAACCCCACGACGACTACCGCAGTCCACTTCACCCCTCCACCACCTCACACCGAACCACTCTTTCCGGGTTATTGTGCTATTCGGTCCCCAATTGCTCCCCCCCCCCCCCCCCCCCCCCCCCCAGGGAACGTCTCACACCAGACGAGTATAAACCCTATGTTTGCGTGGTAGAGTAACGGTGGTGTACGCGTACGCGGAGAACTTGTTTGCGCAGCAATCGCCGACATAGTGTAGCTGAGGCCTAATAAGGATAACCAGCCCGCATTCGCCGAGGCAGATGGAAAACCGCCTAAAAACCATCCACAGACTGGCCGGCTCACCGGACCTCGACACAAGTCCGCCGGGCGAATTCGCACCGGGGACCAGGCGGTCGTTCCCACCCGCAAAACCGTGCGTTGGATCGTACGGCTAACCGGGCGGGCTTCATCACACTTACTTGCGACGGTGACGTATTCTTACCACATGACTCATATTCTACAACCAAAGTATAGCTAGCAACTGCCAATGACCGAACAGACAGTTCATAATTGCACGAGGGATTTTTGAACACGGCTCGTTCGGTTTATAGCCCAACTCAGTGACCACTTAACCACAACGCCGCGGCTGTTCTGTTCGTCTCGATATTACACTTGTTAAGAGGACCATTCGCTGTTTTTCTTTTTCCTTTTTTCGAAGTTCAGTACACCTTATTCCTGTTTTCATGCTTGATTTGTGGTTAGTTTTTGACGGGCTGTCCACTGGGCGATCTTATCACTAAATCTGAAGAGGGTACAATGTGGTGTTTCCCTTGTGAGTGGGCGCCTATAAAATTTACATAACTCATTCAGTGTTGTAATACAGAAAATAATGAAATTTAAAAAAAAGTAGTGAATACTCCTTGGTAGTTAACAATTATGTAATTTATTCTCTAGTCGCAAGAGGAGGAAGAGTTCTTGGAAACGGTCTGGAGGTATGAGATGATTCCAGCACGGTGAGACAGAGCTTCCGCACTCAGATACGGAGTTTAAGCTGAACCCAGGAGCACATTTACCAAGTGAACATTAATACAACCGACAAACGCAGCTATGGATTCTTGACTGGAAATTGAGGAAAAAAGGCCCTATGAACATGTGTCCGGAAATACATCGTTGCCACGGTAGATGGAGCTGACGAATGAGTGTTCCTCAGACCACGTGTCATGCCTTCCTTGTCTGTTGCAGGCTGTGTGATCGACGCAACAGAATGGTCCGGTATTCGTGACGGAAACAAGACTAGATGATGTTTGTGTACAGCCAAGCGGATGGAAACTACCGAGAGGCAGCACGTCTATACCAAAACAAGTACCCTCACACACACCAACCACATCGCACAACATTTCAAGCGCCGGCCGGGGTGGCCGAGCGGTTCTAGGCGCTACAATCTTGAACCGCGCGACCGCTGCGGTCGCAGGCTCGAATCCTGCCTCGGGCATGGGTGTGTGTTGTCTTTAGGTTAGTTAGGTTTAAGTAGTTCTAAGCTCTAAGGGACTTATGACCTTAAAAGTTAAGTCCCATAGTGCTCAGAGCCATTTGAACCCTTTTTTAACATTTCAAGCCCTTTTTGGGCGTTTGTGTGGTTATGGGTCCTTGCAGAGAGACTAACGTGCAGGGAGAAGGCGGACTGTGCGTCCGCCAGATTTGGTGGGCCGGGTTCTACAGGATATTCAGACGAATCCTAGTACAAGCTCCAAGCAAGTGACCTGCCAACACAGTGTAAGCACGATTATGTGTTTTCTGCAAGACGACCGCTACTATCCCTATCACCTGAAAACCCGTGGAGGACACTTTGAAGATCTGTCGTGACGTGGATTGATGCAGCTCTGTACTGTGTTACGGGACGATTTGTTGTCACGTCCATTTCCGGACAGCTGTTCATAGGACCTTTTTTCCTCCATTTCCAGTCAGGAAACCGGCCCTGCAGTTTGTCGGTTTTATTGATGTTCATCCTGCGTAAGTCACTCAGGAATGAAGCAAACAGGAAGTACTGGGAAGGAAAAGCGAAATAGCCATCACGAGAATTACGTAATCCACGAAGAATTGGTCGTTGGAAAGACTGAGCCTGCATATACGAAAGTCAAAACAACTTTCCGTGTAATTAAAATCAAAGGTATCATTTCATAGGCTTAGGTCTTGCTCTTACTGTTCCATGTTCCGGGCCTAACTGGCCATTTACTGTTAACCTGCCACCGTCTTATCGCCGGCCAGGTGGCCGAGCGGTTCTAGGCGCTTGAGCCTCGAATCGCGCGACCGCTACGGTCGCAGGTTCGATTCCTGCCTCGGGCATGGATGTGTGTGATGTCCTTAGGTTAGTTAGGTGTAAGTAGTTCTAAGTTCTTGGGGACTGATGACCTCAGATGTTAAGTCCCGTAGTGCTTAGAGCCATTTGAACCATTTTGAACGAAATGCTATAAACAAGCCGTTATACCATTTACCTCTAGTATTGATGTTAAATTAAATTTTGTTGTTGCACGGTTAATCAGTAAGAGCTCATAATAGCAGATTCCAGTAGAATATACAATTCTCGTTACTACGCACACGTCCAGTTGCGAGTTAACTTGTTTAGGAAAGCATTTTGTCCGCCGAGCTGAGCGAGCGCAGGCCTACCTTCGTGACGTAGGCGCCGCGGCCCGTCTCTCTCCTGCGCCTCGCGAGTAAGTCGCCTGTGCGAACAGCTTCTCCCATCATATGCAGGACGAGTGATCTAGTGACGATGAAACAGAGACGATTGTGGAGGAATTTCTAATACAGTGAAGACAATAAGGGAAGAGAGAAGAGAGAGAGGGAGATGTATTAATCCATTAGAGATAAATCTGTATGTATAACAAGAAATCAACAGGCAGGTGAAGTTTGACGTCAAGAGAATGGTGAGAAACGTCGCAGCCGACTGCATATCACGCAAAGAGACTTGGAAATGACAGGTGGCTACGCAGTGAGTGACGGCAGGGATAGGTATTATAGTGCCAAAGCGTCAATCAGCCGTTGCTTGGGAGCTGATGGAAGATACGAAGCGGCGTGTGAGAGGCGGAGCCGGCAGGATGCGATCGGCGGTGCTTTGCTGGGCGGCGCGTGGGCCAGCGGGCGAGTGCTGGGCGGCGTCCGAGAGCCAAGGCCGCCGGGGGCGCGCTGCCCGGGGGCGGCGCCGTGGGCGGCGAGGCCGACAGAGCTCTGACTCCAGCAGCCGCGGAGGCCGGTCTCACACGGCGCATCGAGCGAGAGAAACGCGTGTGCGGGGTGAAACGTACACGACGGAACGTGAAGCAAAAGTCAGTTTTACGTATATCACACTTTGTGGAGATCATCACATAATAACTATCGTTCCATTCCAAACAGATATCGTAGACGTAGAGAAAGCATTTGGCAATGTTGAGGGTAGACTCTCTTTGAAGTTCTGAAGGTAGTAGGGGTAAAGTACAGGGAGCGACTGGCTATTCACCACTTGCCGGCCGGAGTGGCCGTGCGGTTCTAGGCGCAACAGTCGCAGGTTCGAATCCTGCCTCGGGCATGGATGTGTGTGCTGTCCTTAGGTTAGTTAGGTTTAATTAGTTCTAAGTTCTGGGCGACTGATGACCTCAGAAGTTAAGTCACATAGTGCTCAGAGCCATTTGAACCTTTTTTTTTTTATTTACCACTTGTACAGAAACCAGACGACAGAGTCGAGGGGCGTCAAAGAGAAGCAGTAGTTGAGAAGGGAGTCAGACAGGGTTGTAGCCTATCCGCGATGTTATTCAATCTGTATACTGAGCGAGCAGCAAAGGAAACCAAAGAAAAGTTTGGAGTAGGAATTAAAATCCATGGAGAAGAAATAAAAACTTCGAGATTGGCCGATGACATTATAGTTCTGTACGAAACAGCGAAGGACTTGGAAGAGCAGCTGAACGGAACGGACAGTGTTTTGAAAACAAGATACAAGATGAACATCAACAAAATCAAAACAAGGATAATGGAATTAGTTAAATTAAATCAGGTGATGCTGAGGGTATTAGATTAGGAAATGAGACACTTAAAGTAGAAGACCAGTTTTGTCATTTGGGCAGCAAAATAACTGATGGTAGCCGAGGTAGAGAGGGTATAAAATTTAGACTGGCAATGGCAAGAAAAGCATTTCTGAAGAAGAGAAATCTGTCAACATCGAATATAGATTTAAGTGCTAGGAAGTCTTTTCTGGAGTGTAGCCCTGTATGTAAATGAAACATGGACAATAAACGGCTTAGATAAAAAGGGAATAGAATCTTTCGAAACGTGGTGCTACAGGATAATACTGAAGATTAGATGGATCAATCATGTAACTAATGAGCAGTAGTGAATAGAATTGAGGAGACACGAAATTTGTGGCACAAAAGAAGGGATCCATTGACAGGAGACATCCTGAAACATCATGGGATCGCCAATTTAGTATTTGAGGGCAGTATGGGGAGTACAAATCGTAGAGGGAGACCAAGAGGTGAATACAGTAAGCAGATTCAGAAAAATGTAGGTTTTAGTAGCTATTCGGATATTAAGAGGCTTGCACAGGATAGAGTAGCATGGAGAGACGTCTTCGGACTGAAGACCACAACAACAACAATAACATTATCAGTACAAGTATGAATTGTGACCCCACAAGGTCCCTCCTCCCCCAACCTCTTACCTCAACTCTCTCTCTCTCTCTCTCTCTCTCTTTTTGGTCTAACCGTCCGCAGTAGTGGAGTGCTGTAGTGGAATCACGTGGTAAGCCCCTTGACGACCTGCCTCCACGAAGCTCTGCAAGCCCATCTCTTCATCTGATCAATCTCTTCATCTGATCTGTCCACAGTAATGATGCACGTCCTCTAGGTCTTCAGCTGTCGACTTTTCCCGCTAACATTGATCTTTCCATTGCCTCTTGCCTTCTGGGAATCAGACCAAAATATTGTAACTGATTCTGATTGACAAAACTCGACTGTCTCATTCGCTGGCTCAGCAACGATTCATTGGTTCTATGTGCTGTCCACAGTATTCGAAATAATAGCACCACGTTTCCAGGGCATCAAAGCTGTGACGATTTGCCGTCTTCATCGTCCAGGTTTCTGTTGCATAAGTCAACATAGGGAAGATCGGAGGAGAGTGAGTTTTCTCTTAGCTGTGATGGAGGTGTCCATCCAGATGCGAGCGAGTTTTACTGTAGCATTTCTCTCAATCGAATTGCGCCTACCCATCTCACGTTCGCAATCTCTGGCATCAGTGACAACAGATCCTAAATACTCGAAGTGACTGACGACCTCATAACAAGCAGTTTTGTGATCTCAGGTCTGTTGTCATTACGGTGATCTACAATCATCATTTTGCTGTTTGTTTTGTTGACTTCAAGACCGCATTCTCTGCTTCGTTAAGCCAACCTTCCCATGATGATTTCCAGTAAATGATCCTCTTCAAATGTCAGACTGTCGTCTGAGTTCCTGAGATTGTTAATTTTTCTGCCACATACAACCATACCTTCAAGAGCATCCCTTATAATGTGCATACTACATGAACTGAACAATAGCGTGGATAGAATGTATCCTTGTCTTATGCCGGCGTTAGTAGAAAAGATGTCTGAGAAGGTGTTATTGATTCTTGCTGTCGCTGTGCTCGGAAAATGCAATTGCCACATTAGTTATAGCAGGTGTCTCGGCGTATCCATCTCGTTGAGGATACTCCATAGCTTTGACCATTTCACCTTGTCGAAAGCTTTCTTGTAACCCACAATGAGACGTGAACAGCCTGACATTATATACCCTTGCCGTCTCTATGAGCTGCTGGATGTTTAGATCTGCTCACGGGGTCCCTTGACTGGAATAAACTCACTTTATTCGTCTGATATTTGTGGAAGTAAGAAGGTCTTCAGCCATTCAGTATAGTGAGCATAACTTTACTGATAAAGGCACAGTCAAGTGGAGAACCTTTCTTGAACAGTGGTATAAAAATGGAGTGGCACCACTGGTCTGGCCAATTTCCAGACATACAGATCTTTTGACGTAGCCTGTGCAGGATGTCTCCACGCATGTTTCTTAGGGCTTCAGCAGTAATTGCATCCATCTTCTTCAGCAACGTTTTAAGCGCATTTTCCACCACACAGGATACGGGTACACTATTGTATGTGTTGTGGCGTAGAAGAAAACAGCCTCGGAATGTCAGCATGAATAATTTGTTGAAAATCCCGCAGCGCATGCTGTTAAGATTCAAGAAGATTTGCTTTCTTGACGCTTGCTATGGCATCCCAGACATTGTCTGTCAGGCCAGCCCAGCAAGCATCTATGTACTCCTCAAAGCGTTTGTTGTATGTACTGCAGTGTAAGGTCTTGGAATACCTTGCTACAGTATACCATTTGGTGGTCTCGACATGACGGGCATATCAACAGTTTTTACCTCTTTTGCCTTCCATTCAGCCCCCCTCAAAAAGTACCAAATCACTCCTGTTGTCATATCCAGTAGTTCCCCACATCATGGTTTTTGGACTGGAAAAGATAAGAGGTCTCTGGAGTCACCGCCTCCTGCAGCCTTACGCAAGGCTGTCCACAGCCACGGTGGCGCCGATCTGACGGCCACAATCAGAAGCGCGACTCTACACTGAACACGACGGCGTGTCACTGTGGCTCTACACCGTGCAAGTGTCTGTTGTCTGTGGTCTGTTGTCAGGGGTAAGCGACGCATGTCAACTCAAGGTCTCAACCCAGCTCCGAATATCCTGTTCTCGACGGTTCGGTGACACTACCTGTAATCTCTCTTGGGATTTCAGCAGATGTCATCCGTCTATCTGTCACAGCCAATCGAACGATCCCACGATCTTAACGCGGTGTAATCCACCCGGAGGACCTGTGACTCCTCTTCTTTCCATACTGTTGCTCTAAGTCCATGTCATCAACACTCGTTCTACATTCATTGTACTACAGCCATTTGTCTGGACGGTCTGTAAGATGTTCCAATCCCATAAAGCCTCCGATTCAACATTTAGAATCCTAAAGATGACGATATGCTGCACATTTACGTCTTCTGGGCATGCCCTGTTGCGATCTAAAAAGTTCAGTAACGTTAGACACACCCAGTACCCATCATATATTTATACACTTCATCTTCTCTGCACTGAAATTATTGTAAATGAGCTCGCAACTAGATGAAATTTCGATAAAGATATACCACAGACGTGGAAATACTTGGGTATCGTGAGTTTTTTTAATTGCATGGACCGAATGCCAGCATGGTTCCTTGAATGGTCCCCTAATTAACTTCCGTCCCCATCTTTAGTCAACAGTGTTAGCTACCTATTTGATGGTGTTAGTGTAGGCGGGATTTAAAACAAAATGCAGTTACGTATTTCTAAGAATACCACCTATTAATAAGAAGAGGAGTGTGACCAGCCATCTCGAAAATGGGAACGTCGAAGAAGCAGAGGGAAGGGAACACAGAGTAGGGAAACAGAGCTAAATAAATAACTCGATGGACAAGTAAAATCGGAAGGAGAATTCAGTCATCTTGTTTATGTCAAGGAACAGAGGAGCCTGTACCTAACGGTATAGATACCTTTCCCCGCAACCTAAACAAATTTCAACTTAAATAAAATAACGAATATCAGGGTAGTGTTGTAGGTACTCCTACAGGAGCGCAGGGAGCAGTACGCCAGTGGCAAAATGTAGAGTGAAATTCTAGAAATCAGTGTGTACGATTTTGTCAGACATTTGAATACGTATGTATTTTTCAAGAGGAAAAGGGAAAAAGATGAAAAAGCGTTCTTTGCCTAAGATATAAAATCATCTAAATCCCAGACTGAAAAGCCGACACGAATGCAGAGCTTTTAACCTAACTGTGATGTTTGTATTTGTAATTTCCTCTCTCTCTCTCTCTCTCTCTCTTTCTCTCTCTCTCTCTCCTCTCTCCTCTCCCCTCTCCCCTCTCCCCTCTCCCCCATCCCCCCCCCCTGACTGTCTGTCGTGTATCATAATTAACAGCGAACACTAACATGGGTGAAAGTTTGCTATGGTAAAATAAAAAAGGTATCATTGGTTGGCTCTGAGCACTATGGGACTCAACTGCTGAGGTCATTAGTCCCCTAGAACTTAGAACTAGTTAAACCTAACTAACCTAAGGACATCACAAACATCCATGCCCGAGGCAGGATTCGAACCTGCGACCGTAGCGGTCTTGCGGTTCCAGACTGCAGCGCCTTTAACCGCACGGCCACTTTGGCCGGCAAAAGGTATCATTAAACGTGGGTCCTCAAACCATATAACGGCGATTGTATGATGTGTGGTTAGGACAGCACTAGTAGTCACAGGTTTGTTTGGCCCGTGGAAGGGCGTCACTTACGTGCCGACAATCTGAATTGGCATACTCTTGAAAATAGACGGCAATAATCCCCCGTAAGCCTTGTTACAAAGTTCAAGAAAGTGAGGAATTTAAGAAAATGCTAAAACTGTCTTAATTTCGCTCCCGTAGGGGACGCAAGACAGGAATAGACTAATTGCAACGTGAAGTGAGACATATAGGCATACTTCCTTCGCTCCATACGCGAGTGGAACTAGACGAAACCTACGTGATAGAATTGAAAGTACCCTCTGCTATGACCCATGCAGTGCTCTGCGCAGATGTAGGTACAGAAACTGCTTGTAAATTTACTCACGAAGCGAAACTTGCATTATCCTGAAATAAGATGTCCTCTCGTGCATATGGCGTGAGTTTTGAGAACTAGTATTCAATCCTCACTCTGCCCATGACATTAGTTATGACCGACGGACGGAACCATTGATCACGTGCTTCAAGAGACCCGCCTCCTCTGACGGTACCGCACATGAATGTAGCGCCATGGACTAAGGATATACGCCGCACCACATCCAAATATGAAGCCCTTACATTCTGTTATACGGACAGTGGGGCACTACTGACGGTTAGTCCTTTATTATTTGCTCGCAAGAGTCGCCACTTTATGAGGCACTGATCTTGTTAAAAATGTGTATGTGTCTGCACGGAACACCAGTAAAGCCGCAAGACGCTCAGCCAGATGTATGAATGCCGCTAAAGAAGGCGTGGCACAGATACTGTAACGAAACAGGCTTCCTATGAATGGCACGGATTCTGGGTGGCCTCTGAGATGACTAGAGGCCGAAACTTTGCCAGGTTTTAACTGGTCACTCTTTAAAAAATGGTAGCCAGAGTTCAGACTTCCACGACGTCATACAGCATAAATTGGAAGAAAGTGTTAACCTGCACGGCTTCACAGAGTCGAAGTTTCAAATCGCTAGTGTTCGGTAGATAATACTTTAGAACTGGCAGACCTGAATACTACTTCCCGTCACAGCAGTCAGCAGACCACACTGTGTAATGCAGCCATTAAATTGGAAATTACCCACCAGCAAGAGTTACGAGCCTTGCCCGACAGCCAAAAATCTAATTCCACATCGGAAGTAATTTTCAAGAGAAAGGCATTCATCTCTAAATTCCAACACGTTCAAGGCATCGAGCCTCAGCAATCGCAATAATTTGTGGACTCCACTTGCGCACACCAGTCAACTGACGCCTGAAAAAGAGATCGTCTGTCCTTATCGTAATAACTAATTATTTGTTAACAATGCTAATTCCTAGCCCTGTTAGTTATTTATGTCTAATGATGTACTCCATAGAACTTCATACGAGTGAAATAAGATTGTCAGCTATTAAATGCCCTCAGGTGGTTATTGTATAAAACAACAGAGAAAGAAGAAGAAGAAGAAGAAATTTTGTAGGTTTGTGTTATTTGACGTGTCAATGTGTAATTACGAAAGCAATAAAGAAAAGAAGGAAGGAACAAACGGAAGATTAGGGTTTAACCTCCCGTCGACATGGAAATCATTAGAGTCAGAGTACAAGCTCGGAATACAGGGTGAGTCAGGAGGAAAGGTACACGCTTTGAGGGGTGATAATATTGGTGATTCCGAACAAAAAATTTCAGATGAACACATGCCTCTTCATGATTTTACTTTGGTGTGGAGCCAAAGTCATATAAAATTTTTTGAATGATATAACCGCCATTTGACTGTATAACAGCTTTTATTCCACAATCTAGATTTCGGCCTTAGCCCATTTTCAAGTGTTACAAGTGTCAATAATCATTAGACTTGAGTAGTACACAACTACCAAGAGATGAATAAACTAAGCAGATACAGAAGGATGTAGGCTGCAGTAGGTACTGAGAGATGAAGAAGCTTGCACAGGATAGAGTAGCATGGAGAGCTGCATCAAACCAGTCTCAGGACTGAAGACCACAACAACAACAGTACACAAGTCATCGTCAAACTATGTAAGTTCGGTTATATAAACCAATTTTGTCAAAATTAAACGCGAGAAAATTTGTGTAAAAGCTAAATTACTGGCAGTTAGCATGACTTATTGACTTTATATGGTTGTGGAATGAAATAGATGACCAAATCACGGGCTGAAGTTTCGCTCTTGTGTACACAAGAGCGAAACTTCAGCCTGTGATTTGTTGATCTGTTTCTTTCCAGAGCCATATAAAGTGAGGCTCTATCAGTTTGTCGTGTGGATATTCGGGAACGTCTAAAGCGAACCTTCCAGGCCGACGGACTACGTGTTCCCACGTGCTGCTTGCATCATACCCGACGCCTTCTGGGTCATGGTGTGTCGTGTTTCCCCCCTGACCTCTAAGCCACTGCTTCAGCATCCAGATGCTAAAGTGGATAGGCCACTTATTTTCATTTGGGTACTACTTTATTCGTTGTTCTTCTGCAGCCTTTTTTGTGCAATTAATAAACCAAAATAAACTGCCGTCTACATAAAAGTCGAACCTTGCAAGATAATTATTTAAGTAGAAGGAAGTTTAAAGAATATTGTGAAGATTGAGAGACTACAGGAGATTCTCACCGCCCTGCCTACCCCGTACCTCGGAAACACATCAAGCAGTGCACCCCTGCCGAGTTTTCTTCTTTACGTGTTTTGTCTATATTACTTTCATGAATAGAAATGTAGTGACGTGAGAATGTAAACGTATTTTAAATATATTTAGCTGCAATTGAAAACTATGCCTTACATATTTAAATGTCAGCGTCTTTAAATTTGTGTTCTCTATTCGTTTTGGTTTACAAATGCTGTGTTGTTGGTTTGACAGATTAACATTTACAAACTGTACTATATTGATCAAAGAGTAAAGCTAAGCACGAAATTAATGGAACGATAATTTCAAAGATTATGAGCATATATTTATGTGTGTAGTTGAGGAAAGTTAAAAAATAGTACTTGATGTTGTGGTCTTCAGTCCTGAGACTGGTTTGATGCAGCTCTCCATGCTACTCTATCCTGTGCAAGCTTCTTCATCTCCCAGTACCTACTGCAACCTACATCCTTCTGAATCTGTTTAGTGTATTCATCTCTTGGTCTCCCTCTACGATTTTTACCCTCCACGCTGTCCTCCAATACTGAATTGGTGATCCCTTGATGCCTCAGAACATGTCCTACCAACCGATCCCTTCTTCTAGTCAAGTTGTGCCACAAATTTCTCTTCTCCCCAATCCTATTCAATACTTCCTCATTAGTTACGTGATCTACCCATCTAATCTTCAGCATTCTTCTGTAGCACCACATTTCAAAGGCTTCTATTCTATTCTTGTCCAAACTATTTATCGTCCATGTTTCACTTTCATACATGGCTACACTCCATACAAATACTTTCAGAAACGACTTCCTGACACTTAAATCTATACTCGATGTTAACAAATTTCTCTTCTTCAGAAACGCTTTCCTTGCCATTGCCAGTCTACATTTTATATCCTCTCTACTTCGACCATCATCAGGTTTTTTGCTCCCCAAATATCAAAACTCCTTTACTACTTTAAGTGTCTCATTTACTAACCTAATTCCCTCAGCACCACCCGATTTAATTCGACTACTCTCCATTATCCTCGTTTTGCTTTTGTTGATGTTCATCTCATACTCTCCTTACAGACACTGTCCATTCCGTTCAAGTGCTCTTCCAAGTCCTTTGCTGTCTCTGACAGAATTACAATGTCATCGGCAAACCTTAAAGTTTTTATTTCTTCTCCATGGATTTTAATACCTACTCCGAATTTTTCTTTTGTTTCCTGCACTGCTTGCTCAGTATACAGATTAAATAACATCGGGGAGAAGCTACAACCCTGTCTCACTCCCTTCCCAACCACTGCTTCCCTTTCATCCCCTCGACTCTTATAACTGCCATCTGGTTTCTGTACAAATTGTAAATAGCCTTTCGCTCCCTGTATTTTACGCCTGCCATCTTCAGAATTTGAAAGAGATTATTCCAGTCAACATTTCAGAAACCAGGTAGTATCAAAAATGAAAGAATGAAAAGAAAATAAAAAAATGTTCGGATATATGGCGCGATGAGATTAAATTTTAAACTACATTTTATTGTGTAGATGATTTCTGATTGGTCATCAGCAGATTGTGACTGAAATTATCGAGGAACTTTTTGTTCTGAAGATCTGTCTGCGCCTTAAGAAGCATATCGGGTTGACTTTTAAAGGACTGAAAATTTCAGTTTCTTCAGGATATTCCTTTGCTTCCCTTTCTTAACAAAAAGCAAAATTTGGGGCTTACTGTTAACGTGTTTGGATGTATGTTTGTTGCTGAGGAGATGTAGTGCAAAGGCATTTGTACTGTTATCGTTCGATTTCGTGTGCTCTTTAAAATGTGTCTGAAAGTTTCTACTACTTTGCCGATGTCTTTGACAAAATCGTCACATCCAGTTCTGCATATCCCTGACTTATTAAATGGTTCTGTTGTGTTGGTGGTCTCTCTCATGATATAACTATTATTGTTCGGAATCCTGTTTAGATATTTGTATTTGTAAAAGTTTTGGGTATTTTATTGGAAATGGTTCCATAAGAGGGCAGAACTACGAATTTAGTTTTTTGTATGGCTTCCTTTCTTTCCGGATTACTTTCATTTGCATCTGATTTTTGCTTAACTTCCAAAACCTGTGCATTTTATTTTCCATGCTGTTTATTTCTTATTTCTTATTTCTTTTTCAACTTTCCTCAACTACACACACAACTATATAGCCATAGTGTTTCAAATCACTATTCTATTTATCCCACGCTTAGCTTTAGTCTTTGATCAGTATACCTTTGTTAATGTCAAGCTGTCAAACCAACAAAACAGTATTTGTGAACCAACACGAACAGAGAAAACAAATTTAAAGAATTTCGACATGTAAAGCATAGTTTTTTACTGCTAAATATATTTAAAATACGTGTACATTCAAATCACTACTTTTCTATTCGTCGAGGTAACAACTGTATTCTACTTTCTTCAGAATCACAATATCATTCGACAATGGCTCAGAACGCTGAAACTAGTGAACAAATAAAATTAATAACACAAAAGTGGCAAATTCTACCTTCTTTTTAAGTTTCATCTCGAAAATTCCAAGTTTCGAACTTGAAACTCGTTGTTAGTATTATTCCTTCAACACATATGCACCCTGCAACGTGACGCATTGTTCCCAACGGTGGATGAGTTGATGAAGACGTTGATTGTAGAAGTCTACACTTCTGCTGTTCGATAAGCATTGCATCTCAAAAATTGCCTCTTCGCCTTCTGCCACTCAGTGGTTTCTCCATCAGTGCAAAGAGGGAAAATTTATTGGGTGCCATGCCAAGAGAAATTGATGGAGGGGAGGGGAGGATGGAGTATTTGATAGCCCAAAGAAACGGCACGTGGGACAGTGTCCTGTGTAGAGTCGGGGGGGGGGGGGGGGGGGAGCAAAAACAGCCCCCTTGCACAGCTCCCTCGACGTTTCGTCTTGACAACCTGCTGTAACCCCGTCAGGAGATTTCGGTAATATGCTCCGAGCATAATCTGATGGTACCACGCTATGGCAGTCTCGAAAATCATTCAATATCACCTCGCCTGACGATCGTTAGGCCGTCAGCTCTTCCGGCGGTGGGGAATCCACACGTTTCCACTGCTTTGTTATTGTCATGGCCATACACCCAGCACTCGTCTATGGTGATTAGGCTCGTAAGTAAGACATCCGGACTGGCCTGACACGACTGTAGCATTTCTGCTGTCGCGTCGGTTCGGCGAGCTTTCTGAATGGGTGGGAGCAATCGTGGACCACAGCGGGGAGCGATCTTTGTCATGTTCAGAATGTAGTGCAAGATGTTGAAAACCAATCCATGATTGATATCCACTTTTTCCAGTATAGCCTCGACTTTGATATGTCGGTCTCCGACCACAAACACGTACGCTTCTCTAGTGACTTCCGGTTCCTCACAGACAGATGGTCTGTCTCTTAGTTCTCCGTCACTCAGACTTGTCTGACCACACAGGTAGATACTGTGCCAGGTAGTCACTGCGTCATATTCTGGCACACTCTTGCTGTATGCTTTCACCAACACAGCATGGATTGTTGCAGCTTTATTTCTCTTCAGATGTGGAAAACTGCTGATTGTACGACACTCCACTTTATCAATGGACTGATCCATTCTGTTTTCATCCAATCTGGATAGCAGTGGGTGCTGAAGCACCGCTTCCGTGATGCGGATGTGCACTTTCCCCAATCGAATCAGCCTGGCGGATTAACGGCGAGGGTTGGTGTGCCAGCCAGCGCATATGTGGTTTTTAGGCGGTTTTCCACGTCCCACGAGGTGAATGCCGGATTGGCACCCAAGTCTTCCAGTTACGTGCTTAGCAAACATTTAGACATGTTTCCCTCACTTCCACATGGATAACACTACACACAGACAGTTGGAGTGCACATATTCTGTCTGAGGAGAAACAGGGTGGTGCCAAGAAGGGCATCCAGCCACCTGTTAAGTTACATGCATAAATAACGTGCCAAACCTGCGCCGATGCGGGACAAACGCACAAAAAATGACGATACTGATGATGATCAGTTCCGTTTTCGCTACTCTTTGGGTGTGCTATGGTACTGTGGCGTTGGGATTTCAGTGTTAACTAAAACTGTACATACGTCTACCTGCAGACAAACAAAAAATTAAGACAGAGCTTAATTTTTTCGACGTGACACTTAAAACTTTGACTACCCGTCATATCTTTTTAGCGTAGTAAGTAGGTTCTAATACCTCCCAACAGTTGCAGTTTTATTTGAAGCTGGTGTTCTATAACACGCGATTTCTTGAAGAATATGAAATTCAGTGTTCACCCTGGTTGTGGGTTTCCTGCAGTTGCATCCAATGCACGTGGACAAACCATTCTTTACCATTTGTGCATGGAATTAAATTTTTACAGAATTCTCATACAATTCACAGTTTTTATGGCAAGGCCATTGTCCATTAAAATGACGGGGGAATGCCCTAAAATTCACATTTTATGTATTGTAACTCACAGAATGATCGTTTCTGTGGTGTCGTCACCATTATCCTGCAGACAAGCAACAACTGCACTGTGGTTTTCCATTTATCGCTTGGGCGATCGTTTGTCGCTCACATCCACAGCAGGCTATATGGACAGAATTTAGGGGCAGATAACAAGCTGCGGACCAGTGCAGAGAATAGGCGGAATGCAGAGATGGCTGTATATTTGGAAGCTGGTACCACGATCAAGGACCAAGAGCGAACAATAGGAGTGGGAGACGAAGAACGATTTGCTCAGATTAGTAAGGGTGTAAGACAGGGATGTAGTCTTTCTCCCCTACTGTTCAATCTATACGTAGAAGAAGCAATGACGGAAAAAATTTTCAGGTGTGGAATTAAAATTCAAGGTGGAAGGATACCAATGATAAGAATCGGTGATGACATTGCTATCCTCGGTAGAAGTGAAGAAGAATTACAGTATCTGTTCAACGAAAGGAACACTCTAATGAGTACAGAATATGGATTGAGAGTAAATCGAAAAAGATGAAAATGAGAAGTAACAGAAATGAGAACAGCTAGAAACTTAACATCAGGATTGGTGATCACGAAGTAGAAGAAGTTAAGGAATTGTGGTACCTAGGCAATAAAATAACCCATAACGGCTGGAGCAAGGACGATACCAAAAGCAGACTATAAATTGAAAAAATGTTTCAAATGGCTCTGAGCACTATGCAACTTAACTTCTGAGGTCATCAGTCGCCTAGAACTTAGAACTAATTAAACCTAACTAACCTAAGGACATCACAAACATCCATGCCCGAGGTAGGATTCGAACCTGCGACCGTAGCGGTCTCTCGGCTCCAGAATGTAGCGCCTAGAACCGCACGGCCACTCCGGCCGGCTAACTTGCAAAAAGGACATTCCTGGCCAAGAGAAGTCTACTAGTATCAAACATAGGACTTAATTTGAGCCTGCCGGAGTGGCCGAGCGGTTCTAGGTGCTTCAGTCTGGAATCGCGCGACCGCTACGGTCGCAGGTTCGAATCCTGCTTCGGGGATGGACGTGTGTGATTTCCTTAGGTTAGTTAGGTTTAAGTCGTTCTAAGTTCTAGGGGGCTGATGACCTCAGCTGTTAAGTCCCATAGTGCTCAGAGCCATTTGAACTTAATTTGAGGAAGAAATTTCTGAGAATGTACGTTTGGAGCCTAACATGATATGGTAGTGAAACCTGGGCTGTGGGAGGACCAGAAAAGAAGAGAATCGAAGCATTTGAGATATGGTGTTACAGAAGAATGTTTAAAATTAGGTGGACTGTTAAGATAAGGAATGAGGAGATTCTCCGCGGAACCGGCGAGAAAAACAATGACAATAAGAACGGACGAGGTGGTAGCAGATCTGTTAAGACAAAACGGAATAACTTCCATAATACCAGAGGGAGCTGTAGAGGGTAAAAACTGTAGAGGGGAACAGAGACTGGAATATGCCCAGCAAATAATTGAGTACGTAGGTTGCAAATGCTAATCTGAGGTGAAAAATTTGCCATCGAAGCAGAGAGAAGACTGATGACTCCGCGTTACGACAAATGTCTAACTCGGAGCGGTGGCCATGTAGAGAGGTAGCCGGAAGGCGTAGCTAAATGTTGCACTCAAAACATTTTTGATTTTCGGAGTGGTTTCCATTCCGACCCCGTTCGAAAGTTGAGAAAAAAAAAAGCGCTCGTATGAGTCTCTTACACCTGACTTGCTGCAGTGACTGTTCCTTAAATCTGGCGAGTGTTGGTGTGACTGTGGGGGCAGCCGCGGTTTTGCAACGTGTAAAACGCGTCCCTTGCGTAAGCGAGAAATCCGCAGCTGCGCCCACGCGAGTAATTGCCGAGTGGGATTTACTGGCCGCTTTCCAGGAGCTGCCGCTCTCTCGTCCCCGCTCGCATTACGCGGAATATACCGCCTTCTGCCGCTGCCGTCGGCGTTGGTGATTCCGAGCACAGCTCATTAAACAGACAAAGGCCGGGGGCCGGCAACCGAGCAAAGCAGGTGGCCCGAAGTCCCCAGTTACGGCCGTCCGACGAACGGAAATGCGACTCTTTAAATTAGGGTGTAGAGATGAGAGCCTATCTCTGCATAAAAGCTGAACACTACGGGCATTATTTATTCGCATCACAAACGACTGGTTATTACCATGAAAAGCATACGAAAGAAAGAATAATCACGTTACACTACTGTTGACCAAAATTTAACCACTTCAATTGCGCTCGGAGTCGCAAGCAGAAGATCCTCTTCTATGCAACGTGCAGGATACAGTTGACAATCCAGGCGGCGCTCCATGTTATCTGATTCTCTGCAGTCACTGTTGGTGGTATCCACAGGAAACTGCCATTTCTGGAGATTGCTTCTGGGTGTTCCAACTCTAGACCGAGGATGACTGAGTGATTTGCACATCATCATATTCAGTTCATGCCCAAGTGCAAGGTTTCCCGAATGAAAAGGGCAGGTAAACTTTTTCTCAAATCGAAAAATCCACGATTTTTCCTTGGCGCAGCTGCTGCTGTTTGCAAGACTAAATTGATCTCGAGGAAAATTCTTCTGGATGTCAACCTTAGGGCTTCTGGGATGTGCTCGTGTAATGGAGCCGTTTCTTGATGGGCCTGCCCGCACTGGAAGCTACTTCATAACTAATATCTGGTGGGTCTGTACCTGCGAGCTGGTGGGGTACGTTTCAACCAACATGCACTAAGCCTACATGTTTCGTCTGGCGCACTTGCAACTAAGTTTGCGTGGGTAGATTTGTACCAGACTGGGCAGGCATAATCTGCAGCACTGTACCGAGTTGCTAGCGTCGTCGTTCTCATGGTTTGTGGTCGAGAGCCCCACGTGCTACCAGTGATCTTGCGAAGAAAATTATTTCTGCCTTCTATCTTTTATCTCGTACTCTTGCAATGCTGCTTCTATGTCAGAGTAAGATGCAAAGCGACTCTCATATATTTTGAAATATATTGATTAATTGCCCCACCGAGCGAGGTGGCGCAGTGGTTAGCACACTGAACTCGCATTCGGAAGGACGGCGGATAAAAACCCGTCCGGCCATCTTGATTTACGTTTTCCGTGATTTCCCTAAACCGCTTCAGGCAAATGCGGGGTGGTTCCTTTGAAAGGGCACAGCCGACTTCCTTCCCCAGCCTTCCCTAATCCAATGGGACCAATGACCTCGCTGTTTGGTCCCCTTCCCCCAAATGAACCAGCCAACCAACTAATTGTCCCCTTGTCATATGATGTTGTGTTTGTGACGTGCCTGAAGGAGCTTTAGACGAAACGCACACAGTTTGGTTTGGACGAAGTTGGTTGTTAGAGTAATAGACACTCAGTCCGTCTATGCATCTGTCTTCAAGAGATATCGCTTAACTCGCTAATGCCACAACGCGCATCCAGGGATACATAGGTGCACCACTGTGTCAAAGAAATTTTAGTTTTGAAACTTTGGTATATGTTGCAAAATGTAAGTCGGGTGTCAGCCTTATTTGCGGGATTGTTACTGTTTACACGACTTTTTATTTAGTCAATGGGTAAACTCGAATAATTTTCATTGTTTTGAAGCGGTTTCTGGTTTGTATGAATTCGTCCAAAGTTTATGAAGCTTTCATTGTCAACATTTAACGATAATGGGAAGATGGTCCATGTGAAAGACGTCCCAAAAGTGTAGCGACAGATGAAAACTTTGAGAAAGTGTTTCAAATGATAGAGCGCAGCAATCAGTCGTCCTTTTCTATCAGATTTTATTGAGCAAATCTAGATTTCGGCTAGTGCCTAGCCATTACCAATGCACTGTTTCATAGTTTCAATGCATGTCCTAGTGCGTCAGTTCAAAATGGTTCTAACGGCTCTAGCACTATGGGAATTAACTTCTGAGGTCATCAGTCCCCTAGAACTTAGAACTACTTAAACCTTACTAACCTGAGGACATCACACACATCCATGCCCGAGGCAGGATTCGAACCTCCGACCGTAGCGGTCGCGCGGTTCAAGACTGCAGCGCCTAGAACGGCACGGCCACCCCGGCCGGCAGTGCGTTAGTCCCTTGTTGTTCGGGCTTCTGTCACAGTTCGTTCAAGACTCAAGATTCCGAACAATAGGGGACTGACGTATTAGGACATGCACTGATACTATGAAATAGTGCATTGATAATGGCTAGACACTAGTCGATGTCTAGATCTGCCTAATAAAACCTGAAAGAAAAGGAAGACTGGTTGTGTCCTGTATCATTTGAAAGTCATATCACAGTAGCTGAGTGCACCCACATTCCTAATGAAAGGTAACTTGTTGGAGAAAGTGTGCAAGATGGTATTGGACGAGTGTCGGTTAAAGGTGTATCGTAAGTTTTCAGTGTTAACTACCAGAAAGTTTTGTGCAAGATGGCTGCTGCATTTAGTGAACGAGGACGAAAAACAGTCCCAGCTGCTGTGGATTCGACAGACTTTCTCTCTCTCTCTCTCTCCTGCCTTTTTCTGTCGTGCGGAGTCCGCTATTTTTCATGTTTTGGCAAACTTTTTTTTTTTTTTTTTTTTTCGCTGGATGCCCTTCCTATTGCCACAAACGTTAGTTAAACTTTGGGTGCGAAGATCCTGTGCACCATCTGTGAGTGTTTCAAACATTGTTCTGTATAGTACTTTATATTTAAACTGTTTGTACATTGTATTTTTCGAGGCAGTGGTTGGAGACCAGCCCTAAACGGACCTGGAAAACCACATAAAACCAGCCTCAGCTAAACGGTGTACCTGACAGCCATCATTAATCTACCGACCAGATTCGATAGTGGTGTGACTCACCTCCCCGTCTCGCAAGCTACCACACTGCGCGATGAGCTACACAAGCAGGTCATCCTGCAGGCATCCACTAAAAGTCGTGTAACTGTCTACTGGGAATCCTTCTCGTATGTGAACTGCATTTTACCAATATGTATGTCACTACTGAATCATAAGCTACCATTCGCATTGTCTTCAAGGAAAAACTTGTATGACATGACTTAATCAACTCCTGGTTAATTGTTTGTGTTGTCAGAGGCTATCATGTATCCATGTTAGGACATACAGAACTTAACTCTTCTCTCATTTATGATTGTGTGCACCAAGTTGCCTTTTTCTTCAGATATATAACTATGATTTCCACCAGACCTCTTTTCTTTGTAGATAATCACATCATTTGCGAAAAGTCTGATATACCAGCTGGTAATAAACCATGAATAATGCCCCGAATTACTTTTGTTGCTGTTGATGATGTCCTACTCGGATAGCGTGCTGCTTTCTTTCAGGAAGTTTCCAACCTTGTCGTAAACCTGACTAAAACTGAACGTCCTAATTTCTTCAATAAACGTCGGTGAGGTCCCGAATCGATAGCTTTCAGAATATGCGGGAACACGCAATCATTGCAGTTACCGAGTACAGTGGTTCAGACACTGCACTGGCGTTAGGATGCAGCGAGGCTCGAACCACCTCCGATCATAGATACTGTAGTTCTCCTGTTGTCCCCTGTTTCACAAGATGAATTCTGGATCGGTTCCCACGAAGAGTGAATGCATGCTCTCATGTATCACCTCATTTCAACCCGAGCTTTTTCTTCACCTTTTCGTCGTCTTTTCATCCTTCGCGAGTTTCTTCATATATTTCGTGGGTTTGCAAGTATTTCCTAACCCGTTAACTTTTTCGATTCTGGCAATTTTTTAATATTTACCTGTTAGTTACTCAGGCAGTATGTAAGTCCTTCCGTAACATTCTCTGCACGTCGTGCTGTTTTCCATCTTTAATTCCTTCTGCTGCTCAATTCTGGGTCCAACATTTCTCCGTCCCACGCTGGCCTGCCTAGACTCTTAGACTGTCACAGTTCCCACTTACCAAATCGTAGGCGAACTAAGAAATTATCTTTCTGTGCGTGGGAAAAGGGAAAGTTTCGAAGAAATTGGTGCAGACTTAATAACACTCAGTTAACTCGACTTGTTTCATTACAGGAAGTAAGTCAGATCAACTGGTCAATCTGGAGAAAACTTGTATGGGTTTCAGCACCGGCAAACAAAATCAGCTGACGCGGTTGAATTATTTGAAATAGGTAACAGCACTTGAATCATTCAAGGACGTTAGTACGATGTGACAGTCTTTCTTTAACATTTTAGTTACGTATGTCATTCAACAGGACGACTTCGTATCGTTTCTAAGAAAGCTTCTGTTTTACTTCAGAACTTCTCCCCTTCTTCAACCAATAAAGGGGAATTCTCTTTCCTCAGCTGTGTATTAGACACTTACTTCGATTTTCAAAATGTCACCGAACTCTGTTTCCCTTTAAGATGTTTTAAAGTGGTAGCAGTTCCGTTGTTCTCTGGTGCTTGAGTACACGACTTATTTGGGTGCAGATGGACTCTGTGTCAGACTGGTCTCTGTAATGCTTTGCTGGATCCATGGTTCATACAACCTCACTCGCTTGTACGTAGCGTACCCAGTTAGTTATTCGTGTAATGAAGAATGTTGCTTCTGTCCCCAGTCATCCGCCTTATTGAGGATGGGACAATGCCTTAGTCAAGCACCTGACAGACAGCTGACCTGATGCTGTCAGTAACCATAAAACACATGTGTCCGTAATATTTTGTCGTTCTGGAATAAACATACTGTGACTGCGTGGCACGATACCTTGCGGGCTATGGAAGAAGGGCAACAGACAGGTTCCATTTTCCTAGAGTTCCTGGAACTGTTTGACGCGATGCAACACTGCAGACTCGTAACGGAGGCCCAGTAATATGGAATAGTTTCTCTGGTGCGATTGAATCGCAGACATTTTAATTAATAGAATCCAGTATGTTGTCATGGACTGCGAGTGTTCCTCGAATATAAAATCGTCAGGACTCCGCCGGGGAAATGGGTTAGGACTCCTTTCCTTGCCTATAAAGGCTACATAAACGATCTGATGGAGAAAATGAGCACCAATTTGCGACTGTTTTATAATAACGCTGTATGTCGTCACTGAGTGATGTAGGAAGGTACAGGATGACGGATAGAATATCTATGTAATGTGATGAGTGTCGGCTTGCTCTACATGTAGGAAAATTACCTTAATGAAGATGAATCGAAAAAACAATCTGTAATGTTCTTATGCAGAATTAGTGGTGTGCTGCTTGTCACAGTATCGTAGACTAGAAAGCTAGGCGTAATGCTTCAAAGAGAAATATAAGGGAATCAGCGCACAAGGTCGTTTGTGGGATAAGCGAATGGTAGACTTAGGTGTACTGGGAGACATCTACAAAGGAGACAGCGTACAGAACACTTGTGCGACCCATTCGTGAGTACTGCTCGAGTGCGTGGGATTCCCGCCTGGGCGGACGTTTGTTACCTGTAGGTTAGATCAACTGTCGAGTACTCCGGAAATGCTCCGTGCACTAAAATGGGAATCCTGCGAAGGAAGAAGACGTTCTTTCTGCGAAACACTGCTGAGAAAGTTTAGAAGACCAGCATTTGCGACCGACTACAGAACTATCCTTCCGCCACCAACATACATCTTAGTTAAGGACAACGAAGAAAAGACATGAGAAATCAGGCATAACACAGAAGCTTATAGACAGTGGATGCACCCTCACTTTATTTGCGAATGGAATAAACAAAGGGAGTGACTGACAGAAAAACTATGTACTGTCCTTCACGAACCGTATGTTGACTTGTGGAGTCTGTTCGTAGATGGACTTAATTGCACGCTCTTCATTTTTCTTGGACAAATGTCAAATATTAAAGTGGCTAGATTTTTTGTAACGAACTAAGAGAAGGAGGTCTGCCACCAAAGATTTTGATAGTGTAATCATAACTTTCCTCCCATTTCATCCTTGGCAAAAATATAACTTATGGCTATTCATGACCCTTTCCTTCGAATGTAACAATTACAGACGGAATAATAACTTATCGCCAGGATAACCAAATTAGTCACTCACCATTAGGTCTTGTCCGCGGCTCGTGGTCTTGCGGTAGCGTTCTCGCTTCCCGCGCGCGGGGTCCCGGGTTCGATTCCCGGCGGGGTCAGGGATTTTCTCTGCCTCGAGATGACTGGGTGTTGTGTGTCTCTCTCATCATCATTTCATCCTCATTCACTCGCAAGTCGCCGTAGTGGCGTTAAAGAACTTGTGGAGCGGCGGACGAACCGCCCCGCGAGGGGTCTCCCGGCCACCAATCCCACACACTCATTATTATTATTATTACCATTAGGTCTTCATCTTTGATAGTGGAAAGGCCAGACCTCATTCTATCAGACGTTTTCTATATTTAGGTATGGACAATCTCAGCTAATATTTTTCCATTCAGTCGTGAATTCCCTTCACTTTCGTCCCCTGTATATAACTGTGGCGCGGCGGCTAACTGCGTCTGTATCAGGCTATAAATCTAAGGTATTAGGGTTCAATGGCCGGAAAGATTTTTCAATTACCGCTTCTCCTTTCACCTCCGGCACTATGTATGTATGTGAAAAATGCCAAGACACATAGGGGTTCGAGGACCGCTGTGAACTGTTCCTCATACAAAAGGCAGGGCAAGATAGTTCAGAGATCGGAAGGCGGCAAGGGCATGACACCTCCAGTAGGACCACGCACAGTGAAAGCCCAGTGGTATTGAAAGCAAGTTTTATTTTGCGTGTGCGTTCAGGTGCAGATCAACTCAGTGACCTAAGACGAAAGGTCTGTTCTCCAGAAATCTACGCACACAAACCACGTACATTCTAGCTCAGATATGTCTGACGTAAGACGCGAGCAATCATCCGTCATAGAAAGATTAGGAAAAAATTAATTACTACACTTACGCCTGTACTCTAGAAGCCATCGTGTCGATGATGTGTGTGAAGAGTGGCAGTTGGCACCTCTCCTTATTGTTCCAAATTTTTCTAAATGTACCACCACGATCTGATAGCACGCCCAATGCCACTGTGAAAAACGACTGTGTTTGTTGGCCGAACTTGAAACTTCCGCTCTTGAATTGTCAAAACAAAGCCTCTCGTTGATGTACAATGTCCTCATTGGAGAGTCTTCCACTTGAATTTATAGCGTCTCTGCTTCGCTATTGCGTTGACTAAATTCATCTTTTACTAATTGTGGAATAATTCAGCTCTTCTCCGGACGCTCTAAAAATCTTCTGTTGTTTCAACTTGGGAACGGTCAATGGCAGGAAACAATACTTAAGAAACTATTTATTTCAGCAGTCTTGGTTGAAACGTGTTGTAAATGATTACTAGTTTCCATCGTCTTCAGATCTGATTAATCACGAATTATGAAAAGTCATAATAACTTTTTACGCATTACAATTCTTGATTAATCAGTTCTGAAGATGATCACTAAATTATAGAAACTAGTAATTATTTGTGCAAATCTGCAGCTGAGAATGGTAGTATTGATACTTTATGATTTATTTATGTTTATTTTAAACTTTCTTTTGTTAGTTATTTGTGTTTTAATTGATGTAGCTTTTTTATAAATATATATATTTTTAAATATACAGTTTCGGGATTTCTCGAGTCTACATATCAGCTAACACTTACCAAACTGTCTGAGTAAACGAATGCTGTTCTTCAGCATGACTCGAACCGTTGGAGCAGTTTACTTCACAGATCGATAGCACGAGTTCAGCTAGATCTTCCGATCGGCCCGCAATTTAAAAATAAAAGTGATTGTGAAACACGGAGTGAAATTTCTTTTATGGTGCTGGTAATACGTAACAAAGGCAACTAATAAATAAAAGATTGCAATCGTAATTCATTGATTGACTGCTCTGTCGGTTCTTTGTAGAATATCTTACACGTTAGGAATGAAACCACAACGACACTGGTGTAATGTTCTCTAATATTTATTACCTCTTTTACAAAACCGAGCGAGGTAGCGCAGTGGTTAGCACACTGGACTCGCATTCGGGAGGACGACGGTTCAATCCCGTCTCCGGCCATCCAGATTTAGGTTTTCCGTGATTTCCATAAATCGCTCCAGGCAAATGCTGGGATGGTTCCTTTGAAAGGGCACGGCCGACTTCCTTCCCCGTCCTTCCCTAATCTGATGAGACCGATGACCTCGCTGTTTGGTCTCTTCCCCAAAACAATCCAATCCAATCTTTTACAAAGCTGTTTTCAGCTGTTGCGCCATCATCAGGTACAAGGTAAATGTGTTGGTCAGTGAAATTTTTGTAGGATCTAAGACGTTTAACTCGTGCATCTACAGAGCCTCTAGTTTCCAAAAATGACAGTTGTCAGTGTTCGATTTAGGACTAAAACTAGAATGACCAGACACAGTTCCCGTACTCGCTACTTCTAACTGCAAATACTACTTCTAATCCCATGGAGGCTGTGTTTCAATTTACCCCTCGTACTCACATGCCCCATTTTTTCCTTTATTTCAGTTACTGTAGTTTCACATGCCCTGTTAAAAAGTTTACTTTGTATAATCACAGCTGCTTCACTTACGTGCTTGATCTCACTAATATGTCTTATTTCCTTTTAATATAGAATCTGTTAAAGAAATTGTTATTTGTTATGCAATTTCCTTGGAATTTGCTACCGGAGTTTGTTGTTCAGTTTATTTTCTGGTCAGGAAAATTGTTCTGATTTGTTACACAGTTTATTACTCAATGTGCCATATATTTTATCTACGTTAAATAATCTTACATCGCGTTTTCACTTAAATAATCGGTCTAGTTTTAGTCCTAATCAAACATTAACAATTGTCATCTTTGGAAACCGAGACAATCTATACATGCACTAGTTTAAAATCTTGGATCGTAAAAGAATTTCACTATCACACACATTTATCTTTGTAACTGATGATGGCGTAACAGCCGAAAACTGATTTGTTTTCATTCATAATCATAAAACTAAACTCCTTCCGACCAGGCCATGAAGGCGCAATGGTACCGATCAGCGCCATGTCATCCTCAGCCCACAGGCGTCACTGGATGCGGATATGGGGGGGCATGCGATCACCACACTGCTCTCCCGCCCGTATGTCAGTTTCCGAGACCGGAGACTGTACTTCACAATGAAGTAGCTCCTCAGTTTGCCTCACAAGGGCTGAGAACACCCCCCTTGCCAACAGCGCTCGGCAGACTGGATGGTCACCCATCCATGTGCTAGCCCACCCCGACAGCGCTTAACTTCGGTGATCTGACGGGAACCGGTGTTACCACTGCGGCAAGGCCGTTGGCCTTTCATAATCATGATTCAGTCCTCTGGAGCTTTCGCTCGTCCGGTGATCTAGTGACGTCTGATGGTACTATCTCCAAGGCCGCTGCAATTTATTCTCGCGGTAGCAATTACAGGCAGTTTATCACTATAAATTTCGTTTCTTAGGCATGTAGTCCTCGATTAATTTTCTTCCTTTTCTCATCTGAATGTTGCCATCCTGTTTTCAAACTAATTAAATGCAGGTTTTGTTTTTACCTGATATTCTAATATCTGAACAGGAATTATAATGCCAATCTGCAAGCCATTTGGTAAATCATTACAGTTTCTCATAAACAAATAAAATATTGCACTTGTTTCACCAAAATAATAATTTTTGGAGGGCAACATTTTCGGCTTTGCTGTTATCTTTGCTTAAAAACCAGCATTATTTAATCCCTCCATGCGTACCGGTACTGCATGAGAGCTCTTGTTGCATATTTGAGCAAATACAACAGGGGTTTATGAAGTGGTAAGATTTGATGCTACTTACTACAGTGTTTCGCGAAATTGTCGGATTTTAAGCAGAGTCGTAGCTTCTTGCGACTTGTTCGTCGTATCTCCCGTATTCCTTACACTCGTGCTCCAGGTGTCGAACGTCACTTGCTTGTTAGAAAAGGGTCGATATCGTATCGGGCGCTGCGGTGTATCGGGAAACCTCGAGCTCGTTCGAACGCGAGTTCCGTTTGCCCAGTCGTAGTGGCAAACATGCGAGATGATGCAGTAGTTACGATACTGGACTGACATTCGATAGGATGGCGGTTCAAGTACCCATCAGGACATCCAGAATTGCGTTCTCTGGTTTTCATAAACCGCTTAAAGCAAGTTCTCGGACGATATCTTGAAAGGAGCGCGGCAGATTATTTTTCCCTCCTTCCCGATTCCAGCGGATTCGCTGTCTCTAATGACAGCATCGTCGGCTGAACGTTAAACCCAATATTCCTATCTTCCTTTCCGTCCGTGAAGAGTTTCACTAGCCACCTCCTTTGTAAATGAGTGGAATATCCTTACCATTCTTCCAGTGTATATCGCTATATAATTGGTATCTCCCACTACTAAACTCATGTGGTTGTTCCAATGGATAATCCTATGCTGTGTCTCAAAATAATGTTACAAAAACGTGGTTTATAGGTGGACACCTCTGTTGTTCACTTGTAGCATCAGAGAATAGATTTTCGATGATACCAGATGTACCCCATTTCCAATGCTCCGTCACCTTAAGCTCCTTCGGCTGCTGATGATAACTGCCCATTCTGAATGACAAAGAGAGGGAGAGCTATTCACTTCGAGGTCTTTAATCTAACCGCACACCTGGTCTGATATTCCGTGAGCGTGTATTTTGTTGCGAAAATACCGATCGAGAGGCGGAGTACGAGCGGGCACTTACACCGTTCTCATGAACCTGCGCCTGTAAACGCTGGAATTCCATCACCTCTTGCCCCGGTCCGGCTCTCCGAGTGAATGCAGCAGCAAGTGCGCGCCCCAGCGTAGTACAATTGCCTCCGCCGAGGTCGCAGCTTTCGCCGTTCAGCCTTCTTAATGAGGAACAATGAAGCGGAACGAGAAACTCGATGCATATCAGCACCGACACTACATCATTTTCAGGGATTATGCAGTTTTTAGATTCTGGGACTATTGTGAAATAAATATAGTGGGCACTTAAGTCAGGAAGAAAAGTTTACCAGAAGTACCGTAAATCAGACAGCTTTCCATAAATAAAGGGAAAGAAGGGAAAATCAGCGCTACTTCACGAATACCTTCGTGGCGTAGCCACAATGTAGTACGAATGGAAGAGTGACGTAAAAACGCAGTTCCAGGCGAAGAAGACATTCTTGACCTACTTGAATTAGAGTACAACATGGTACCTTAAGTGGTTATTTTCCAAGAGGACAATGGGAACTCTCAGCAAGATTAAGAGCCCTCTTAAATGCTCTGAAGTATCCCTACACAGTAGGAATGGCACGATAAAGACTTCCCAGAATTCTAAATCCTCTGTGACTTATCCCAGTGAAATATCTGGGAGAAGACGTTAAGATAGTGCTATAATTAGTCCAGCTAGTCGTTTTTAATTTGTTATTGTTTATTTGTAGCTCGTAACTGGGTTGCAGTAGACAAGCGCCCATTTTCAGTGTCTCGGAAAATAATTTTTTCGTATCCAGAAAGGGTATGTCAAACGTCTGACAAATTTCATGTCTGAAAAGAGAATCAAAAAACGATGCATCTCTTTTTGAACGGAACTTATTTGTATCGAAAAAAATGACATAGTTCTCTGATACCACTGAATTACGTTGATCAACTCATCACAGCAAAATAAAAAATAAGAAAATAAATAATTTATTAAGTACGTTTTATTTACTGTACCAGGCAATTGACGGGTTCTAACTACCTATAAGAAAAATTTTAAGTGCCATTAATACGAAGGCATTAAATTTTGTTTGTGGTAATACAAGAGCAGAGAAGTACTGCAGCGATATTTCAATTGCAGTCCACAAACCAGTTCTCGCACGTATTCAATTTCTTACAAGAGGATAACTAAATTAAATTCAGGAAATAAATATCTTAGTACTGCCTCCCTTCTCTTATACTTCTTGGGACCAGATGTTACACTATTGACTCTAAAACTTCTTGTGCGGGTTGAGGAAGAAATGGCAACATCTTATACAGGTCTTCCCGTTTTGCGACTTATACACTTGGTTGGTCGTCCAGATGAAATACGGCGTGGTATACTTCAGTCATGGACCTTCTTCATTTGAATACATTGACATTTTTCCAGTCTTCTTTTTCGGAATAAAAATTTTTCATAGGCATTTTCGATGGATGAGTATGAGACACTTTAACCATACTGCGCTTGTAGATCGTACTCGTTTGCATTGAGAAAAATGTTTCAGCAGCGTCTTTAAAATCAAAGAAGTGAGTTTTGTGCATTGGAATTACAAGGAATGGCTTCATAGCTTCAGCTGACTCAGTGGTGTCGTGTAAATCTTGCTGAACAAAGACCTTCTTCTCTTCACTATAACTGTAAGACCTCTGCCGCAGCTCAAAGAGCTGTAACCACTCACTAAAAAACTTGTGTGCTATCTCTTCATACCATTCCAGTCCAAACGGTGGAAAACATGACACGTGACAACACCAACGTCAGAGGGGAGCAAGGCTTGGCTTATAGACCATCCGCTGTCTAGTAATGAATGTCCGAAATATTTTCTACATGATTTGACACTGGGAACAAGTCAAGGGACATACAGAGAACACAGCACTGAAAACGCATTGTATGAGAAAATGTTTCCTAGAGCATTTGAAATTTCCACTCTTCCTATGTCTGTCCATTGAGTCTGTCCATGTAAATACTGGAAAAAAAAATGTTTTCATCACTCTCAGGATTGGAGATTTCGTGTTTTTTCCCTTTGTCTTAAATCTGTTTATGCGAAATGGAGGGATGTAAATCAGTATTGTTAGTACAGTTAACTAGAGCGCACAGTGTGAAGTCTTGAACTGCACAGTACGTCCATTGTACGCTGTTCAACCCGCAAATGTGCCTACGACGGTCATTTCAAGCTTAGACAGATCGCGCATTGTCGCCTTATGGTAAGAAGGGATTGTCAGCACGGGGAGTCGCCTCTCCCAATTGGCGTCCACTGCAGCCATGTTACTTGATCGTTCAACCACTATAGTAGACACGAAACATTGTCTCGTAGTGGTCCCCGCACCAACAACAGTAGCAGATGACCACTACATACAAATTACGGCTCGTACTAACCTCGAAGGGAATGCGTGAGAAATGTGCGCTGCCATTTCCGAGGCAACTGGGAGGGCTGTTTCGATTCAGACGTCCCCACACGATTAATTTGGCAACCAGCGTAAGTCTACATTGCGGACAACAGTACAAATTCCCGAGCACTGTGCCCCGCAACAGAGGTAACACTTGCTGTGGAACTTGGATCAGTGGATTCCGCGTGCTCTTCATTGACACGCATAGGACTGGTCTAATGCCTGATGATCATCCTAGAAAGCTATCGAGGAGATCTACATCTAGCTACATACTCTGCAAGCCACCGTATGGTTCATGAAGAAGGGGACCTTGTACCATTAATACTCGTTTCCTTTCCTGTTCCACTCGCAGACAGAGCGAGGGAAAAAGCCTACCCACAGTATATACTTCGCTACGAGCCCTAATTTTTCATATCTCCGCGATGCCTACGCGATATGTCCGTTGGGGACACTAAAATCGTTCAGCAGTCAGCTTCACATGCCGATTCCCTAAATTTTCTTAATAGCGTTTCGCGAAAAGCACGCCGTCTTCCCTCCATGGATTTCTGTTTGAGTTACTTGAGTGTTGATCAAACCTACCGGTAACAAATTTAGCAGCATGCCTCTGAATTGCTTCGGTGTCTTTATTTTATCCAACCTGCTGCCGATCCCAAAAACTCGAGATGTACTCAACAATGGACCGCACAAGTGTTCTATGCGCCATCTCCAGTATGGTAAATGAGCTACATTTTTCCTAAATTTCTCCCAAAAACCGAAGTCGGCCATTCGCATATACTACCGTCCTCACGTGCTTGTTACAATTAAAAATGGTTCAAATGGCTCTGAGCACTATGGGACTTAACTGCTGTGGTCATCAGTCTCCTAGAATTTAGAACTACTTAAAACCTAACTAACCTAAGGACATCACACACATCCATGCCCGAGGCAGGATTCGGACCTGAGACCGTAGTGGTCGCGAAGTTCCAGACTGTAGCACCTAGAACCGCTCGGCCACTCCAGCCGGCTGTTACAATTAACATCGCTTTGCAGCGTTACGCCTAGATACTTGATCGCTGTAACTTTCCTAAGCAGCTCAGCAATAATACTTCATGTGAACATCAGAGGATTGTTTTTCCTACTCACCTTCATTAACGTACTTGTTTCTACATTTAAAGCAGGCTGCCATTCATCACACCAAACTGAAATTTGGTCTAAGATACCTTGTGTCCTCGTACAGTCACTCAACACGACACCCGCCGGAAAGCAAAGCGTCAAAAGCAAACAGCCGCAGATTGCTGTCCATCCTGTCCGTCAGGTCATTTATGTATGTAAAGAATAACAGCGGTCCTCTCACATTTCCCTGGGCAATCCTGACGATACCCTGTTCATTGATGAATACCCGCCGTGGAGGACAGCGTACTGGGTTGTATTACTTAATGCAAGCATGCATGCATGTTGATGGACATCTAACTACACAGACACAGTTAAATACAGACACTCTGGTAGCTGTACACAGTTTGTTGTCCCTCCTAAGAGTCTCAGGCACACTTTCTTTGGTGTTTCGGGAGATATTTTCAATGTCGTGTTTTCACTGCGCATCTGGTAACAGGCCAAACAAGTACTGTTCATACAATCTTTCATGCAACGGCCAGTGTAAACGGAAAGCCTAAGTTTGTTTCTCTTTATAGAAAAAATAATTTTTAAAGCGCAGTTTGACGTGGCCATTCGATAAAGTGGTCCCAATTTAGTCCAATGCGATACTGATTTTACCGGTGTGTGTTAACAGGGACATTTAATCACGCAGTAGCGGCAGCGCCGCCCTGACCCGCGCTGATTGCTTCCGCCATGCAGCAGCGCTACTCGGCCACTGTTGGAGTGCTGATCATCCTCTGTGTTTTATTACTGCCTCCCCCCTTAATACAACTCGATAAGACGAATATCGCACTAGACTAACCCGGTACCGCTCTATCAAATGTTCACGTAAAATTCTGCTGTAAAAATCATTTTATTTTAACAGGAACCAGTGAGACGTTTTCCGTTGACACTGGGCGTCGCATGAAAGACGTGATGAGCAATATTTGTTTGTGGTGACAACAGCTGCGCACTGCAAAAATGAAATCGCTGATGTCTGCGGAAATGATAAAGAAAATGCGCCCGACGACTCTTAGGGTAAACACCCGGTATATTCGGCAACCATAGCAAATATCGTCGTTTCGCATAGTCTCAGAGGTAACTGGGAGTAGACCTGCAGCCAGTTAAAGCGCATACCCCTTCTTTTGTTGGTATGATATGCGCTAGCTACTTTATTGATGTTACACTTGGCAGAAGCTCACTGAAAGCACATGCTAGATACTCTATCGATCCTAAAATTTTAGCAATGCATGGAACACAGAACTGGAGGACCTGGCCATAAAATATAAAATCTATCACAATTTTTCTTTTATTCCCAGAGGTATTAACAGAGGAAATTTGGCATAATTTAAGAAACAATCATTCCGGTCAACTTTAAAAAATTGCAGTTTTACAAGCTTCAAAATTCACGTGCAACAAGAAAAATGTTCAAAACAATCTCCGTAGGAAGAAGGCCGAGCCATACTTGATAGCTGATTCATAGCTGGCTTTTAATACTTCAGTTACGAAAAGCCACGCTGGAAGCCCAATTTACTACACACAAGAGAGCACAGCTACACAAATAATGTTCATGATTACACCATGGAGAATACACACAATTGATTACCTACGTGAATGAAAATTCGAGCCCAAAGTAATTAGAGCTTAAACAACATCCGGCCCATAATTAAGCTGGCCGGGGTGGGCGAGCGGTTCTAGGGGCTACAGTCTGGAACCGCGTGACCGTTAAGGTCGCAGGTTCGAATCCTGCCCCGGGCATCGATGTGTGTGATGTCCTTAGGATAGTTAGGTTTAAGTAGTTCTAAGTTCTAGGAGACTGATGACCTCAGCTGTTAAGTCCCATAGTGCTCAGAGCCATTTGAACCCATAATTAAACGCGTAAATCATTATGCATTTTAAAAGTTAAATATTCAGAAAAGAATTCATACGAAAGGAAGACTGGGCCCTTGTCCGTAAACAAACCTATAAACTTCTGCAGAAGCAGATATTAAAATATCCACCACATAAAAAAGGGACATTTGTTAAAGGCGCCATTACTTTTACTTCACTTCTCCAAAGCACTGTCATTAGCGACTAATTCACGTTAAACAAAAGTCTGACAAGCTCAAACTCACCAGATTCATTAGGACTCAAGTATGTTGGTGAAATTCCTACAGTGGGTTCGTTGAAAATAAATACTCTTCAGCAGTCACCACAGTGCACACCGAGCGCCCAACGACACGCCTCCGGAACTCTAGAGAAAGCGTGTGAGGCCTGCTTGACTGCAGATTTCCGGCGACTGGCCGCGCGCCACATACGGCTAGACGACTAAACGCTACACAGCTTCATTTTAGCCAAACCCGGCTCACAGGGGACATGTACAGTGGTTGCAATCGGTCAAAGCACAGGATACTGCTCCAGAGGTGAAAGCTAGTCAACGCTACCAGCGTACGGACCAACACAGACAGACAGACTTGGTGCAGGAGCACTCGACGTTATGTACACTACTGGCCATTAAAATTGCTACACCACGAAGATGACGTGCTACAGACGCGAAATTTAACCGACAGGAAGAAGATGCTGGGATATGCAAATGATTAGCTTTTCAGAGCATTCACATAAGGTTGGCGCCAGTAGCGACACCTACAACGTGCTGACATGAGGAAAGTTTCCAACTGATTTCTCACACACAAACAGCAGTTGACCGGCGTTGCCTGGTGAAACGTTGTAGTGATGCCTCGTGTAAGGAGGAGAAATGCGCACCATCACGGTTCCGAATTTGATAAAGGTCGGATTGTAGCCTATCGCAATTGCGGTTTATCGTATCGTGACATTGCTGCTCGCGGTGGTCGAGATCCAATGACTGTTGGCAGAATATGGAATCGGTGAGTTCAGCAGGGTAATACGGAACGCCGTGCTGGATCCCAACGGCCTCGTATCACTAACAGTCGAGATGACAGGCATCTTATCCCCATGGCTGTAACGGATCGTGCAGCCACGTCTCGATCCCTGAGTCAACAGATAGGGACGTTTGCAAGACAACAACCATCTGCACGAAGAGTTCGACGACGTTTGTAGCAGCATGGACTATCAGCTCGGAGACCGTAGCAGCAGTTACCCTTGACGCTGCATCACAGACAGGAGCGCCTGCGATGGTGTACTCAACGACGAACCTGGGTGCACGAATGGCAAAACGTTATTTTTTCGGATGAATCCAGGTTCTGTTTACAGCATCATGATAGTCGTATCCGTGTTTGGCGACATCACAGTGAACACACGTTGGAAGCGTGTATTCGTCATCGCCATACTGGCGTATCATCCGGCGTGATGGTATGGGGTGCCACTGGTAACACGTCTCGGTCACCTCTTGTTCGCATTGACGGACTTTGAACAGTGGACGTTACATTTCAGATGTGTTACGACCCGTGGCTCTACCCTTCATTCGATCCCTGCGAAACCCTACATTTCAGCAGGATAATGCACGACCGCATGTTGCAGGTTCTGTACGGGCCTTTATGGATACAGAAAATGTTCGACTGCTGCCCTGGCCAGCACATTCTCCAGATCTCTCACCAATTGAAAACGTCTGGTCAACGATGGCCGAGCAACTGGCTCGTCACAATACGCCAGTCACTACTCTTGATGAACTGTGGTATCGTGTTGAAGCTGCATGGGCAGCTGTACCTGTACACGCCATCCAAGCTGTGTTTGACTCAATGTCCAGGCGTATCAAGGCCGTTATTACGGCCAGAGGTGGTTGTTCTGGGTTCTGATTTCTCGGGATCTATGCACCCAAATTGCGTTAAAATGTAATCACATGTCAGTTCTAATATAATATATTTGTCCAATGAATATGCGTTTATCATCTGCATTTCTTCCTGGTGTAGCAATTTTAATGGCCAGTAGTGTACTTGCCGGGACACTGCGAAATCCGCCAGCAAGTAATGGGGCAACAATGTCTCTATCGTACTACCATTTACCGATACGAATCGGTGCACGGCTCAGTATCTACAAAAATATTTATGTTTTCGTGGTTTCTTTTTTTTGTCAGTTTGGAGTGACTACTGAAATGAATGTCCTCGAGGAGCATTGAATAAGTAATGCAACATGTATGTTTCTCGGCCAGTTTCGGATGAAATAAGTACCGAATTTGCTGTGGGACGTTGCGGAATATTCCCACTTCAGCCCCTATAGTGTCGTGAAGTTCCGATACGTGGCGGCGCTGTGTAGCACTCAGAATCGCGCCTGTGACGGAGGTGCGTTCCAACCAGAGCTCGTCATGAGGAATGTCTACGGAGGCCTGTCAGGGAGCAAAAGCACGGTGAGTCGTTGGCGAGGCGTCTGTCGCATCGCGCAGACCTGTCCGATCTCCTGCGTGCCGGCCGGCTGCACACAGCCGTGACTCCTGCAGTGTGGGAACGTGCAGACACTCTCATTCGAGGTGATGGACGGATCACAGTCAAACACCTCGCTGCTCAAGTGGACGTCTCTGTTGGTAGTGCTGACACACTCGTCCACATACACTAGTCCTCTATTTGGGGCCCTCAGATGCGTATGCAGACTGGATTCCTCGCCGCCTAACAAAAGACCATAAAGAGCATCTGTGCGGAATTGCTTGCGCGTTACGAAGCTGATCGTGACCAATTTTTGTCGAACATCGTTGTTCGCCATGAAACACGGCTTCATCGCTTCTAACCGGAACAAAAGGCAATCCATGGTGCAGTGATCAACTCTGGAGTGTATTTTGCTATCCTCATGAAACTGAAGAAGGACTTCAGCGTACTCGTCACCACAAAAATGCAAACGCACTTCTCCATGAGAACGCAAGGCCTGCGCATCCGAGAGGAGCCCAGAAAACTTCACTGGACTGCCGTTTCCCAGTCACTCTACGGCCTGGGTCCCGCGCCACCTTCCGTTGCTTCTCTTTGGCCCAATGAAGGATGCACACCCTGGAAAGCAGTAGGTGGATGATGGAGAGGTTACTGATTGGCTCCGACATCGTCAGTAGAGAGGTACCATGTGGACATACAGGACCTGTAGGTAAGGTGGTGTAAGGCCATCGCATTGTGTTGAAAAATAGGGTTTTGTAGCCAAAAGAGTGGGCAATAATGCAGTGTACTTGAATGCTGAACAAAACCAGTCTGCTCCCAGAAAAAAATATGTTACACTACTTATTAAACGCCCTTCATGGTTATGAAAAATGTAGACAGCGCAGTTATGATACGAGTTTGCGTTCCTTTTGAGCGAAATCAGGTATAAGTACGAGTCTGTTCAATACTAGTGCTACCAGATAAGAGTGAATGAATAACTTGTTTTCTTTTTCATCTTCTAAAAAAATGGCTCTGAGCACTATGGGACTCAACTGCTGAGGTCATTAGTCCCCTAGAACTTAGAACTACTTAAACCTAACTAACCTAAGGGCATCACAAACATCCATGCCCGAGGCAGGATTCGAACCTGCGACCGTAGCGGTCTTGCGGTTCCAGACTGCAGCGCCTTTAACCGCACGGCCACTTCGGCCGGCTTTTCATCTTCTGCCACTGACAAATGAAAATGTCTCGGCAGCACTATTAAATACCATGTGCATGATTTTGATATTCCTTCTCTCGCTATGCGCAATCTATTAGTCCTACAGGAAAAAATTAATACCACCTTTTTGTAGGAAATTTAATGTAATTAAATTTTGCACTGGGCTGCTTTTCCGCTAGAGGCTGGAGTTCTCGAATTATTCAAGAAAAACTTTGAAAGGTTACCTTCTTTTCTTGAATAACACTCTAAACGTGGCCTCTAGCAGAAACGTACTGCAGTACATAATTTAACATTACATTTCCTACAAAAATTCCTGTCCATTTTTTCTTCAGGGCTAATAGTTCGCACACAGCGAGTGAGAGAATACGAAAATTTGACTTTTAAATAATAGAGTTCAGCTATCAGTCGTCCTTTCTAAATTTTATTGGCAGATCTAGATTTCAACTAGGAACTAACCATTCTCAATGCTCTATCATTTTTAATCAATGCATGTAATGCCTGTTGGTCAGGCTTCATCCACAGTTCATTGAATAATGCTCAATGAACTGTGGATGAAGCCCGACCAACAGGCATTACATGCATTGATCAAAAATAATAGTGCATTGAAAATGGTTAGTTTCTTGCTGAAATCTAGATCTGCCAATAAAATTTAGAAAGGACGACTGATAGCTGAACTCTATTATTCACAAGTCAATATAACAGTCGCTGCGTGCAACAGCCTTCTGAATGGAAGGTAACCTGATGAATGTGAAAATCTTGCTCATGGTTTTTGAAGAAGTTGTGGGTTGCATAAAACCTGTCGATAGGAGCAGCTTCATCACCCTACATATGGCTAAGCCATGTTTCTGCAATATCCTATCTTCCAGCACTAAAAGTCCTGAAGTTTACGCAAAAGAAGTTCTGTTTGTTGGAAGGTAGGCGATGAGATACAGGTGGAAATAAGCTTGTGAGGGGTGGGGTCGTCTGTCATGCATGCGTAGCTCATTTGTTAGAGAACTTACTCACAAAAGGCAAACGTCCTGACTTCGAGTGCCCTTCCGGTACACAGGTTTAATATGGCAAGTAGGACAATGTTTTGATCAACATATCTAAAACAATATTCACCACGCGGAAGTTAGAGCACTATCTCTAAACATCACTAAGGTGAAAACCTTCATGGACCCCAAGCGGGGAAATAGTGCAACTGTGACATCTGTCACGTAAAGCATATGTTTCTTTTTATCTCCTCTGAACACCTGGGCCTAGTACCATTGTACTGTATACCTTCTACAGAGAAACGAAGCTTTAACACTCCTTGATCATTTAGTAATATTTTCTCATCCTCTTCTGTGACTTATGTGTGTCTTTCCAGCACAACATCCGAAGGAGATACTGATTTTATATAGTCGAATGCTACTCTGCTCTTATTTATTGCGAAAGTATCTAGGAAATACGTAATTAATCTCGACGCTGCCAAGTACCTCATCAGCTGCCACGTGGTGATTTAATATGGCGGCACATCTGTAATCGTTTGGCGTCGCGACGCTGTTAAATTCGCTGAGTCATCTTCATATGCAGCGACTCAACGGAATTAATGGCACATCTCCATAGGGATAATCGGACGGACGTCGGTAACGGCATCTGCAAAACAGAATCGGAGTCTTACTAACAGCGCCGGAGCGCTACGGCATTTGCGCTAACGAGGGACTACTTGTACCACGTAATGGTCCCTACCGGCCGAGCTGCGTGCTAACGAGCACTGCCACGAGACTCAGTTAAAGAACTGCAACCCGACTGGCGCTCGCAGTTCACACAATTTCAGACGACGGCCAACTCTTAATATTAATGTGGCTGTTAGCTGAGATCTTCAGCGTCAGTGTCCACTAATAAACTCGCGTTGGGAGAGCTACGATCGAGAGCAATGGATGTTCTGCCTTTAGACTAGCCAATACTAACTCGCCATTCCGCTCTGCAGAAGAAGCAATAACGTTTCGTCACTTCTGATTACCATACGTGACTCATCGGAGGCTGTACTATCTCGATATCTGATCCGATAGTGATATATAACTTCACTGTAGCCTTTAGGTTAATCTGAACAAATTTTCTGTATGAATCGGAAGGTACGAGATTGGTTGTCCATGAACGGTTCGACGACAACGATCCCACTGACTGTGTACTATCTCGATATCTGATCCGATAGTGATATATAACTTCACTGAAGCCTTTAGGTTAATCTGAACAAATTTTCTGTATGAATGGGAAGGTATGAGATTGGTTGTCCATGAACAGTTCGACGACAACGATCCCACTGACGCCCCTGTCTTACAACGCTCTCTCGGTGCTATTCTTCATGGTAGTACTGTTAATGTTTGTTTGAAAATACGTCGAAGACATATGAGTCGAGTGTCCACTTTTTGATATATGTGGTACCTGTCAAAAAGATGTTAGTGAGTTTTGGCTCTGAACACTATGGGACTTAACTTCTGAGGTCATCAGTCCCCTAGAACTTACAACTACTTAAACCTAACTAACTTAAGGACATCACACACAGCCATGCCCGAAGCAGGATTCGAACCTGCTACCGTAGCGGTCGCGCGGTTCCAGACTGTAGCGCCTAGAACCGCTCGGCCACTCCGGCCGGCTTAGTGAGTTTTAATTCACTATTTGGAAAACTGCCCAAATGTAGCTTCCAAGTATGATGACACGAAGAGTCATGTCTCTAGGTGACATGGACGGACTAGTTATAAACCCCATTCGATATCTTGCAACCACCAATCATAATGATCCGATAATTATATAGAAACTACCTAGAAAGCTCTTCCATTGGTAACTGGATAACACCCTGGTCAAGATGGAAGTGATTACACTGGTCAACACTCATTTTCTTGCCAAGGATATTTGAGTGGCTTTAGGATGGGTTAGTGGTGCTGAGGACGAATATAGCAACCATTTATGCAGTTTGGCTCTAGTTTTTGAGATAATGCATGATTTATTCAAAAAATTAGAAAAAATTGCTATTACTGAACTCGAGCGCTACAAACTACAATGAAAAAAGAAAATAATCTTTATAAATAGCTTCTATGAAAACCTGATAGGCATTTGTCCACGTATAAAACATAATTGAAAAGTTTCTCTGTAAGTATATCATTTTCCGTCCATGACGAACCGCTTCCTGCACGCTTTCCTTTTATAGGTCTCTTCAGAACAGTCACGTTGCAGATTCCAGCAATAATCTGCCATCATATGCCTGTCCCATCTTCCTTTATATCTTTCCTCTATTCCTTTCATATCTTGATGGAACCGCTCTCCTTGTTCCTCACTGAAATCACCTAGATTACGAGGAAATCGATCCAAGTGGCTGTGAAGGAAGTGCAATTTTATGCTCATGTTAGCTCCTAAGTTTTGAAAGTTAGTGAGCATGTTTTTGACCAGTTCCTCGTAATTGGGAGCTTTATGATTGCCCAAAAAACATTTTACAACAGCGACAAAACTGTTCCAGGCCGATGCTTCAGTGACAGTCATGACACTTGTAAAATTGGTATCGTTGATGAGCCTGCGAATTTGAGGACCATCAAATATTCCTGCCTTAAGTTTTTCACTACTGAGTCCAGGGAACGTATTGCAGGTGTATGTGAAGCAATTACCATTTCTGTCTAAAGCTTTGGTGAATTGCTTCATTAGTCCTAACTTAATATGTAATGGTGGAAGAACAATCTTGTCCCTACTAACCAGAGGTTCATTAATGATGTTTGCTTCACCAACAGCCATATGTTCCCTTGGAGGCCATGTTTTCTGCTTCCAATGTTCGTGCTTTGCCCTACTATCCCACATGCAGATAAAACATGGGTGCTTTGTGTATCCACTTTGTTGTCCAAGCAAGAAGTTCACCATTTTCAAATCAACACAAATCAACCACTGGTGCTGCATATACTGAATTTTCTGCAGAACCATCTTGATGTTAGCATATGCTTCACAAAGTTTTGTTGAGTAGGCAATTGGAATAGATGCGTAACGATTGCCATTGTGTAGGAGAACACATTTTAAACTTCTAGTGGAACTGTCTATGAAGAGACGCCAGTCCTCTGGTCTATATTCTGGCAGCCCCAATTCAAGTAAAAGTCCAGGTATATTGCTGCAATACACTATAACATCTTCTTGGTTGAAGTATGGAAGAAGGTTTTCTTCTCTCGTCCGGTAAGCTGTTATTTTAACACTTGGATGAAGACAGTTCTTTTCCTTAAGCCTGGATGCTAAGAGTTCTGATGCTTGCTTTGAAAGATTGAGTTCTCGTATCAAGTCACTGAGCTCCTTCTGGTCGAACTGCTGGGGTTGTGTCTCACGTCCTTCGTATTCCGAACCACTACTTGTACATTCCTCGCCGTGCACATCGTCATCTGTTGATGTTAGCGTGGGTAATGTTGTGAAGGTTGGTACAGGAACATCGTTGCTGTGCACCACCGGTCTTCTTGCTGACTCCAAATCGGGATATTCCCACTTTCGTTTTTTGAACCTATTAAAACCTTTCACATTAACAATGCAAAAATAGCAATCATCTGTATGGTTCTTCTGCTCTCGCCATACCATAGGCACTCCGAAGTTTAAGCTTTTCCTTTTTCGTTTTGTCCACTGCCGTAAGCACTCCACACAGCATTTACAAACTTTATGGGGTGCCCACGCCTTGTCTTGATCTCCAAGTTTAATTCCGAAATATGCCAGATACGCTTCCTTCACAAAAGGAGTGATATTCTTCCTGTTCTTTTGAAGAACGTATTCACCACAGATGTAGCAGAACTCATCTGGATGGTTCACGCAAAGACGGCGAGAAGAACTCATGTTTTCCTAAAACAAAATTGCACAAATACTACATATTATGCAGAACTTTCTTGTATTTGCATGTCAATCACATCCAACAAACGTAATTAATTGTTTTGTGTGAAATGAATACTCACCTCTTATTTGCTACGTCACGATGAAAAGGTTCTATCTCCTTGAAGCTGCACTGCACATGTGTGTGACTTTCGACCATCGCCATTTTTCTTGTTTACACTGAACGCTACCTATCGGCTGTTGCGGGGATTACCTCGGCCAACAAATGAATGTCGAGTACCGCCGAATTCAAATCTGCACAACCCTCAATATCTTCAACACACACACCGCACAACAGGACTGAACACATGCTGACAGTGTGATGTTTGCATGATGTAATCCTCAACCACACAGATGCACTCCCTGAGCACAATTTTTTAATAAAGATAGTACAATATCACTAATTAAAAAACAGGTAGCAAATACATTACACCATATATGGACCCTGCAGTCGATATTATCCACATGAAACTCTCATTTCCACAAATAACCTATATCTCAAAAACCAGAGCCAATTTGGAAAAAGTACAAATATACTCAGAATGAGTATCATAACAATATCCCATTTTCGTTCAAACTTCCCTGGCAACGAAAAAAAAAATTTATTTTGTAGAGCTGTGTTATGGAAATGGTGGACATATAAAATTTTTGATATTGAGCACTATTATGAAACTAGAATCTATGTTTGCAATACCTAACGAGTTGGGAATAAAAATCGAGAAAACGAAATTGGTACCAAAGGAAAGTAACGATATTTACTTTTGGACGTAGTTTTGTATTTACGACAATTCAGTATCTATCATGAGTGTGTTTTTAATCGGCTATCCTCGATGTTTTTAGTTTTGAAAATCACATATGCCACAGTGTACACGTGCAGGGAAAAGTGGAGACGCTTGCTGCATCCGGCTTACGACGGCAATGTACAGGAGGTCAGCGGTCAGGAGTTGTAAGTGGGCATGCAGGGATGCCGTTAAATGACAGAACAGGAAATTAAGTCAAATAAAGAGAATATATTTCGGTGTACAGAATATAAGGGGCTTGCCTAGCGTCGGAAGTTACCAGGTGTAGGCCACTCTAGGAGGAAGAACAACTAAATAAGTGGGCAACGGAAGGGGAGGTGGTTCAGGTTAATTTATGTTGGTGGCCTGTCACGGGGCGCAGAGCCGGAGGCTCTGCCTCCCAAGAAAGACGTCTGTTCTGCTCGAGCTTCGGATCACAAGAGGGAAAAGCAACTGTGTTCTGCACTGAAGAATCCTACAGCGTCCACACATGTGACCTGCATCACGCACGCTATTGGCTAAAACCGATGCTGCGAATTCGCTAGCGATTTCAGCAGAGGGCAAGGCGTCTCTTGTTAGCGGCTTTAACTGGACAGAGCTGCCTCTGTTCTGAAAGCCAGGCAACTTGTGTCACGAAGGCGGCACAGTGAAAGTTTCTCTGGGAGAAAACTTGTAAAGATTTCTCTGGGGCTTTTGAAATAAAAATTTTTAAACCAATTCTCTAAAATATTCCTTGACTGGCTGCCACCCTCTACGATGGAAACCGATGTCGGTACGCAGTTAAAAGGCTTCTCATTTTTTGTGTGAAAGAGGGATGGCCCTACTAGTACGGAACAATTGGGTTTACTACCTTCCTAGGCGCTCCAAATTTAGGTTTTCGTCATTTCACCAAGTCAATGGGGCGACATGTCGTCAGGACTAGTCCTTAGATAACATCGAGGATAATTTTATTCTCAGTTCTTATTATACCCGATACTACGGTCAGTTTCAAAAAGGCTCCGTCTTCGTCAGTTTATCTTCCCAGCTATACCACGGTAAATAACACCGTCCAGTTTTTATTTATTTATTTATTGTTTTTATTTCCTTGCAAGATATTACCAGACCACATCTGCCTGTCGGTCTGAAACGTGTGTTCGCGCGCTGCCACTACCAGGGAGACAGTAGTCGGTAGGGTCTCTGGACATTCGTACGCCCACAGATTGGACGAGAACTGGAAATAAATCCAGCTGTGAACCTGTGTAAGTATCAACCGCGCATTTGTATGTGGTGATTTATAGGAATCACGTAAAATCTACTTCAGGATAGCCAGGCGGGGATTTGAACCTCGCTCCTTTGGATCACGACGCCCGTGTTTTAACCATCTCAACCCGTCACTCAGAGGCCAGGGTAGTAAGTGTCTTCGTGTAAGTCAGACGCTTCACCTGTATCATTTACAAAATGGATTCGTTTCCGGGGACTTTCTACTGAAAAGTGAAAGATTCCAGTCTGTAAATACGGTACACAGTAAGGGAACGTTACATTATGGCCAACTGCCCCATCTATAACTATTACACAGTGTCTGCTGTGAATCTTCAGTCTATCCTCCAACATCTAGCGACAGGTTCATTCTGTCGATAGATAGCGTTTCGAGGATAATAGGGTGGCAACACATGTATGTGTTAAAGCACAGACACGTAGTGGGGGGGGGGGGGAAGCTTTTACTCTGAAAAGGGTGCATTTTTCAATTTGCGTCGAGACCTGTACAGGGCTATTACAAATGATTGAAGCGATTTCATAAATTCACTGTAGCTCCATTCATTGACATATGGTCACGACACACTACAGATATGTAGAAAAAGTCATAAAGTTTTGGTCGGCTAAAGCCGCACTTCAGGTTTCTGCCCCAGAGCGCTCGAGAGCGCAGTGAGACAAAATGGCGACAGGAGCAGAGAAAGCGTATGTCGTGCTTGAAATGCACTCACATCAGTCAGTCATAACGGTGCAACGACACTTCAGGACGAAGTTCAACAAAGATCCACCAAATGCTAACCTCATTCGGCGATGGTATGCGCAGATTAAAGCTTCTGGATGCCTCTGTAAGGGGAAATCAACGGGTCGGCCTGCAGTGAGCGAAGAAACGGTTGAACCCGTGCGGGCAAGTTTCACGCGTGGCCCGCAGAAGTCGACGAATAAAGCAAGCAGGGAGCTAAACGTACCGCAGGCGTCGGTTTGGAAAATCTTACGGAAAAGGCTAAAGCAGAAGCCTTACCGTTCACAATTGCTACAAGCCCTGACACCCAATGACAAAGTCAAAAGCTTTGAATTTTCGGCGTGGTTGCAACAGCTCATGGAAGAGGATGCGTTCAGTGCGAAACTTGTTTTCAGTGATGAAGCAACATTTTTTCTTAATGGTGAAGCGAACAGACAAAATGTGCGAATCTGGGCGGTAGAGAATCCTCACGCATTCGTGCAGCAAATTCGCAATTCACCAAAAGTTAACGTGTTTTGTGCAATCTCACGGTTTAAAGTTTGCGGCCCCTTTTTCTTCTGCGAAAAAAAACGTTACAGGACACGTGTATCTGAACATGCTGGAAAATTGGCTCATGCCACAACTGGAGACCGACAGCGCCGACTTCATCTTTCAACAGGATGGTGCTCCACCGCACTTCCATCATGACGTTCGGCATTTCTTAAACAGGAGATTGGAAAACCGATGGATCGGTCGTGGTGGAGATCATGATCAGCAATTCATGTCACGGCGTCCACGCCCTCCCGACTTAACCCCATGCGATTTCTTTCTGTGGGGTTATGTGAAAGATTCAGTGTTTTAAACCTCCTCTACCAAGAAACGTGCCAGAACTGCGAGCTCGCATCAACGATGCTTTCGGACTCATTGATGGGGAAATGTTGCGCCGAGTGTGGGAGGAACTTGATTATCGCCTTGATGTCTGCCGATTCACTAAAGGGGCACATATCGAACATTTGTGAATGCCTAAGAAAACTTTTTGGGTTTTTGTATGTGAGTGCAAAGCATTGTGAAAATATCTCAAATAATAAAGTTATTGTAGAGCTGTGAAATCGCTTCAATCATTTGTAATAACCCTGTATACACATTAATGTCAACACGTGAAAATAGCGAATTGTCACTACAGTTGTGAAGGACAGAGAAGTGGTTTCTGCTAGACGATAGGCGCGTCATAGGCGTACAGCTGTAAGAGTGCTCATTCACAGCCTTGCTGACCGTTGAGTATACGCTCTTGTTATTTTTCACCGCCAAGATCAGAACACATAAACCATCTTCAGAGCAAATCATTACTTCAGCCACGACTGTAGCGCACCTTTTTGTGGAGTATGTCGTATATAATGCTAAATCGAACTCATAGCGTACTAAATACTCAATGAATAGGCACTGTGGTAGCGGAGGGGTGATCTGATTTTTAAACAAGGCGCATCGTGACTTGTATTTTCTCGCGGCGGTCGGAGTTCGAGACGGTCATATTTTGCAGTCCGGCGGACCTTCGCCTTTTTTTTCCCGCCCAACCTGCCAGCACCCAAGCCGCGCTCTCTGCCCAGTCCCAGGGTGTCTCCAGGTGTAGTCACAGTAATGTCCTCGACACCAAGACCAGTTCACGTCACACAAAGCTCACCCCCTGCCTCGCCACAGCTGTGCGTTTACGCCACGTTATTCTAGTGGCGGGCGCGGACACTACGTGATAAGCACTAACAACATATGTTAAGATGTTAGTTCTGTGGCAGTGTCAGATGCTGTAGTAATAACCTGGCTGCTCTTTACTCTAGTGCAATGTGGCTACAACTGAGTGTCCACACATTTACTGCGTTTTCACAGCACTTCCAAATCCGGTTGTTGTAAATAGAATTCCCAATAAAGCTTATAGCCGGTCGCGCAAACATTTAAATAAGGATTTTGGAAATGTCGCTACAGGACTTCCTTTTCCGCACTCGATATTCGCTCCCATGTAAACGCTCAACCATTTTCGAAACTTGATGTGATGGTCAAGTGCCTAAACGCTTGTAAAAATGTTCAATGTGAGTGAAACGATTTTACGTGGCATGAGGAAGAAAAACAGTAACATGGAGTTATTAATTTCCTTTATTTGACTAAAGAGAACAAACTTTATTAGAAGGAAACAGACACACACACACACACACACACACACACACACACACACACACACACACACACACAGGATGTTACAATACGATATACACTCTTGGAAATGGAAAAAAGAACACATTGACACCGGTGTGTCAGACCCACCATACTTGCTCCGGACACTGCGAGAGGGCTGTACAAGCAATGATCACATGCACGGCACAGCGGACACACCAGGAACCGCGGTGTTGGCCGTCGAATGGCGCTAGCTGCGCAGCATTTGTGCACCGCCGCCGTCAGTGTCAGCCAGTTTGCCGTGGCATACGGAGCTCCATCACAGTCTTTAACACTGGTAGCATGCCGCGACAGCGTGGACGTGAACCGTATGTGCAGTTGACGGACTTTGAGCGAGGGCGTATAGTGGGCATGCGGGAGGCCGGGTGGACGTACCGCCGAATTGCTCAACACGTGGGGCGTGAGGTCTCCACAGTACATCGATGTTGTCGCCAGTGGTCGGCGGAAGGTGCACGTGCCCGTCGACCTGGGACCGGACCGCAGCGACGCACGGATGCACGCCAAGACCGTAGGATCCTACGCAGTGCCGTAGGGGACCGCACCGCCACTTCCCAGCAAATTAGGGACACTGTTGCTCCTGGGGTATCGGCGAGGACCATTCGCAACCGTCTCCATGTAGCTGGGCTACGGTCCCGCACACCGTTAGGCCGTCTTCCGCTCACGCCCCAACATCGTGCAGCCCGCCTCCAGTGGTGTCGCGACAGGCGTGAATGGAGGGACGAATGGAGACGTGTCGTCTTCAGCGATAAGAGTCGCTTCTGCCTTGGTGCCAATGATGGTCGTATGCGTGTTTGGCGCCGTGCAGGTGAGCGCCACAATCAGGACTGCATACGATCGAGGCACACAGGGCCAACACCCGGCATCATGGTGTGGGGAGCGATCTCCTACACTGGCCGTACACCACTGGTGATCGTCGAGGGGGCACTGAATAGTGCACGGTACATCCAAACCGTCATCGAACCCATCATTCTACCATTCCTAGACCGGCAAGGGAACTTGCTGTTCCAACAGGACAATGCACGTCCGCATGTATCCCGTGCCACCCAACGTGCTCTAGAAGGTGTAAGTCAACTACCCTGGCCAGCAAGATCTCCGGATCTGTCCCCCATTGAGCATGTTTGGGACTGGACGAAGCGTCGTCTCACGCGGTCTGCACGTCCAGCACGAACGCTGGTCCAACTGAGGCGCCAGGTGGAAATGGCATGGCAAGCCGTTCCACAGTACTACATCCAGCATCTCTACGATCGTATCCATGGGAGAATAGCAGCCTGCATTGCTGCGAAAGGTGGATATACACTGTACTAGTGCCGACATTGTGCATGCTCTGTTGCCTGTGTCTATGTGCCTGTGGTTCTGTCAGTGTCATCATGTGATGTATCTGACCCCAGGAATGTGTCAATAAAGTTTCCCCTTCCTGGGACAATGAATTCACGGTGTTCTTATTTCAATTTCCAGGAGTGTAGACAGACCAAGAGGAGTTGTAGAGGATGTCGTGAGGAACAAATTGAGGATAGGAACCGTTTGCGGAAAAGTCATCCAACGACGCTTTGTTGTTCAGCGATCGCGACTGACTGCCACTCGCAGCTGTGGAGAAGATGGAGCTAGCTGCTGCGTAGACAATGTTAATCCTGAATCCTCCCTCGTCATGCTGACAAAGTTTTATGAATTTATTTGTAAAAGCATAGACAGTGGAAATTAAAATACGCTGCTGCTATGGTCACAGGTTCGAATCCTGCCTCGGACATGGATGTATGTGATGTCCTTAGGTTGGTTAGGTTTAAGTAGTTCTAAGTCTAGGGGACTGATGATCTCAGATGTTACGTTCCATAGTGCTTAGAGCCTTTTTAAAAAAATTTAAAATGTCCGTGGTACTTCTCCTGTTCCCAGTCGGCCCGTTTGACATCCTACACCCTTAAAAGTAAAAGGGGAATGAAAGTTTAAATTCTAGTTTTCCCTGCTCATTGATCTTAAAAATCGCATTTAAAAAACATTCTGTAATTAAATTGTTTTATCAATTCTCTTGTGAGGTTAGCGCGGGGTTCACCTCTTGAGATTTCTGTTTAAATATTTGTTTTTAATAAAAACATGAATCTTCGTTCATTGGAGTTTCAATAAACCCCAGCACCACTACTCCATTGCTACGTCACAATGTTTCTCCTGGAACAGTACAATCACCAGTGTTTCCCGGTATAAAGGAAAAGAATAAACTGCGGATGGAAATGCGCGTCCGACATCATCAGCCCTGAGACATTAGAGCGTTGGGGTCACAAGAGACAAAGCCTCTGTACGAAGCAGCTAGCTCCATCTTCTCCACTAGAGATCGTGGCAGTCAGTCGCGATCACTGACCAACGAACAACATTGCGAGACGTGCCACCTACGCTCCGTCAGCCTTTGCTGTCGAAGGGGCGGCCTATCGGCAGGCGCCGCGCGTATGTCTTCGCCGCTCTGCAGCGTTGTTGGATGACGTTTCCGGACACGGGTTCCTGTCCTCAGTTTGTTCCTCACGGCACCCTCTACAACTCCTCTAAGTCTGACTCTATCGTTTTGTAGCACTCTGTAGATGATCATATATTGCCTGCATTAGGAATCTTTGATTGGCAACAAATCTATTTTCTGCATAGCTTCACAAATTTGTAAACTGTTATACACACATCAAAAAAGTTATGGATCACCTCTGAGCCGTGGTAAAAAATTGCTGCTTTGAAGAGCGTGCCGCAGCGCGTTGTGTGAAGCAGTCGCCCTCCGTTTCTGGCGGTGGCGCCGCTGTGGTAATCGCAGCTTTGGTGTCTCCCTCTGGTGGGAAAGCGGAAAGGTTGCCTGTTCACGTGCATTTAAGGGGCACTATCAGCTCGGAAGGGAGGCTGAAGAGCGGCGTAATAAGCTGCTGCCAGCCCGCCCCCTTTAGGGGGAATCGAAACTCAATAAAGGGGGAAAAAAAACTCGGAAGGGAGTCAGTCGGAGTGAGGCTAGGTCAGTCTCGCGTCACCAGTTGCTGGTCTGTCTCTCGTTTGCATTTGTGCGGCAGTTAGTGTCTGTCTGTCGTCGGAGTGCTAGTATGTCTGCCGTTTGGATCAAACTTTAAAGCCAGAAAATGGGAGTCTTGCCACTCCGCCAGTAACAGAAATCAGCTAGTGGTCGCCCGGTCGGGGCTGAGTTGCTGCATCTGAGTCTGCGCGTTAGGCCGCCAGTCTCCTCGAGTTGCTCGGACAACGGTCATCGGCGGTTGGATCGGTCGGATGGTCGGTCGCGCACGGAGACACAAGATGACTTGTCCGCCTTGAGCGTCGGCGCATGTGAGGTCCCCACGTGAGTCCAGTGGGCAGCGCCGTATAGAGAGGGGTAGTGTCTTCGCGGTTCACACGAGAGCAACAGGAGCGAAACCACGACATCGGGCTGGCGGGGGTGAGCTGCGACGCCGTGAGATCGGAGATCGGCGCGCCTTCCTGCGTCCGTGGAAGCGACTGGCAGCGGACGGTTCGGGAGAGCGTTGGGGGTGCTGCGCCAGAAATCGCAGTTTATTAGAAGTTAGCCGCTTCGTTTGGGGGTCGTCCCACCATTCTTCTCAGTTTGCCCACCCGCGGGAAAGTGGTTATTTGTCAATTGGGTGGTTCGTTTTTCCCTTGTGGAATTGGAGAGGTTTAGAGCAATCTGCGATTCGGGTTGTTTAGTAACCCTCCCCCCCCCCCCCTCCCTGTCAATCTGTCATGTGTTAATAGCTGCCTCTATCATATTTGTCGGATTCGGTGTTAACGAATTTATTGCTTAAAGGCCGAATTCTTGAAATATGTTATTATCTTGCCTATCATCTTGCGATGTGGTATATGTGTAATGTAGAGCATGTTGTGCATTTTATGTAAATCTGTATTTTATGGGTTTTATTTAAATAGTCATTTTAGGTTACAAGGTTGCCACTCTTCCACCATAAGAGGTCTCTAAAAAAATTGCACTTTCGGTGGCAAATAATTTGAGTGTTGTACCATTTCCATCCCTCTTATTGGGTGCATAGTTTACGTGTTTGACTGAGTTCTTAAAAAAATTTTAGTTTAAAGTAATCTGGTGTGTTGCAGATTTGCACCAGTGTACTCTTTCAGAGGTTGTTGTGAGCGGTCATGACTACGGCCGTGTTGAAAGGGACCAGGCAAGCTTCTCAGCCCGAAGGCTCATACTGTTAATGTTGTTCTGTCTGCCTCTACATAAAATTGTAACTTGATATTTCGAGGGTGCTTTCCTGCTTATAAATTTAAATCTGTTTTTGAAAAAGCTTTTAGGAATAAAATTCACATTTGTTAAAAGTAGTTTCATTTTCCATCAGTTACTTCCTCGCAACTACTTCCACGCTCACCTAGTGTGATTAAATGTGTTAATGTTCTTGATGAATCGCTAGTAAATAAAGTAACTTTGTAAGTAGCAAGATTTTGAAAGTAAACTTACGGTTCAACCTCGGTTCCGAGTGTTCCGGAACCTGTATGGAAAATTGGAATAGAGACCAACATAAACATCATTTTCGCCCCTTTTATTGCTCATGAAAACCACACGTTGCATGTTGTACAACCATACAGTGAGACCTTCAGAGGTGGTGGTCCAGATTGCTGAGCACACAGGTACCTCTAATAGCCAGTAGCACGTCCTCTTCCAATGATGCATGCCTGATACGTCGTGGCATACTATCCACAAGTTCATCAAGATACTGTTGGTCCAGATTGTCCGACTCCTCAACGGCCATTCGGCGTAGATCCCTCAGACTGGTTGGGGGGTCACGTAATTCCTAAACAGCCCTTTACAATCTGTCCCAGGCATGTTCGATAGGGTTCATGCCTGGAGAACGTGCTGGCCACTCTAGTCGAGCGATGTCGTTATCCTGAAGGAAGTCATTCACAAGATGTGCACGATGGAGGCGCGAATAGTAGTCCATGAAGACGAATGCCTTTCCAATATGCTGCCGATATGGTTGCACTATCGGTCGGAGGATGGCATTCACGTATCGTATAGCCGTTACGGCGCCTTCCATGACCACCAGCGGCGTACGTCGGCCCCATATAATGCCGCCCCAAAACAGGAGGGAACCTCCACCTTGCTGCACTCGCTGGACAGTGTGTGTGTAAGGCGTTCAGCTTGAGCGGGTTGCCTCCAAACACGTCTCCGACGGTTGTCTGGTTGAAGGCATATGCGACACACATCGGTGAAGAGAACGTGATGCCAATCCTGAGCGGTCCATTCAGCATGTTGCTGGGCCCATCTGTACTGCGCTGCATGTTGTCGTGGTTGCAAGGATGGACCTCGCCATGGACGTCGGGAGTGAAGGTGCGCATCATGCAGCCAACTGCACACAGTTTGAGTCGTAGCACGATGTCCTGTGGCTGCACGAAAAGCATTATTCATCATGGTGGCGTTGCTGTCAGTGTTCCTCCGAGCCATAATCCGTAGGTAGCGGTCATCCACTGCAGTAGTAGCCCTTTGGCAGTCTGAGCTAGCCATGTCATAGACACTTCCTGCCTCTCTGTATCTCCTCCATGTCCGAACGACGTCGGTTTGGTTCACTTCGAGGCGCCTGGACACTTCCTTTGTTGAGAGCCCTTCCTGGCACAAAGTAGCGAACCGTGGTATTGACCGTCTAGGCATGGTTGAACTACAGAAAACACAAGCCGTTTTCCTCCTTCCTGGTGGATTGACTGGAAATGATAGCTGTCGGACCCCCTCCCTCTAATAGACGCTGCTCATGCATGGTTGTTTTCATCTTTGGACTGGTATAGCAACATCTCTGAACAGTCAAAGGGACTGTATCTGTGATACAGCATCCACAACCAACGTCTACCTTCAGGAGTTCTGGGAACTGGGGTGATGCAAAACTTGTTTCGATGTGTGTATTAACTTTCTTTGGCTAAGGCTCTTCCACAATGATAAATAGCTAGTGACAAAACACAACAGTAATTCTGTACGTCCGGCCGGTGTGGCCGAGGAGTTCTAGGCGCTTCAGTCTGGAACTGCGCGACCATTACGGTCTCAGGTTCGAATCCTGCCTCGGGCATGGATGTGTGTGATGTCCTTAGGTTAGTTAGGTTTAAGTAGTTTTAAGTTCTAGGGGACTGATGACCTCAGATGTTAAGTTAATGGCTCTGAGCACTATGGTACTCAACTGCTGTGGTCATCAGTCCCCTAGAACTTAGAACTACTTAAACCTAACTAACCTAAGGACATCACACACATCTATGCCCGAGGCAGGATTCGAACCTGCGACCGTATCAGATGTTAAGTCCCATAGTGTTAAGAGCCATTTGAACCATTTTTTGATGTTCTTACGTTGTTTCGTTGAAGAGTATAAATACAAATGTTAAAAATGATACAAAATTCAATTGAATTGTTTGCAGCGTGCGGAGCTTCGGGATTACAGACGAGATCTTACAAGGGAAACAAAGACGTTGGGCTCACAGATTTACTTCAAACTTTATACACCTGTAGCAGGCCATTGAAACAATATAATGTGCACTATCCTGGCAATTCCGAGAAAACCGCAAGAGAAGTTTTCCGCGTCTATTATGCAAACCGAGCGAGGTGACGCAGTGGCTAGCGCACTGGACTCGCAATCTGGTGGACGACGGTTCAATCCCGCGTCCGGCCATCCTGATTTAGGTTTTCCTTGATTTCCCTAAATCGCTCCAGGCACATGCCGGGATGGTTCCTTTGAAAGGGCACGGCCGACTTCCTTCCCCGTCCTTCCCTAATTCGATGAGACCGATGACCTCGATGTCTGGTCTCCTTCCCCAAACAACCCAACTCAATCTATTATGCAAGCTATGTACCTGTGCGTAGGGGCTGGACGGCAAACTTCATTGAGGGCAAGTAGTTAGCGTTCAAACTTCGTAAAACGATCGCGTTATGAGGCGACGGTTCGACTCCCGTTCAAACTTATTGATTAATTTTTTCATTACTGGTCACATTATTTAAATTATATGACATTTGAAGGGTAACATAATGAAAACAATACACATTTATTTGCATGAAATTTCAATTTAAGTTTTCCACGTCTGTATGTCAAATACCGTCTTGCAACGTGTGAGGCCGAGAGCACGTTCAATAAGTAATTTATATCATTCTTGTGGTCTGGCAAAATTGTGACTTACTGTATTACTGATTGTGAATAACGTCATTCGCATCATTATCTATCGTGGTTTGGCTTGGGCTTTCCAAGCTTGTCCCCCGTCCCTGAAAATTTAATGACAAATAGTAAATAGTCAAATAACACACGAAATTCACTACAACTTCATGAAAATGCACGTGTTTTTTTTTTCGTTATATTACCACTCAGATGTCATAAATTAAACAATCTGACCAGTGATGAAAAAAAAGATTTAATAATACGTTTTGGCAGGATTCGAACCTTTTTATGCAGGCAACGGGTTGTTGTTGTTGTTGTGGTCTTCAGTCCTGAGACTGGTTTGATGCAGCTCTCCATGCTACTCTATCCTGTGCAAGCTTTTTCATCTCCCAGTACCTACTGCAACCTACATCCTTCTGAATCTGCTTAGTGTATTCATCTCTTGGTCTCCCTCTACGATTTTTACCCTCCACGCTGCCCTCCAATACTAAATTGGTGATCCCTTGATGCCTCAGAGCATGTCCTACCAACCGATCCCTTCTTCTGGTCAAGTTGTGCCACAAACATCTCTTCTCCCCGATCCTATTCAATACTTCCTCATTAGTTATGTGATCTACCCATCTAATCTTCAGCATTCTTCTGTAGCACCACATTTCAAAAGCTTCTATTCTCTTCTTGTCCAAACTATTTATCGTCCATGTTTCACTTCCATACATGGCTACACTCCATACGAATACTTTCAGAAATGACTTCCTGACACTTAAATCAATACTGGATGTTAACAAATTTCTCTTCTTCAGAAACGCTTTCCTTGCCATTGCCAGCCTACATTTTATATCCTCTCTACTTCGACCATCATCAGTTATTTTGCTCCCCAAATAGCAAAACTCCTTTACTACTTTAAGTGCCTCATTTCCTAATCTAATTCCCTCAGCATCACCCGACTTAATTAGACTACATTCCATTACCCTTGTTTTGCTTTTGTTGATGTTCATCTTATATCCTCCTTTCAAGACACTGTCCATTCCATTCAACTGCTCTTGCAAGTCCTTTGCTGTCTCTGACAGAATTACAATGTCATCGGCGAACCTCAAAGTTTTTATTTCTTCTCCATGAATTTTAATACCTACTCCGAATTTTTCTTTTGTTTCCTTTACTGCTTGCTCAATATACAGATTGAACAACATCGGGGAGAGGCTACAACCCTGTCTTACTCCCTTCCCAACCACTGCTTCCCTTTCATGTCCCTCGACTCTTATAACTGCCATCTGGTTTCTGTACAAATTGTAAATAGCCTTTCGCTCCCTGTATTTTACCCCTGCCATCTTCAGAATTTGAAAGAGAGTATTCCAGTCAACACTGTCAAAAGCTTTCTCTAAGTCTACAAATGCTAGAAACGTAGGTTTGCCTTTCCTTAATCTTTCTTCTAAGATAAGTCGTAAGGTCAGTATTGCCTCACGTGTTCCAGTGTTTCTACGGAATCCAAACTGATCTTCCCCGAGGTTGGCTTCTACTAGTTTTTCCATTCGTCTGTAAAGAATTCGTGTTAGTATTTTGCAGCTGTGACTTATTAAGCTGATAGTTCGGTAATTTTCACATCTGTCAACACCTGCTTTCTTTGGGATTGGAATTATTATATTCTTCTTGAAGTCTGAGGGTATTTCGCCTGTTTCATACATCTTGCGTTAAGGAAACAAAACATCTTTATTTGTGCAAGCATAAATACAACAGGATGGCCATCCATTCGGCGGAACCAACATAAGAGATTACACTGTAACAAGGCGTGCAAAAGCCTTTATTAACAAGATGTGGAGAGAAATAATAACAATAGTACTAAAAGTAAGCTAAGAGGTGTGAGGCCGTAGATAAAGAGGGAGAAGGTGCGGGGGTGTGATAAGACTTGCAGGCAGATGGAGCGTGCAGGCAGAGTGAGCAGGAGTCAACGCGCGAGGACTTCGCCTCGTCCCTGATCTTCTAGCAACGCATTAACGCTAATCGCCTGACCACAATGACTTCTTGCAGCCGGGATCTTCGCACAGGAACATCATTTCTATAAGAGACGTGTAAAACTTCTCTTGCGATTTTCTCAGAATTGCCAGTGTAGTGCAGCTTACTACTTACGTTCTTTTAACGGCATATTGAAGATCCACAAAGTTTGAAGTAACTCCGTGATCCCAACGCCGTGGCCTCCCTTTGTTAGTACTGTTGTACTCGGCATATTCATAGGTTGTTTTATCTCTCTCTCTCTTTTTTTTTTTGTTTTGTTTTCCATTGAGAAGTAATTTTGTGGCTCTTAACCGACTCCGTTTGTTATGGAAGTGCTTCTCTAGGACTTCCCAATATCTGAACCATAGCTACCGGCCGGGGTGGCCGAGCGGTCCTAGGCGATACAGTTTGGAACCGCGCGACCGCTACGGTCGCAGGTTCGAATCCTGCCTCGGGCATGGATGTGTGTGATGTCCTTAGGTTAGTTAGGTTTAAGTAGTTCCAAGTTCTAGGGGACTGATGACCTCAGAAGTTAAGTCCCATAGTGCTCAGAGCCATTTGAACTTTTGAACCGTTGCTCCCTGGTTCCAAAAGTGCCTTCTCAAGACAGTGGCTGTTGTTCTCGAAAGGATTAAACCCATTCTTGTTGACTGCTTGTACCTTGCCTGATATAGCTTTCGGGGCTCTACTATCATTTGGCTTAAATGTAATGTACGCTGTGGTCCAAAATAAAAGCAACAAGCTCGTCCTGTTTGGAACTCACGATATGATCATACAAACTGTCAACAGATGTCGTTACGATCATGTTGTGCAAGGAAGATGGCATTCCGATCAACGGACAACCACGCCAGCAATGACGTCAGGGCAGTTATCAAGCGCGGTAGTGTTTGCATGGTAGTCCCACATCCATAATCGCTGTGTGCAGAATCAGAGACGGTGCAGAGTGGCATAGAGCACAAACCTACTGAGTCTCTGCTGTGGAGGGCCGTAGGAAGAATGGAAGCAGCAGAGTGGCAAACTGATGTGGTCCGATGGCTTAATGTGAATCGTTCTGTTGTTTCTCGGATGAGGCAACAGTTTATAGAGACCGAAACTGTATCCCTGAGACTAGGACCGTTATTTGGCTGTAAGGGCACGACGGTACAGTGTCAGTACTGCACTTCAACTGGCATCTAACCTCACAGCATCCCCTGGACGTGTCGTATCAAGGCAAACGCTGTACAGAATGCTTCAGCAGAGTGGCCTTTGTTGTTGGAGACCTGCTGTCTCTTTACCTGTGGCCTGTCTAGAGTGGAGCCGTCAACATGCCACCTGGGCGGTCGAACGGTGGGCCAATGTTCTTTTCGCAGATAGGTCCCGATTTGGTCTGGAGAGTGATTCTCAGCGGATTCGCATCTGGAGGGCACGTGTAGCACGATTTCTGGACCCATACGTTGTGTGAAGAGACCGATATCGAGGACGCTGCCTAATTGTGTGGGCACGGATTATGCTGACCACTCGAACATCTCTTTATCAAACTGCACAGGTGATTCGCCAGGGTTTAATTGCTGTCAGGTATCGTAATGGCATCTTGGGACCTCACGTGCAGTTGTTACGAGGTGCTCTGGGCCAGACTTCGTACTGGTGGACGATAATGCTTGACCGGCTAAAGCAGTGGTAGTTGATGTGTTCTTGGAAGCGGAAGGTATTGGAAGCATGGCATGACCTGCTCGCTCTCCCGCTGTGAAACCCATAGAGCGTGTCTGGGATGTACTAGGGAGACGGGCTGCACCACGTCAGCATCCACCAACCACTCTCCAAGACTTGTCAGCAGCTCAGCAGGACGAATGGGAGTTATTGCCTCAATCTGAGATTCATGGCGTCATTCACAGCATGTCCCGTCGTTGTCAGGCCTGTATTGGTGTCAGAGGTGGTCGCACCCCATATTGAGCACATTAACAGTTGCCAGAATCTACATTTTTGCAAGTTGATCACATATCTAACCAATCATAAGCAGTGTACAAAGCTGAGTTATGAAATTAATGGTCAGATCAAACATTTCCAATCCAGCTATGAAACAGTAAAACAAGGTGCACCTCAGGGCTCCGTATTGGGCCCTTTCCTTTTCGTGGTCTACATTAATGATTTAGAGGCACCTCTGCACTCCCAACTAGTAAGTTATGCAGATGATACCTCACTTTTGTTCTTTTGCAAACAAACTAATGACTTGACATTGGCTGCAACTGATGGCTGAAGTCAAATAACTACTTACTTCCATGATCAAGGTCTAAAAGTTAATATTAGCAAATCCCAGCTATTACCATTTAAACTTGGTAATTCATAACAAACCTGTATTGATAATATAAGTGGCATCTGAAAAAGTAGACACTGACAAATGTAAATTTTTGAGGATATATACCTAGACGAAAATCTTAGATGGGTAGAACATACCAATGTTGTATGCAATAAAATCAGCAGTTCACTGCACTTAATTAGCAAACTATCAAAATAAGTCTCTGGACAAACATTAAAACCTGCTTACTATGGGACTATATTTGCATATATTAATTATGGAACAGAGTTATGGGGATGTGCTGCTGATAGACACATGAACAGAATCCTAACACGGCAGAAAAGAGCAATCAGGACCATGCATCGACTAGGATACAGAGATTCATGTGGGGAAACCTTTGTACAACATAAATATCTAACAGTATACTCCTTGTATCTGTACAAAGCAATAACATTCTTTGTGGACCATAAAAATAATGAAGCTAAGTGCTCTGACGTGCATACCCATAACACAAGACAAAAAGATTGCTTCTTCAGAAACAGAACTAAAGACAACAGATCATAGTCCTTGGATAAATGGCCAGATATGGTTTAACAAACAGACAAGTGCTATAAGATGCCACAGAGGTAAAGTATTCAAAAGGGAATTAACTCTCAAATGTTTGTACTCACTGAATGAATACTGATATTAAAATGTAGCTATTCTTAAATGTAGGCCTAACTCTTCTATCTATACGATGTACTATTCTGAGGTGATTCTAATATATATTATTTTTGTAACAACATGCTGTAAATTCAGATACCTATACTATGTAACAACTGTATGTTGCATTATGAAGTACTTTACCATATATTGCCAAGTGTGTCACCCTTAAGTGGCTTCTTGTAAATGTTCTAACAACCCTACCACGACAAAGGTCAAAACTTAATAATGATTATGGTGTTGCTCACGCTGCTAAATACTGCATCTTTGGGCAACAACAAAGTTATTATGTGGCAGGTGTCATTAGAGCACAGTTAATAAAGTCATTTCATGTAATAATGAATAAACTAGGCACTCATCTTTTCGTGTTTCCCACGCTGGTCTCGTTGGAAAATCATGTCTCAATCGACGAAAATCTAGGTGGTGATGATTCCAAGCTCGGATGCAAAGAGGCCTAGGTTTTATTATGCGATATTCAAAAGTTTTATAGATGTATTTCCCAAACCATTCTTGAATATTAAACCTTTGCGGGACAATGGCGATGTAAAAAAGTAATCAGCACTCCGAATTTAAGTTACACTTCTTTTCTATTACTTTTGCTGCAATATAACGTAACACACAAAACATCACTCCATAATGGAAAATGTACTTGAAAACATCTTCCTCACTGTTAAAGTTCACATTTTATAAGCTGACTACGTTATGCGTCTTTCCAACATTACGTCCAAGACTTGACTTTCTCGAGGTCCGACTCTCTAACTACTAACTAATAGTCGCTTACGCGCTCAAAAATCGAGTTACAAGTACGTCAAAGATCATAGTGACAAAAGAAAGAATATACATAAGAATAATATCATTGCAATATAAACATATCGATGAATCAAAGTACTTCTACATTAATGAAATCAAATCTGAATGTTGTCTCAGAAATATGTCAAGTACTTTACAGAAACACAGTAGGGTATTACTGGTATCGAGAGGTTGAGATGAGGTGCCGTAATGGTTACGTAATTCAAGTACCATTACAATGTGAATTGCAAATTCCTACTGTTTGTACAAAAATTTTATAAAAATGCTATGACGTTTGCATAAGGCACCAGTTGGTGACCATATGCAAAAAAGACAATAAATAAATAAAAGTTGCAGTTGTTTATGTTCTGTATTCTTTACGTTGTTTCTACTTCAGTATCACTTGCTTATGCCGTTTTGTGGCAAAATAAATGCGACCTCGGAAAATTTCCGGACACCAGAGTAGTAGGCTGAGCAGCGCCCCCCCCTCGTTGCAGGCACCGTCGCGGCGCCGCGTGTCCCTGGCGAGGGCGGCAGCTTGCGGCTGCCCGTGCGGCGTCGACTGTCGCGTCGCGAGGGCGCGGCCGAGGCGCGGCGCGCGCTCCAGCAGGCGGACGCCGTGCACTGCTCGGCCAGCGTAGACCTCGGCGACGGCTTCCGCTCGCTGCGCCTGCCCGGCCGCGGCCGCAGGGCCAGGGGGCTCGCCGCAGACGGCGGCGGACCCGCGCAGCCGCTCTCCGCCAGCCTCACTGACCTCTCCGCAGAGCCCGAGAGGCCCAAGCGGCGCAAGGAGGCAGCAGGTGAGTGGCACTAACTGGCCAGCACTCTGTCATCTACTGGCACAGTGGTTCCGTAGTACTAGTTGAATTTCACGAGCCTCTAGGTCAGGGGTCTCCAAACTACGGCCCGCGGCCGAAGCCGGCCCGCGAGAGCCAGCAAACCGGCCCGCGTTAGCTGGCCGGACATCCCCGGTATCCGGCCCGCCAAATATTTGAGGTGGTACCTGTAATGCCAACAATTGAGTTTGGAGGCCTATCGCGACCAATACCCCGCGACATTGGCTCTGCTACTCGCTACAGGACTACATAACTAAATTTATTGTTGCGCCGCTTGAAATAACAATGCGTTGACATACTCTACCTCTATTACGTCTTGCAGTAATAGTGTTACTAACAATGATTTTGAGATTTCGTTAACTTTGCAGGACGCTTTCGTGAAGAATGTGCAGTGACATACTTTTTTGTCGGTGAAATTCGCCAGAATAAAATACGCCAGAATTTCGGTCAGGTACGCTCACCAATAAAAATTATGTAATTAAATAAAAATCGAAGTTCGTTTCAGTAATAGCTATTCCCACAACCTTAGATTTTTGCGATTTCATCTTTCCTTTAGCCTTACATTACGGTGATCATGGAGTGCTAGGGTGCTTTAATCCCACTAGGTAGATCTTGGTCCTTGTGACTTCGTGGAGGAGTCAATGTGGCCCGCCAACTAAAAAGTTTGGTGACCCCTGCTCTAGGTCTACTGACATGAAATAGACGACTCTGTATGTCCATCTTTTCAGAGACTGTTGTGGGACTCGCTCTTCAGTACAGAATGCCAGATCAAACACCTTTCAGCCGTCTAATTTCCAGACTGTTATTTGATTTGGCTACCAGTTTCGGTGATTCACTAAGCCATCTTTAGGCCCCCTGACCGATGTGTACGAAGAGTCCAACCTCGGTTCCGGTCAAAATAGGGGCCAGTCCGGCACCTGTAGATTTCTGCTTGATGCAGCCATCATTAGTAGTGATTCTCCAACAGAAAGACGTTCCTACTCAATGGTCTGAAGATGACCACAGTAGTGGTCGAAACCGGTCACCTTGTTAAATAAATCGTGATCAAGACTGTTTTTAATAGTAATTATTTATAAGACATTGATCACTGCTGTTCCCGTAATGCATTCAAAAGTATTTCAACCTCCATTGGCAGGTGGCCAAATAAAATAACAGTTTGGGAACTGGACGTCTGAAAGGTGTCTGATTTGACATTCTGTAAAATAAAGGAAGTTTCAATACGATTAATTGGATTTCATAAGGCCCAAACCCTCCTTACATTTTGAAAACATCAATTCTATTTTATGAGGCACGAGGTCTATCGACATGAAAGACAGTGTGTTCCAGAAAGATTCAGACGATTTCACGAGATCAACATCTGATGACATGAAACACAGGGTGTCCCAGGAAAGATTCAACCCACTGGTCGAGGTTAAACCCTGCTGACATGAAACACTGGTTGTTCGAATAAAGATTCAGCATATTGCTTGAGGTTCAGCGCCTTATGACGTGTAACATAGGATGTTCCTAAAAGGTTCATACGATTCCTCGAAACTCGACGTTAGCTGACGTTAAAGACATGGTGTTCCGAACAGACGCATCCGATTTCTTGAGACACAACTACTGTTGAAGTGAACCGCAGGGTGTTTCAAAGCAGATTCATCCGATTTCTTGAGGGTCAGCGTCTAGCGACATGAAACACAAGGTGTTGCAAAACGAGTCATCCGATTTCTCGACATGAAACACAGGGTGCCCCAAAAAGATTCATCCGATTGCTTGAGGCTCAACGTCTACTGACATGAACACACGGTGTTCAAAGACGATTCATCCAATTACTCGACGGTCATCGACTGCCGACGCGAAACACAGGGTGGTCCTAAAAATTTGATTCCATTTGTCGACAGTCATCGTCTTCCGATATGAAATACACGGTGATCCAAAAAGACTATCCTGATTTCAAGATATAAACTTTGCATAAATTTAATTTACGCATAGGACTACCGCTGGAAACGATTATTTTTCCTTTTTTCCGTTATTTTCCAAAAATACGCTTTCGGAATGAGATCTTCACTCTGCAGCGAAGCGTGCTCTGATATGAAACTTACTGGCAGATTAAAATTGTATCCGGACCGGGACTCGAACTCGGGACCTTTGCCATTCGCGGGCAAGATAAGATTGACAAACGAAATAGAGAACATCCAAAGAGGAGCAGCATAGGTTTGTTTAGCTTGCGCGAAAGCGTCACGGACAGAGTGGCAAACGCTGCAAGAGAGGCACTCTGCATCACGGTGCGGTCTGCTGTTGAAGTCCCCCGAGTGGACGTTCCTAGAAGAGTCAACCAATAAACCGCTCTCTCATATGTACGGTCACCCTCTGGCTCGGAAACGCTCCAAACAGCAAGCAGTCGATTCAAGTGGAGAAAAGGCCACAACCTGAAGTTCGTGTGAGGTGTAAAGTGGGTTAATGATGTCACGTTAGCATCAGATTTCACCACAATTCTGGTCAACGCAACCGTGGACGTTTCGTACGATACACAAGTCGTCATACCTCCTGTTACCCATATTTCACCCCTTCTCTTGACACCTCTGCGGTGGACATCAGAACCACAACTCCCAGGGTTGAAATCACGCGTTTTCTTATAGGTGGCCGAGAAAAACATTTCAGACAGACCGCCGCTCAGAATCGGCACGAAAAGGTCTCAGGGGTGGCATAAAAGGCAGCAATGAAACCAAACCCTTCCTTTGGGGCATTCATTCCCACACATTTCGCTGTGGAAAACGACAGTTCGCAGTGCGATGACCAACAGGAAGACTTCCTTGACAACCTTGGACACTGCTCGCACCTCCTGGACGATTCAGCCCTGCCCTAAGGACATTGTGAGTCTACAATCGCAATAAACATGATCGCAGCCATCTGGAATGTAGCTCGGCCAGTTTTTGCTCTGCCGAACACGTTTTGCTCTGACGTACAGAGTGGAACCACCAGAAACCGTTAAAGACCATTCAATGAAATTTGAACGTGATCCAAAGCACCAAAGGATGTTTATGCCATTTCAGCACTCCTGTTTCTCTCTGTCCTGTGACGTTATGATAGGGGGGGGGGGCGGCATCACAGTGACACGTGACTGAATAAAACACGGGAAGGGGTTCCCCTATGACATATTGTAACCTCCCCCTTACTAATCGGCCTATCCTGCTTTCCCGAAGAAATAATACCGATATGTAGGAGGAAAGTGTACAACAGACCCATCTGATGGAAAAGTCTACTAAAAATGAAAAGTAATTGAACCGAACAGGGTTATAATTTGGAAAATTGAAAGTTATTTTGTGCATACACTCACGAACAACACTGGACAGGAAAGGGGTACCATTGATAATAAATCCAAAAGTTACACTAATCAACGAAAAGGAAATAATTAACAGTCGCCAGCCCTTTAGGGCAATTTACATCCAAATTCCTGTACAAGATGATGGGAAAGAAGAACATGAATTATTAAACGCTGACGTGGCAACTGAAGGTTGTCACTATTTTGGACACTAATTTTAAGTGGGCATGTAATGATAAAGAAAACTGGGAAGTCACTCCTACGTTATGTTTGTCATAAAATTTTGAAAAAAAAAAACAATCGAGTAATGATTTGAAAATATGCAATTAAACTGTATGTTAGCATTGAACTTCGTTACGTGAACAATGACTTTCAGTTACCTCAACGTAACGTCATCTAATAAATTTAGAGAAACAAGCAAGCACTTTTCACTTTGCAGTTACTTATTTCGCAAATTGGATATCAAATTATTGTCTGAACAACTGAGCATTTTTTTACTGACTTCAACAGAAATATGTAATAGAATACGTACCAAATCAAACAGCCATGTGCTCCAAGCTACATGTAAAATAAATAAAACTTCTGCACTCTTAATTTGTGCATTTCTTTAGATTTGGATTTTTTCCAGTGATTGATTCTCAAACTTGAAAAATGAAATTGCTTTACTTTACTCATAAACTGAAGCCTGTGTTGTAAAGAATTATTGAAAGTAGACTGAGGCTAAAATTCTTAAAAGTGAAATTATACATTAATAAATTGGCTGTAAGTATGCAATTTGTTTCTTATGACACTCGTTAGCACATAAGGAAAAAAAGGAACAAGGGCACTGCTTGGTAACAATGAGGACACAATCCCCCTAAGTTTAACTGATTCTTATTTAAATACATTTTATCAATCAACTCACATTGAGTTGTACTGTTGGGTTAGCCGTTAATACTTCCTACCAATGAACAGTTTTACTTCAGTGCTGTGCATACGACGAAACTCTGAGCCGACGACGAATCTGTGTTGCTGGAACTGCAGCTGTTGTTGAAGACGGTAGCATCTTGTGGAGCATGGCTAATTACAGGAACGGGCAATCGTAATTAATACAGCATCTTCCGCCCGTCCACTGTCCTTACTCCTTCTAGACATCTGGCCGGCGATCGTACATGATGCCGCCGAAAATGGTAGTCTCTACTGCGAGATCGTTAACACCACCCTTTCGCACACTACAAGCACTGGAACCTGTCTCTCTCTCTCTCTCCACGCGATCCGCACAACAACTCTCTACCCAAAGATTTTTCAACGCACAAGCACTGCTGTTGTCGTTGCGAGTCGTTGCAAATAACAATTCCTTTGGCTTTTTCCCAGAGCTTATTAGCTTCACAGTAAGACACAGATAAATACACTGAAATGTCAATAGACTTCTACCTAAATTTACACAAACAGTGAAGCAATGTCCTTAATTATTAAAAGAAAGCATTTAAATTACAAATATTTACACACAATCCGGCAAAAAAATTTACATATCGGTAGCAGGTGCCATGCATCCTGCATTTTCAGTGTTACAAACCCCACCCCTAGCTCGGCAAAACCCTCGGTGGCACCCACGCAAACTTGTTCTAAACTTTTAAAATCTTCTACATCTATATCTAAATTTATACTCCGTAAGCCACCCAACGGTGTGTGGCGGAGGGCACTTTACATGCCATTGTCATTACCTCCCTTTCCTGTTCCAGTCGCGTATGGTTCGCGGGAAGAACGACTGCTGGAAAGCCTCCGTGCGCGCTCGAATCTCTCTAACTTTACATTCGTGATCTCCTCGGGAGGTATAAGTAGGGGGACGCAATATATTCGTTACCTCATCCAGAAACGCACCCTCTCGAAACCTGAACAGCAAGCTACACCGCGACGCAGAGTGCCTCTCTTGCAGAGTCTTCCACTCGCTGATATCGCAAAATGCTTCGTCTTATTAGGGCTATAAAGCTAAACAGCTACGACCACGTTAGTTTATTTCCACTGAGGTTCTACGCCACCGTTGATCATCTTTGAAAGTAGTGTCTTCTAATGCTTGGTACGTAGATGATGTCAGTCATTTCGCGTTATTGATATTAGATCGCGCAGTCATAAGGGGCAGAGTTGGGCAATTGATCAGTAATTTTACTTACGAAATGTAAACTTTGTAATATAAAGGGTTTTTTTAATCTAAAACAAGTATTCCGTACACATACTTCCAGATATTTTGCAGAAGTAACTGCTACCAGTGTTTGTTCCGCTATCATATAATTATACAACAAAGGATCCTTCTTTCTATGTATTCGCAATACATTACATTTGTCTATGTTAAGGGTCAGTTGCCACTCCCTGCACTAAGTGCCTATGCGCTGCAGATCTTCCTGCATTTCGCTGCAATTTTCTAATACAGCCTGGTCTGCTATTCCGTAGGCTCTTCCTTTGTTTATCAGGTGACAGTGCGGAACTGTATCGAACGCCTTCCGGAAGTCAAGGAAAATGGCATCTACCTGGGAGCCTGTATTTAATATTTTCTGGTCTCATGAACATAAAGCGTTGGGTCTCACACGATCGCTGTTTCCGGAATCCATGTTGATTCCAACAGAGTAGATTCTGGGTTTCCAGAAATGACATGATACGCGATCAAGAAACATGTTCTAAAATTCTACAACAGATCGATGTCAGAGATATATATTCCTATAGTTTTGCGCATCTGCTCGACGACCCTTCTTGAAAACTGTAACTACCTGTGCTCGTTTCCAATCATTTGGAACCTTCCGTTCCTCTAGAGACTTGCGGTACACGGCTGTTAGAAGGGGGGCAAGTTCTTTCGCGTACTCTGTGTAGAATCGAATTGGTATCCCGTCAGATACAGTGGACTTCCCTCTGTTGAGTGATTTCAGTTGCTTTTCTATTCCTTGAACACTTATTTCGATGTCAGCCATTTTTTCGTTCGTGCGAGGATTTAGAGAAGGAACTGCAGTGCGATCATCCTCTGTGAAACAGCTTTGGAAAAAGGTGTTTAGTATTTCAGCTTTACACGTGTCATCCTCTGTTTCAATGCCATTATCACCCAGAGTGTCTGGATATGCTATTTCGATCCACTTACTGATTTATTTAGAGAGACAGCCATTCACTGACCCCTAGGTACCGGAGGGACAGACAACCAATTCGATACACCTCAGCTAAATGGCACTACGTCACCGAACTAGTACCTGCTGACTGCATTCGAAATCCGGTACACAAAGTACGCTCCGCCACTCACCGTAAGATGGCTTGCGGAGTATAGATGGAAATACAGAGGTACAAAGCATGTCCTAGTTCGCCGATTACCGCCCACACAAGAGAGAACGTGGGCCAGCGCTCTCCTGCAACGGCCAGTAAGTCAATACACGGCTCCTCCTACGCGAACCCTCTTGGCTACACACAGAGTGTGCACAGGGGGCAGTTTCATTGACAGAAGTTAGGGAGAACAAATAGCCTCTGCTCCGGTAAACATCCTACACCGCATGCAGACCACAATGAATCGAGTTCTTAACGAAAACTGAGAGATAATTACGCCTGACTGCTCTGAAGGCCAAGCCAGTCCGCCTGAAGGCCAGGCGGGGTTTCGCACGACTTCAGAGGTCTACGACTACTCAGCGGGTTCGGAGGCCTCGAACAGGACGTACAAACAGTAGCGACTGCTCGGACGCTCACACTTCCTCAAACGGCGCCCGCTAAGAGTCTGAGCACACCAGGCCTCGTACCTCATTAGGAAGCACACGGGGGCCACGAGAGCGACAGACAGCGGCGCCTGCGTCACAGCACGTGACACTGCAGGTCGTACGACCGTGTCCAGCACGAAGCGAGTTACTATGAGGGCTGGAACTTTAATAGCGCCAACTATTTATTTACAGCTCGTACAGAATAGATACGTGTTTTAAAGTTTTACTGACCTTCAAAGAAATCACCAGCATCGTGTATAACCCGTTGCCAGCGATGTGGAAGTCGTAGGATTCTCTTAACAGTGCCAGTTGTGTTGACAGTTCGAGCGGCGCGGTCTATTTCCCGACGAATTTGTAGCAGTTCTGAAGCGAATGCCGTGAAGTGTTTCCTTCAGTTTAGAAATCGAGTTGAACTCACGAGGGCTTAAGTCAGGGGAGTGCAGTAGGTGGTATAGCATTTAGCAGCCCCATCAGTCAAACAAATCAGTAACAACTTGCACTGTACGTGCTGGAGCATTGTCATACAAAATGATGGTCAGATCCTGCAGAAAGTGTCATCACTTCTGTCTCTAAGCTGGTCGTAGGTTGTGTTCCAAAAATGAATGTTTAGTAGCTGCGCGTTTAAATAGACACATACGCTACCGGTAACATATGGCAAAGGTAAGGACTTCATAGGGTGACTTTTCACTGCCGTACTGATTTCCCGCCTGGACCAGGACGTAGCCGAGCGTTCGCGATGTACGTCGTACACGGCGGTTAGTGTGACGTCACATGTTCGTTGCGGGGCCCGTATTTCCCCTTAGACCCCGCAAAGACACAGTCATCCGCTGGCTCTCCCACACTTCCAACCCCACACTGCTTCCACTGTCCATCTCCGTGTCGGCTACCACTCCAGCGATCATCATTTGTGTGTTCAGCGACATTGACCAACAAAAATATTCCTCTGCAATACTCATCTCCATCTGTAGCCAGTTTCTAATATATATTTTGGATTAGAGCACAGTGACCTACTTGAAAGTAAATAATATTCTCCATGGAGACCTTCAAAGGTTCCGACCATGCCGACCATACGAAATCCAGCTCGGTCTTTCCAGATTTTCAAAAATGTTTCTATTCAGACAGTATCTATTTCCAGAATGGTGAAGGATTGATGAATGGTGAAGGCTCTGGCAATTGACCCTGAACGTAAATAAATGTAACATATTGTGCATACATAGAAAAAGAAATCCACTAATGCACAACTACGCTATTGACGACGGATTGCTCAAAACAGTCTATACCGTAGAATATCTAGAAGTAACTATCCAGAGCGACCTTAAATACAATGACAACATAAAGCAAATAGCAGGAAAAGCAGATAAGAATCTTAAGGGAACGTAATCCATCCACAAGGTACTGTCATACAAAGCGCTTGTGTGACCGATTCTTGAGTACTGCTCATCCATCTGGGATCCTTACCAGGTAGGACTGATAGAAGAGATACAGAAGATCCAACGAAGAGCGGCGCATTTTGTCACGTTATCGTTTAATCGGCGCGAGAGCGTTACTGAGACGGTCAGTAAATTCTATTGGGAGACGTTACAAGAGAGGCGTTGTGCATCGCGGAGAGGTGTACTATTGAAATATGTAGAGAGCACTTTCTGGGAAGAGTCGGACAAGATATTACTTCCTCCCACATATCTCTCGCAAAATAACCACTACGAGAAAATTACAGAAGTTAGAACTTAACGACAAAACGCACCGTCCGCAGCTCGTGGTCGTGCGGTAGCGTTCTCGCTTCCCACGCCCGGGTTCCCGGGTTCGATTCCTGGCGGGGTCAGGGATTTTCTCTGCCTTGTGATGACTGGGTGTTGTGTGATGTCCTTAGGTTAGTTAGGTTTAAGTAGTTCTAAGTTCTAGGGGACTGATGACCGTAGATGTTAAGTCCCATAGTGCTCAGAGCCATTTGAACAAAACGCGCCACCGAGCGGGGTGGCGCAGTGGTTAGACACTGGACTCGCATTCGGGAGGACGACGGTTCAATCCCGCGTCCGGCCATCCTGATTTAGGTTTTCCGTGATTTCCCTAAATCACTCCAGGCAAATGCCGGGATGGTTCCTCTGAAAGGGCACGGCCGACTTCCTTCCCAATCCTTCCCTAATCCGATGAGACCGATGACCACGCTGTCTGGTCTCCTTCCCCAAACCAACCAACCAACCAACAAAACGCGCCATTCGCGAGTGGAAGAGGGAATGGGGGGTCATCCAGCCGGTGTGGCCGTGCGGTTAAAGGCGCTTCAGTCTGGAACCGCGTGACCGCTACGGTCGCAGGTTCGAATCCTGCCTCGGGCATGGATGTGTGTGATGTCCTTAGGTTAGTTAGGTTTAATTATTTCTAAGTTCTAGGCGACTGATGACCTCAGAAGTTAAGTCGCATAGTGCTCAGAGCCATTCAATGGGGGGTCAATTAGTTGTACCAGAAGCACTCTCCGTCACACACCGTCTCGTGGCTTGCGGAGTCTGATGTAGACGTAGATTCAGACGTTTAAGGATTATACTAAAAACCAAATATTCTGGTGTGTCCCACGGCAGCATGATCGGACCATTACTGTCCATGTTATACATTAATGACTTAGCGTAGCGGAAACTATTAATTGAAGTCTCGGTACACTTACGCATGAGGAACTGTAATCTGATGAAACTCTTCCTATACCGTAATATATCAGGGGAAGCAGGAAATATGGTGCACAAAGTGGCAACTATCTCTTAATGCAGAAGTTTGCAAAATTGTACATTTTAGTAAATGTAAAAATGCCTGACTTTGTCACAACAACATTAATAACTCACGATGTTCAGTCCGTCACGTCAGACAACTATCTAGGAGAAATAAATCGTGGACACACCAACTAGAAGAACCACCAAAACCAATTCGGAGGTAAACAAAATTGTAAACAACTACTTAGAATCATAATCTGTCCGTATTATAAAAGCCGCGTTTTCCTGTCTGTATGTCAAGGCTAAGTTCACGGGCTACAGCAGAGTTTTTGACATAGTTTTCACTGATTGATTCACAAGGAACTTTTACTTATACAGGTAAGAGCGTGAAAAATGTAACAGGACATTAGAGAATGTCCACTGAACAATTTTAGGCAGGGAACTTGGTGCCGGAGAAGCCAGCTTACGGCGATACGGAAGTAGACTTCTCCACCGCTTTGTCTAGCACTATTGTTTTCCAGCTTATTCACAACTAACGTGCGTACCGTACAAGTTTACACTAATGTGCTGTTTATTTACAGGTACATTCTTTATTTCCTACAAGGAAACAAGGAGGACGAACCTGATTACCAGGAAGTCATGATGTAGGTTTTGTTTACTTTACTTGTCCATAAGGTGGCTCTGTTGTATTTACATTGTCCCATGACAGAACGTACTGTGAATCAACGACAGACCCATTCATTACTCAGTGCTATTCACAGACGCATAGTACAACACCATGTAGCAATACCGGTACAGCATTTCCTGGTCGCTGAATTGGAAGGGGAGGTCTTAATCCATGGCCTGCAAGGTCGCCTGACCTGAATCCCCCTGATTATTTCCTATAGGGATATCCACAGTCACTTGTGTATGTGACCCCAGTGGACACGGAGATGGAATTAGTTGCCAGAATTGTAGATGCCTGTGACGTGATTCAAAACTTAGGGTGTGTCAGAACCTTGTTCGCCGTACAAATGGTACATTCATTTTGTCAATGATGTTACTTGCAGTTAACTGTAACTAATGTAAATAAAAAAGTACACACTAATGGCCGGCCGCGGTGGCCGAGCGGTTCTAGGCACTTGAGTCCGGAACCGCGCGATTGCTACAGTCGCAGGTTCGACTCCTGCCTCGGGCATGGATGTGTGTGATGTCTTTAGGTTAGTTAGGTTTAAGTAGTTCTAAGTTCTAGGGGACTGATGACCTCAGATGTTAAGTCCCATAGTGCTTAGAGCTATTTGAACCATTTGATTAACATACCCCCCCCCCTCTCTCTCTCTCTCTCTCTCTCTCTCTCTCTCTCCCTCCCTCACACACACACACATACATATACACATTTACGCATTTGTTTATGCAGGGTAGTCAGAAAGTCTGAAAGGCGTGTAAGGGTGTTGCAGGGTAGGTTGTGCTGAGCAATAATTGTTAAGAAAAAAATTCGAGACGTTACAAAAAGTTATTCCCGCTGTGCCATAGGTTCTGACAGTTACACGTGTGAGGCTGGGGTAGACCGCTGGTTATAAATAAAGCAGCAAAGTGAAACAGTGAGGGGAAGATAGATTGTTAACCAGCTAAGGTTAGCACGAAGAGGAATATAAGACACAATTAGTCTCATGCCGTAGAATCGTCTTCGGCTTAACTCGACTCTCGCTAAGAATGTTGAGCGTAACGTTTAACAGGCGCACTGCTCTGTACTGTTACTAAATTTTCCTGCCCACTGTGGGCTGAATACTTTTAGCCTGGAGTTCATAAATACTTTACTCTCTGTGCAACATACGTGGACCCGTCTAGGCATTCTCGTGGTCGGTATAGAGCTGCCACTGCTGGCTATTGTTGTACAAGACGTACGGCTACATAAGTCACAGTCTCGAATGTCTGAGTCCGACACGTCCTCTTCCAGGCTGCTATTATTCGGATTAAGCGTGAACATACGTTTTCGTAATTGTCACTTCGAGCTGGCGACAGAAGAGCTGAAAATGCAGCGGTGCAATCAGACTACTTCTCGATATAAGAGATTCGAGTCAGAATCCTAAGCTGACAGGAACGTGACTGCAGTGTTTTTGGGCTCTGAGAGGGATGAATCTTTTTTGCGTAACGTATCGCGAGATTATGTAAATTTGAAGAACGGCATGATGGAGTTCACGGGCGTTCGACACATATTTCAGTAGAACGACTTGTGTGTGTGTGTGTGTGTGTGTGTGTGTGTGTGTGTGTGTGTGTGTGTGTGTGTGTGTGTGCGTGCGTGCGTACGTGCGCCTGGAAATCCGACTCTTGGACCCTATCAGTAGTTATAAGCAGCTGGCATTAAGCGATAACGGGTAACGAGGACAGCTGTTCTGGCGCTAACCATAAGAAAACATTCTCTATGAAGGTGGTAAATATTTCTTTTTTACGTTTCATTCTCTACCCGGAAGGAAGACTTGCTGCTCAAGATGTGGCTCGCCAAATCCAGTATGTAGGACAAACATGCAGAGATTTCAGAGCGAGGAACACAGGACATATGAAAGCTCTATGAGAGTGGCTGCTCAACCTCCAAATACTATAAGATGAGAACTAACGCCCACTAAACACTGAAAAATAGGCACATATTGTGAATTATAAAAATAGGCTGAACCGAAAATTAAATTCAGAACACTATTACATACAAAGGGCACTTTCTGAAGACAAAATCATGGTAAATGAACACAAACACTCGGTAACGATCTGCCTAACATCATCCTGCAACAACACACACATTATTGCTATAAAAGAACTGACAAATGATACCTAACAGGATTAACATAGCCGGCCTCTGTGGCCGAGCCGTTCTACGCGCTTCAGTCCGGAACCGTGCTGCTGCTACTGTCCCAGGTTCGAATCCTGTCTCGGGCATGGATGTGTGTGATGTCCTTAGGTTGGTTAGGTTTAAGTAGTTCTAAGTTCTAGGGGACTGATGACCTCAGATGTTAAGTCCCATAATGCTTAGAGCTATTTGAATCATTTGATTAACATACCCTCCCCCCCCCCCCCCTCTCTCTCTCTCTCTCTCTCTCTCTCTCTCTCTCTCTCTCTCTCTCTCCCTCACACACACATACATATACACATTTACGCATTTGTTTATGCAGGGTAGTCAGAAAGTCTGAAAGGCGTGTAAGGGTGTTGCAGGGTAGGTTGTGCTGAGCAATAATTGTTAAGAAAAAAATTCGAGACGTTACGCCTTTTTCGAGTTAATTAAGTTACCAATAAGACCGATGCGCGTGCAGATTCAAACAGCCTGACAGACACAGTTAATATCAGTCCTTCTCATGGTGTAGATGATAGTGCACGAGACTGCTCAGTTTTTAACTCGGATTCCATCTAACTACCGTCCCATGTCTAATCCTTGTATTTCTCTCTTGTTTGGTTTTAGGAAACCAAACGAAGAACACACTTGACGACACAAGCGGGCAGCTTGAATTTGAGGGCGCAACGGCCTGATTGGCTATCTTCAGTGGTAATTAACTCGGAACCGGCACAGCATGTCAAATTTTTTTCTCAGCAATTAGTTCTCAAAGCAACCTCCCCTGTAATACACTTACAAGCTTTTCAGACTGTTTTTGACCAATATATACACTACTGGCCATTAAAATTGCTACACCAGGAAGAAATGCAGATGATAAACGGGTATTCATTGGACAAATATATTGTACTAGAACTGACGTGTGATTACATTTTCACGCAATTTGGGTGCATAGACCCTGAGAAATCAGTACCCAGAACAACCACCTCTGGACGTAATAACGGCCTTGATAAGCCTGGGCATTGAGTCAAACAGAGCTCGGATGGCGTCTACAGGTACAGCTGCCGATGCAGCTTCAACACGATACCGCAGTTCATCAAGAGTAGTGACTGGCGTATTGTGACGAGCCAGTTGCTCGACCACCATTGACCAGACGTTTTCAGTTGGTGAGAGATATGGAGAATACGCTGGCCAGCGCAGCAGTCGAAAATTTTCTGTATCCAGAAAGGCCCGTATAGGACCTGCAACATTCGGTCGTGCATTATCCTGCTGAAATGTAGGGTTTCGCAGGGATCGAATGAAGGGTAGAGCCACGGGTCGTCACTCATCTGAAATGTAGCGTCCACTGTTCAAAGTCCGTCAATGCGAACAAGAGGTGACCGAGAGATGTAACCAATGGCACCCCATACCATCACGCCGGATAATACGCCAGTATGGCGATGACGAATACACGCTTCCAATGTGCGTTCACCGCGATGTCGCCATACACGGATGCGACCATCATGATGCTGTAAACACAACCTGGATTCATCCGAAAAAATGACGTTTTGCCATTCGTGCACCCAGGTTCGTCGTTAAGTACACCATTGCAGGCGCTCCTGTCTGTGATGCAGCGTCAAGGGTAACCGCAGCCATGGTCTCCGAGCGGATAGTGCATGCTGCTGCAAACGTCGTCGAACTGTTCTTGCAGATGGTTATTGTCTTGCAAACGTCCCCATCTGTTGACTCAGGGATCGAGACGTGGCTGCACGATCCGTTACCGCCATGCGGATAAGATGCCTGTCATCTCGACTGCTAGTGATACGAGGCCGTTGGGATCCAGCACGGCGGTTCCGTATTACCCTCCTGAACCCGCCGATTCCATATTCTGCTAACAGTCATTGGATCTCGACCAACGCGAGCAGCAATGTCGCGATACGATAAACCGCAATCGCGGTAGGCTACAATCCGACCTTTATCAAAGTCGGAAACGTAATGGTACGCATTTCTCTTCCTTACACGAGGCATCACATCAACGTTTCACCAGACAACGCCGGTCAACTGCTGTTTGTGTATGAGAAATCGGTTGGAAACTTTCCTCATGTCAGCACGTTGTAGGTGTCTCCACCGGCGCCAACTTTGTGTGAATGCTCTGAAAAGCTAATCATTTGCATATCACAGCATCTTCTTCCTGTCGGTTAAATTTCGCGTCTGTAGCACGTGGTGTAGCAATTTTAATGGCCAGTGTTTCCGAATTACTTAAGAAAAACCTACAAAAGTAACCTTCAAATGCCTTTTCCTTGGCTAAATCGAAAACGGTGCCCCCCACTACATTAAATTCGTACAAAAAGGGTCCTGTTCATTTTTTCTGTAGGTCTAATAACTTTTGCACTTAGCGAGCGAGAGAATATGAAATTATTGCGCGTAATATTTGAAGGCGTTGTGCGTTGCATAAAACCCATTGGTAGGAGCAGCTGAATCACCCTATACAGAGAATTTCTCTGTCATACAGAAGTTGTTAAGCAGAAATATCTTTAATCTACACTTTAAAACACTTCAGCCATCTGTCAAACATTTTATTTATATGGTTAGACTGCCAGTGTTATGGGTAAATATTTCATCCCTTACCATGCCGAAGTTAGATTCATTAAAGGATAAAGCAGAATATTTTTGCATCTAGTATTGTACTTGTTATTATCAATGTTACTCTCAAACTCAAATGGATTGTTGAAACCAAATTTCATACTTTAATAAATGTACAGTGAGGCTCTGGTTAGTATTCTCAGCTGCTTAAACAGATGCCTGCAAGATGTACGTGAGTGAAACCCACCCATAATTCTAGTTACTTTCTCTTGTGCAGTGAATACTTTGTGCCTGGGTGAGGGATATGCTGTGTATTGATTTACTGGCCAGCAGTGTAAATCATCACTGTCTTCAGAAACAAATACATGGTGTTTCAAAAAGGACTTTGCAACTTTGTAGGCCTACAATTTATGATTGAGATAAATGTTTCGTAGAAACAGGGTGCTCGGTAAGGCATGGGAAATCATCAGGTCGTCCAGACACATCTGACGACGTAGTTGAGCGAGTGAGAAACGTTTTGTCAGCAGCCCGTCGAAATCGACCCGGCGTGCATCCCGTGAACTGCAAATCTCACATACGACTCTTTGGCGTGTGGTGAGCAATCTTTGCATTTGAAACCGTACAGATTCATGATCGTACAAGCAATAAAATACACTAATAAAATTGCTCGCAATAACTTCTGTGCGGATATGTTAAATCAATTACATGAGGATGAACATTTCTTGGACAAAATCATCTTTTCTGACGAGTCGACTATTCACTTAAGTGGCAAGGTTAACACACGTAACTGTAGGATTTGGAGCAGTGAAAATCCACAGCAAATATTGCAATATGTTCGTGATAGCCCTAACCTGAATGTTTTTTATGCATTGAGCAAAAACAAAGTGTACAGTCCGATTTTTTCCCGTGAGAGAACCATCAACGGAATATGAAACGTCCCCTTTGAAAAATTATGAACGACAATGCTGGAAAAACTCTTACGTTATTTGATACAGAAACAGCTGAGTAAAACTCAACCTACTCAGACAGTTCTCTCTTTACTTATTCTGATCATCACTAAACTGACACACAATATTTTAAGCGCAATAGCAATAATCCCTACAAAAGAATGGCCCTGACTAACAATAACCTATACGTTTCATGAATCACTTACCTCACAAAAATCTTCGTTACTCGAACTACTGCAATACAGCGAGCGCCAATACTGCCAGCTAAATAAAAAATTATAACTACTGAAGAAACTAACTACTGATAGGCATAGTTAGCAAATGAAAGATTTTGATAGAGAACAAACAATGTAATTACCTTAATAGCGTTCAAAAGTCATAATATATATTATATCAGTTCATGACATCCAGTCTTACAAATTTCCTTTTCCTGACGGATACACGTCCAGATCGTCCGCTCTCAAAACTCTGGCATCTCTCTCTTCACATCCACCACTGCTAGAGACTCACCTCCAACTACCAACGCGACGCGCTTATCACATCCACTGCCCAACACTACACAAGCGAATATTCCAACAATGCCAAACAGCCACACACTGTACACAGCGCAGTCAGCGATTTTCATACAGAGCACTACGTGGCATTACCAACATAAAAACCTAAACAGCCTACTTACAAATAGTGTACCTGGATATTTTACAAGAATTTTTGATGCCACAGACCGATGAGGATGACAAAGAACGAGATTTTTACTTCAAGCAAAATGGTGCACCACCTGGATGACTTCTGGGATTTCTCATTGACCAATTTCCAGGTCAAGGATGTCCCCCACGTTCCCCAGACCTGACACCACTCGATTTCTTTAAAGTCAGTACCGCCATTAGACTGTTGTTTATTTACAGTGTTACATTAACACTTACACAATCATGATTTCGGCTTCAAAGTGCCATTATCAAGTTTTTTAAATGTTATAAATTACCTGAGGTGGCAACACTTGATAATGACACTTTGAAGCCGAAATCACGATAGTGTAAGCGTTAATGTAACATTGTAAATAAACAACAGTCTAATGGCGGTACTGACTTTAAAGAAATGTATTATGACTGTGGCCCCGCATTATGAAAAAATTATCACTCGATTTTTTTACGGTGATTCATCAAGGATATCGTGTTTGTACCTCCTGTTCCGGCTTCTCTACCTGAAGCAAGAATTTACGCCGTCAGTGAGCAAGTTACACCTGCAATGTTACAGCGAGTTTGGGAAGAAATTGACTTCCGATGGGATGCGTGAAGGATAACCAACGGAAGCCACATAGGTAAAAAAAATTGATGTGTTTCCCTACAAAATAAAACCAAATGCAGCTCTGTCTTCTTTCAATAAGTTTGTATGAATTTTTAAAGTTGCAAAGTCCTTTTTGAAACACACTGTATTTTAGTCTCCCTGGAAGTTACTGAAAGACTTCTATACAGAATGCAGAGAGTGACAGAGCACGCCCTTTCTCCGAGTGCAAGCGGCGACGGAAAGACGGGACAGTCGCGTAGAAATCGCAGCTGTGTCCAACCTGCGACACAGAGTGGGCGCTCGCGAGTTCCAGTTATGACAGCCGGGATCGGAAAACACGTGGTGGGAAAAAGGAAAAGCGACGCTGGCGGCGTCGCTCCATATGGCGTGAAGGAAAACAGGTTGTCCGGAGCCGGCCGGCTGGAGGCTCCAGCTGCTTTCGGCGCTCAGTTTCGCTCTCGCAGCGGCCGCCCAAACAGGAGTAACGGCGCCCACGCCTCGCCGCCGAGGCTGCCGGCTTTCTCCGGCTCTGGGGTCGAAACCGCGCTGCCGGGTCCCAGGACGTGGGTGAGTAATCCAGCCTTGCGCTTGTGTGGGGGCTGCCGTGCCGCACGGTACTCGCCTGGGTTTTCTGCGGCCCTCGCCATCCCACCGCAAAAACCCTAACTGGTGATCCGCAAGGTTCAGTGTTGGACCCACAGTGGGGAGTAGGGAACTGTATGTGTTCGTCATAACTCTCTAGGTTCTATGAGCTGCAACGTCGTCGCAGAGAAGAGAAACACTGCTTTGTCACAAACGTGTATGTGTTTTTCATTGAGTTCGGTTGTCTTCCGATCTTCAGATCAGAACACCAGTATGTAAAAAGGCTGGAATGGTTCAAATGGCTCTGAGCACTATGCGACTCAACTGCTGAGGTCATCAGTCGCCTAGAACTTAGAACTAATTAAACCTAACTAACCTAACGACATCACACACATCCATGCCCGAGGCAGGATTCGAACCTGCGACCGTAGCGGTCACGCGGTTCCAGACTGAAGCGCCTTTAACCGCACGGCCACACCGGCCGGCAAGGCTGGAATAAAAAACAGTTATGGCAACATATCAATAATAAAATTCACTGATGACGTTGCTGTCCTCAGTGAAAGTGAAGATCTACCGAATGGAATGAACAGTCTAATAAGTGCAGAATGTGCACTGAGACTAAATCGAAGCAGAACGAAAGTAATGACAAGTAGCAGAAATGAGAACAGTGACAAACTTAATTTCAGGACTGGTGATCACGAAGTAGATGAAGGTAAGGAATTCTGCTACGTAGGCAGCAAAATAACCTATGAAGGACGATCGAGCGAGGTGGTGCAGTGGTTAGAACTCTGGACTCGCATTCGGGAGGAAGTCGTTTCCAAACCCGCGCCCGGCCATCCTGATTTAGGTTTTCCATCATTTCGCTAGAATCGCGTGAGGCAAATACCGGGATGGTTCCTTCGAAAGGAACCCTAATCTTTCACCTCGCTGTTTGGTCTCCTACCGCGAATCGAACAACCAACCAAACAACCAACCATGACGGACGAAACAAGGAGGGCATCAAAACCAGGCTAGCACTTGCGAAAAATGCATTCCTGGCCAAGAGACGCCTACTAGTAGCAAATATACGACTTAACTTGAGGAAGAAATTACTGAGAATATACACTCATGCTCATAAATCAAGGATAATTGAAGAATGTGGTGCCACACAACGTGACACTACACAAAACTGCCGCTGATAGCATAGGCACATAGGGAACAGACACGACACAGGTCTGTAAGTCCACAGTATTGGTTGAGAAAACCGTCCCGAAACACATGAGCTACAAAACGCCACTGTTTCCTAAGCATGTACCCCGACATCAATATGGGATATGATCACCATGCACACGTACACAGGCCGCACAACTGGTTGGCATACTATGGATCAGGTGGTCGAGCAGCTGCTGAGATATAGCCTCCCATTCTTGCACCCGTGCCGGCCGGAGCTCCTGAAGTGTCGTAAGGGTTTGAAGACGTGCAGCGATACGTCGACCGAGAGCATCCCAGACGTGCTCGATGGGGTTTAGGTCTGGAGAACAGGCAGGCCACTCCATTCACCTGATATCTTCTGTTTCAAGGTACTCCTCCACGATGGCACCTCGGTGGGGCCGTGCGTTATCATCCATCAGGAGGAAGGTGGGACCCACTGCACCCCTGAAAAGGGGTGGTTAAAATGACGTCCCGATTCACCTGATCTGTTACAGTTCCTCTGTCAAAGAGATGCTGGGCTGTACATGAACGAATCATAATCCTACCCCACACCATAAAACCACGACCTCCATACAGGTCCCTTTCAAGGACATTAAGGGGTTGGTATCTGGTTCCTGGTTCACGCCAGATGAAAACCCGACGAGAATCACTATTCAGACTACATCTACATCTACATCTATACTCCGCGAGCCACCTTACGGTGTGTGGCGGAGGGTACTTATTGTACCACTATCTGATCCTCCCTTCCCTGTTCCATTCACGAATTGTGCGTGGGAAGAACGACTGCTTGTAAGTCTCCGTATTTGCTCTAATTTCTCGGATCTTTTCGTTGTGATCATTACGCGAGATATATGTGGGTGGGCTCGTCCGTGAACATAACCTGGGACCACTGTTCCAAAGACCTTGTACTGTGTTCTTGACACCAGGCTTTAGAAGCTCTCCTGTGACCAGCGGTCAGTGGAATGCACCTTGCAGGTCTCCGGGCGAATAAACCATGTCTATTCAGTGGTCTGTAGACTGCGTGTCTGGAGACAACTGTTCCTGTGGCTGCGGTAAGGTCCCGAGCAAGGCTACATGCAGTACTCCGTGGCCGTCTGCGGGCACTGATGGTGAGATATCCGTCTTCTTGTGGTGTTGTACACTGTGGACGTCCCGTACTGTAGCGCCTGGACACGTTTCCTGTCTGCTGGAATCGTTGCCATAATCTTGAGGTCACACTTTGTGGCCCACGGAGGGCCCGTGCTACGACCCGCTGTGTCTGACCAGCTTCCAGTCGCCCTAGTATTCTACCCCTCATAACGTCATCAATATGTGTTCTTTGAGCCATTTTCAACACACAGTCACCATTAGCACATCTTAAAACGTCTGCACACTTACTCGCTGCACCGTACTGTGACATGCATCAACACACCTCCGAGTATGTGGACTGCTGACAGCGCCACCGTGTGACGACCGCAGGTCAAATGCACCACATGGTCATACCCCTAGGTGATTTAAACGCACAAACCGCCCACCGGAGCGTTGTTTCACCATGTATCAGCATTATCCTTGATTTATGAGCATGTGTGTACGTTTGAAGCACAGCATTGTGTGGTAGTGAAAGTTGGACTATGAGAAACCCGGAACACAAGAGAATCGAAGAATTTGAGATGTGATGCCACAGAAGAACGTTTAAACTGAGTTGGACTGGTAAGGCAAGGAATAAGGAAATTCTCCTCAGAATCGGCGAAGAAAGGAATGTATGGAAAACACTTACAAGGAGAAGCGACAGGATGATAGGACATCTGTTAAGACATGAGGGAATGACTTCCATGGTACTAGAGGAACCAGACAGACCAAAACTGTAAAAGAAGACAGAGACTGGAATACATCCAGCAAACAGTGGAGGACTTAGGTTGCAAATGCTACTCTGAGACGAAGAGGTTGGCACAGGAGAGCAGTTCGTGGAGGGCGCGGAATACATTCAACGTCTCCAGGGAATACAATGTCAACAGTACCATCGTCAATAATTTCTGTATGTAATTCATGATCCTGGATGACGTACACTAGCTGATCAAAAGTATGTGGGCTGCTCTGGGTAACGCCCAGAATGGGGTACAATAGCCGAACAGTTCTGTAGTCAGTGCTAAGTGACGAAAAAAGCGACGCCACTGGACAGTGGAAGACTGGAAAAGAGTGGTTTGGAACGACGAATCACCCTGTACTCGATGGCAATCCGATAGAAGGGTTTGGGGCAGTGAATGCCTGGAGTACGTTACCCGGTATCACGTGTAGTGCCAACGTTGAAGTATGGAGGTGGCGGTGTTACATTATGGGGATGTTTCTCGCTGTTAGGGTGCGACCCCTTATTGCAGTTAAGGAAATGCTAAATTTTGGAGGATGTGAACACAATTCACAGCATTGTGTACAGCGTACAGCAGAGGAACATTCCGGAGATGATGGTTCTTCATATCAGCATGATAATGCACCCTGTCATAAAGCTCCATGGTCTGTGGACAATAATGTTCCAGAAATTTACTGGCCAGTCCACAGTCCTAATCTGAGTCCAATACAGCAGCTTTGGGATGAGTCAGGACGTCGACTTCGGTCCAGACCCCAGTGTCCACTATCACTACCTTCTCGAGCTTCGATTCTGGAGGAAGAATGAACTACCAATCCTCCATAGACGTTGAGACAGCGCACTGGCAGTGTCGCCAGCAGAGTTTAAGCCGTCATAAAGGCACATCCGATACTAACGTCCAGTAACAGATGTCCAGATACTTTTGATGAGCGTATGAAGCGGCTACGTACAAGGAAAAGTATGATGCAATCGCTCAACGAGACTGTACCGGTCAATCCTGGAGCGAGTATGGTGGTTCCAAAATTGCAACCCTCTTTCAGTTGCTTTCTGACTGGAACTGTTCGTTTATTGTGTGATCAACGTATTTCGTTTGGACTGGCACTAAATCTGCATAATTTGGTCTCTGTACGTGTGAATTTGTTGGTTTAATGTTAAAACATTGGAAAGTCCGGTCTGGAATACTAACAATATTATGGTAACGATAAATTGCTACTCACTGTAAAGACGAGATGATGAATTTTAGACAGCCACAACGGAAAGACTGTTACACGTTGTGCTTTCGACCAAGTCCTTCTTCACAAAAGAAAGCAAACGCACATTTACACAAGCAAGCAGTTGCATTCTAGACGGAGCACCCGGAAATCTCATGCGTGCTTGCTTGTGTGAATGTGTATGTGTTTTCCTTTCCTCAACGTGCAGCTGTTTTTTCGTTGTGCCTCTCGCCGACTTAATATGTCATCTCTGGTGTGAATGGCAGTCTATCCTTTCCATGATACTGTTAGTTTAATGTTCTGCTGACTTGTATGTGAGCTTCAGAAAAGCAGCAAGAACTCAGTAAGTACTGGTGTGTGTGAAAAACGGTAGGCAAGTTTTCGATTCCTTTCATCATTATGCGTATGTAGTTTCATTTCCCATACATAACGAAAAGCCACCATGTACATGCACGACCTTGGAGACAACATTTCGTTTCCCAGATGCCGTTAACTCACAATGCAGCTGTACACAGAGGTTACATTGTAAGGAAATTCTTACCGAGTGCAGGAAGACTTGAAGATGATTAGCCCTTGGTGCAGCGCCACTTCTAATATCTGTAACAGGTTTAAGCCGTTCGGAGTTGTACAAAACTGCCGAATTTTTGATCAGAAGATTTTATTATCATTTGTCCACCGTCTTATCCATTGTGCCACATCATGGAGTATAACTGAAAAGGTACATCTTCAGAGTATTTTTGAACAATTGGGACAAACTGTTGGGACGATTCTCGACAGTATGAAGAACAAATAAATTACAGTGGCCGGAGCAGAATTTTTCACGTAATAGAGGATATTTTATTCCTACCATGTAGCCTAGAAGAGGCATGTAACTGCCTCCCAGCCTCTCCCCACACCAACACGCCCTACGATCCTCGAGGGATCGACTCACATGCAGAATTTGTACTGCCACACTCGTTCATGTACACCAACCTGCACTCCAATGATGTCACTGGCGGCACGGATGCATTATTCCAGTGTCTGCACGTCTCTGGCGGGGCTCCGCATGCATAACACGTTTCACGTGTCATCTGCGTTTGTACCTCTCAGCCCACCTTGCGGTGTGTGGCGGAGGGTTCTTGACATATCTATATCGTTTCCCCCGTTTAGTGTTCTATTCGCGAATTGTGTGAGGAGAGAACCATTGACGGTACAGCTCCGTATCCACTCGTTAGGAACGCGTCTGCTGGTGCTACTGCAAGAGAGGGCTTCAGTAAAGTTAGCGGACCGCAACGAGGATGGATGCACCCTCCACATGGAGTTCCTCGACAGCATCCAGTGCACTCGGTAGCGGTGTGAAGCAAAACTCTGGGTTATTCTGGGAAGATATCCACTGTATGCTGAAGGTGCTCTTTGGCGATGTGATTATCGTGGTGTCACGCAAACTGGACGTGGTCTATGAACTCAAGAATCAGGGCTGGGCAATGTAAGATGCGGCTGCTGTGGACTCATCTTTCGACGGAGGTGCCACTGGGAAACAATCTGTCAAGGTAACTTGGAAGTGGACTGAACAACCACAATACAGCAACTACATGGCTCTTCATATCACCCGACGTGGGAGTATATTTCCAGCAGAAGAGGCTGCGCTGTATGTTGCGGGAAGTGCAGACAACCTTTGTCTGTGAAGATGTCTTGTCAGTAAGCACCTCCCGTACTTTGATACCGTGCTCTTTTCATTGACCTTGCAAATCAGTCAATTTCGCTGCCGCACCCTGTACATCTACATATACTTACACAACTTTTGTACGTGGATGAGCATCCTCATGATATAATTCAGATAGACGCCTACAACAGTTTAATGTTAATGTATGGGCTGGAATTGTAGTTGACTGTCTTAGAGCTTGTGTTGTTTCAGCACGTCTTACAGGTGCTGCCTACAAGAATTTCATTCAGTACACCCTTACAGCCTTTCTAAAAGATATGACTTTGCTAATAAGAGGAAAGATGTGTGATGAGATAGACTTCTACACGTTTCGGTCAAATTGTTCTAAATCTAGCGTGGCAGATAGATACGAGGAGGGGCGGGAGAGGGGATCATTCTAGACATCAGTTCATCTATGAAACCCCTTAAAATAGTTGGTCTGTGCAGCAGACATCTCAGCTGCAGAGACATTATCAGTATGTCACGGAGGTCTGCGCACCAATTCGACGCCGTCCTGTGTCGTTTGGAGGGCCCGACTCTCCATGGTCCGACGAATGCATGCGTGAGCAGAAGTAATCGGAGGACATTATGGAGTTTCTAGAATGAAATTTCCACTCTACAGCGGAGTGTGCGCTGATATGAAACTTCCTGGCGGATTAAAACTGTGTGCCGGACCGTGACTCGAACTCGGGACCTTTGCCTTTCGCGGGCAAGTGCTCTACCGACTGAGCTACCCAAGCACGACTCACGCCCCGTCCTCACAGCTTTAATTCCGCCAGTACCTCGTCTCCTACCTTCCAAACTTCACAGGAGTTCTCCTGCGAACCTTGCAAAACTAGCACTCCTGGAAGAAAGGATATTGCGGAGACATGGCTTAGCCACAGCCTGGGGAATGTTCCTTGAATGAAATTTTCACTCTACAGCGGAGTGTGCGCTGATATGAAACTTGACATTATGGAGGTTTGTTGTGAGTTAATGACTTGAGAACACTTTATGGAATGGTTATACGTGACTAGCTATATCCTACGCTGGGATTTGAACCCGGATCTCTACCTTTCACAGTAAATGCGCTTGTAATTAAGCCATCCGAATAGTTCAAAGCTTAAACTTATCGCAGACGATTATCTGATCAGATAACCTGCTTAGAAAGAAGTAACTACTCACCAGTTCTGAGAATTTTTGTAGGGGTGGCGGAAGGAAGTACTTACCCGCAAGAGCGTATTTTGAGTTACTGCGTGCTAAAAGTGTTACAAAATTCAAAATCAGGAACACAGATACAATAAACAAGGCAATCTGCATATCAGACAATGCTTTCTACAGGTACGCAGGGACCTACTTGTTGCAGCACGTGGTGGATTCGAACAAACAACAGATTACTTGATTAAACTGAGGGCTAGAATTTTCTTACGCCGACACCTTCAATTCTTGGGCTTATGATGCACGCCTTATTTGTTATTCATCCACTCAAGGATCGTTTGTCATAGTTTATCTCCTTAGCTCAAAATAACTGTCTTCGCCGATAGACGTAACCAGATAGGCGTTGCTACTCCTCGTGCCTCTCGCATTAATACGATCTGACTGTTGTCCAACCTTGACACAATCATTAATAACAGCATGTCGTTAATTGCATTTTTACGGCCGCCTTTGAACCACCGTCTCTGATAATTGGTCTGGTTTTTGCCCCCGCGACTGTTAAGACGACAGGACGGCTGTTTGCGAACAGCGCAAAAGCACACGCCTGCATTTCAGATCTTTCTAATTAGCAGAGCAATGCCAAGCTGTCATTACGACAGAAAAAGAGACGAACTTCACTCGCTCTAACGGGTAATTTCTCTCATGCTCCGACGTTTATTCAGAGTAATGAGCTCACCTCTGCAACGGGCGTGTTGTTTGATGGTAGGGGACACGCGGCAGGTTCTTAATACAGCACAGGTTTACCTTTAGCAGGCAAGAGGCGTGACACAGTGCCGGTAATAGGGGAGCAGTGACGCGTAAGGAGAAGGCATTAAGGTGGACGCGATTCCGCAGATGAGTTTGCAACACGACCTAATCGTTGGTTCTTCACGCTGACTTATGTGTTGTGAAACCTCCGCCTTGTGCTGCACAAACATGTCGATGGTCCAAATTAATTTACCGCCTTAGATCACAAAATAAGTTTATTTAAATATCGCACTATACCTTGGTGGGAGACAGTAAATCCATGTTCAGCTGCTTTTCTTTCTTATAGCATCAACATGTGCATTTACAAGTGGTTTCTTGAATCTGGTTATAGCAAAACCGATGTACAAACGAAGAATGTTACGATAAATAAATGTATTTTTATGAAGTAAAGTATTTGTTTCATGTGTAACAGTGAAAACAATCACCATAAGTACAGAAATGATACAATGTAACGTGGTAACATCACGACCTTTGAAATTTGTGGATAAAAATCCTGGGTCAAGATAGCTAAAGCTCTTTTATTGATTACTAGTTTCAGACTGTTGACGAGCGATCTTCAGATCAATAAAAATTATTATTTAATTGCGTGTTTATCAGCCACGAATCACGTAATTAAGTAATATTTTTTATCGATGTAAAGATGGCTCATCAATGAGCTGGAACTAGTAATCAGTTAAGGAGTTTTAGCGACCTTGGCCGGCTGCGGTGGCCGAGCGGTTTTAGGTGCTTCAGTCCGGAACCACGCGACTGCTACGGTCACAGGTTCGAATCCTGCCTGGCGCAAGGATGTGTGTGATATCCTTAGGTCAGTTAGGTTTAAGTAGTTCTAAGTTCTAGGGGACTCATGACCTCAGATGTTAAGACCCATAGTACTCAGAGCCATTTGAACCATTTTAGCGACCTTGACGTAGGATTTTTATCCACACATTTTAAATAACAGATCGCTTGTCTTCCGATTTGACAATGTTAAATAACAACAATTATAACATTTAATTTATGGACGTTACACAATACAAACACCACGCGCCAAGAAACCAAAATTGCAAGTTGCGCACGACAAAACTGCTCTCCTTATTTAAAGGGTTCAACCAACAGAGGATATTAAAGTGTTACATATTAGCCTACAGAGACCACATGTATGAATGGATCTATTTAGCAATTTTACACTTTATCCAGAATGGTTTGTATTTAGCAGATGTGTACCTTCGAAATTACTCAAAATGTCGTGGCTCTAGAGCTCAGCCTTGACATTCAGAAGATTTTTACGGCTGTTTAAATTTATGCAGATAAATTTCATGTTGTTTTAGAAAATCAAGCTTTTTTCTCTTAATTGTGGTATGAAGACCGAGGATTTTGACTGTTTCATACATTTTGTGACTTTTTACTGTATACGTACATTTGAATTGCCGCAGTCGCAGATATTTCCATCCAAATAAATAAAATTACAGTAACGTTATTTATCACTACGGTAGAAACAAAATCTTGCCAACATATGTGACAGAATTTTGCGATGCTAAAAATATCTGGAAGATATAAAAATTTATCATGACGAACACAAAGATTTATTTTCCTAATATTGCGAAAGCCTAACCAACCAGATTCACTTCAAGATAAATATAGTTTTATATCCAGAAGGTAAATCCCCTTGTAATTACGAACCACCGTATTTTTTACTGTGTATATGTTTCTTCAGATATTTCAACGTCCGATCGGTTGTGAAGTTAGTTGAGAATTAGTAATACTCATAAAGAGGCAAGAATGGCTCTGAGCACTATGCGACTTAACTTCTGAGGTCATCAGTCGCCTAGAACTTAGAACTAATTAAACCTAACTGACCTAAGGACATCACACACATCAATGCCCGAGGCAGGATTCGAACCTGCGACCGTAGCGGTCGCTCGGTTCCAGACTGTAGCGCCTAGAACCGCACTGCCACTCCGGCCGGCCGAGGCAAGAATCATGGACCTCTTACTGTCTTTGCAGATCTTGAGTAAGGAATAGAGGAAAACACAGGAAATCTAAGTGAATGCCGGGGCTTCTGCCTCAAAGGTACCAACGTTGATTCCTTCTCTAGCTTTCTGTATGTCGGTGGCATGTTAAACTGTTCAGTTCTTGTTTCATCTCCTATTTCTCCGATAGGTATTTCTTTGTTTCTGCACTTAGACATTTTTTGCAATACATTATCTGTTTATGCCTATTTTAATATCAGGATATGGAGGTCAACTTTACATTCACAGTCTACTCTACTACGTGATGCAAAACGCCTTTCTTGTGGTGCCTCCTACTGGAGACTGCTATTGTTCTAGGCATCTTGACGTGCTCACTGTGTGCTCAGAACTGAAAAGAGCGACGTGACACAATCGACAGGCATACTAGAGACACCGCCCAACACATCTGTGCAAAGCTTCATCCGATTGTCATTGTCGTTTCCATTCCGCGATCTATCGGACCTTACTTTCCGTATAGTTCTCGTAATATTCTTCCAATGTACGGCTCGATTCAAATGGCCGTTTCTCCTCAGACGCACCTGACTGATGGTGTTATATTTTTGTAAATGTTGACTGGTGACGATATAACCAAAGATTCACTGAAGCATGCGCGCGCGCGCACACACACACACACACTCACACACACACACACACACACACACACACACACACACACACACACACACAGGTAAATTGTTTTTTATACTTAAATTATGCTATTGTTGGCGACGTAATTATTATACTTACTGTTTGTAACATGTCACTGGAGATATTTATACTTGCATTTTATTCATCTACGTAACCAAAGATCTCCACAATGCTTTGTGACTTTCTCCGAAATCGTGTTTTCTTTTGCTATACGTTCTTTGCAGTTATTGGATTGTAAACGCCATCTCTTTCCCTCGATGCTTACAAAGCGTGATGTAATACGGCAGGGAATGGAACGTATGACCACTGGAGGTATTTTTATTTTACTTACACACTTACATTTTGGTTCATGCTCTCAAAAACCTCAACAAAACTATACGCCATGTACTAATATAATGTTTTTATTTCTCTACTAGACTGTGCCACAAGTTAATCCAGAATTGTAACATAACACATACATACCATACCAATCCACATTAATCCAACTGATGGTGGACGTTAAAACCTTCTAAATGCGTTGTGGAGGTAAACAAACAGTAAATGGTAACATTAAACTACTTCTTTCGCTAGATAATCAGAATGTTTCTCGTTCAAAACTGTGAAGAACGACTAAGAATGTTTCTTGTTCTCGTACAAAGGAGGAACAAATGCACCAAGGCTTCCGAGGCTACGCCCCAACACAGACGAAATACATCACGTCCTTCTGCAAGGACCCGTTGTGCAAAACATCGCGACTTTCTCATGACGTTTCCCTCGTCCTAGACCGGGAAACAACACAAGGACAACTTAGGTATGCGACCAGTAGTGAGAATTCACACAATGGCATTTCCTGCTATTAGTATATGCTTGCTGTTCTGAATTTTTTACCATTGCTTGCTCTAGCGTCCATCATCTTTTCTTTGGCAGATACGCTGTTGCACTATTTTTAGTTAACTTATATATTTTTGGATTAGATAAAAGTCAGTAACGTAAGGTGCTGTATCCCTTTGTCGGGAGTAGAGACTTAATATTACTTTACTAAAGACGCTGGCGGTCCGCTTCGGTAGCTGCGCGATCAGCGCGGCGGATTGGTAAGTGAGCGAGCCCGGGTTCAGATCCCGGCCGGGTCGGAGATTTTCTCCACTCGGTGCTGGTTGCTGCGTTGTCCTTACATTTTTGTCGGCATAATTGACATTACTGTTGAGCTGGCTGCAAATAAGATAATTGTGGTTGAGCTTCGTGTCGGTGTACTAAATTAAGAAATACAGCATCCATCCACTTTTTATATAGATTTATGTATGCCAAGACGCATTTCGTGTATTCATCCATATTCATTTGGACCAATAAATTTATATCTTCATCAATACTAAGTTTTTGTTGACACAGTGAACGTTGCAGCTGCCCAACGCAAAACTACATGCGCATTTATATGCACAGCACACATACTTTTAACTTCACTGATGGAGCACAGCATTCACCATGTGCTCGTTTCTGTCGAATGATATACCCACAGTCCAGTTACAATTTTGTTATACATTTGGAAGCTATTTCTGAAGTCAGTTGTGTGTATAGACTTAATATGGCCCACTCTGTATGATAAACAGATGTGCCAAGTTTCAAGGTCGCCAGTATTAATTACATAAACACAACTGACTTCAGGAGTAGTTTAGTAAAAAAGATTGTAACTTGACTGTTGGTGTATCTTCCAATATAAACAAACATATGAATGGGCCATACGGCGGATGGTTGGTTGATTCGTTGATTTGGGGATGAGGGAAGAATGAGGAAGGAAATTGGCCGTGCCCTTTCAAAGGAACCATCCCAGCATTTGCCTGAATAAATTAAGGTATTTTCAGTATGTCCGAGTTGTGATTGAGTGCAGTTCAAATTTTACGTAATATTCTGTTTTATACGACCACATTCTTCACAATATTATACCGCCACGTAATTTCATACACTCCACATTGTGACGACGTTTATTGGACAATATCTTCTCATTGGTTCCGCCATCTGATTCATCATTCGTTGCGTTCACTTCCTATCATTGACCGCACAGACAGTTAAACCAGCTTCAACACACAACGCAAAAGCCGCTGACACCGTAAGTGCACTTTTACCGCAAGCAATTGTCATTTTCCCCTTGGGAAGTTGTAGCGCTCAAAATCATATCGTCAAACACTCAGTACTGATGAATAGAAAAATGTGTTACGCCATTTGAAGATCGACGGAGGCATGAAGCGCGCCTTGGAGTTAATAAAGCTTTGTAAACAGTGGCTGCTTGCTGTATTTCTTCGAGTAATTAATGGAGACCTAGTTTATCCGGATTATATTTTCACAGGAGCAGGGAGTGGAAAGAGAGCAGTTAATATTTAAAATTTGGAAACTACTTTTCACATCATAACTGGCGTAATTCTGTAGTAACAGCGCCCGTTTTAGTATCTAGATAGAGGGGTGAAATTCACGCAAAAGAATAAACATTAGCCAGTGACGGAGTCGAAGATGATTCAAAAAGTTGATGTATTATCTGAACTCTCTTCCCTCGAAAACGAGGTCAGTCACTCGCATGTACAGTTTGTCCTGTATTTCGTTCGAGACAAGTACTGGGAGGAACTTTCGAGCAAAATCGCAGTTCTTCCTCTAACGCTGCAGGAAGTGAACGACTGTTCATCGCCTTTTCATTTCCCCGTCAACTGAACGCAGCGAAAATCAACCACGATTGTGACTATCGTGGTTATAGCGTTATAAGAGGAAGGTGCTTGAGAAGACATTTCGATTTTGAAAGACGGTCTCTCAGCGAGGTGGCACACTGGCTGAGGGCCGGTGTTTTAGCCAGGCGGAGTGGAGTTTAGACCCCAGTTTCATATTGAGTTTCTCATAAATCCCACAATCATTAAAAACCGAGAGCGGAGGTGCAATGGTTACCAAACTGGACACGCCTTTTAGTTGGTTCGAATCGGGAGGACGGCGGTTGAAAATGCTGTCAGTCCATTTAGATTTAGGTTTCTGCGCCGTTCAGGCAAATACTGGAAAGTTTCTTTGTGGAGGACAAGGCCGACAATACCTTTCCCCACTCCGAGCTTCTGTCCCGTTTCTAATGATCTGATCGTCGATGTGACGTTGAACACTAATTTTGCTTCATTCCTACCTTCAAATTAGTCCAGGTGGATGACTTGATGACTCCTTCAAAACAAGCTGCTCCAGTTTCCTTAACACCCACCTCTCTCTCTCTCTCTCTCTCTCTCTCTCTCTCTCTCTCTCTCTCTCCCTCTCCTTCCCTCCCTCCCTCCCTCCCCTTTCTTCACCAGCTGAGTTGTTGACATTCTAATGACTTCTACGTTGATAGCACATTATAATGGGAGCACTTTGTTTGAATCACGAGGTTTAAAGGAATTTGTAAGTGTCCATCTGCTTCTCACCGACATTAGATAAACGCACGTTTTCCACTCTTTCATTATCGGGTGAATGCTTTGACCTGTGAAAGTGATACCCGGACAACGTAAGTTGTGCATCCAACTGCTTTGATTTATTGCTAACGCAAGGGTGAATGCGTATCCGTAAAAAATGTACCTTTACAGGAACTGGACAACCGTTATACACCGGGAGAGCTATACTACAGAGGGGTTCAAAAAATGTATCCAATGTTTAAAAGTCCATAAGTTGCAAGCTAATCGACGGAGTTGTCTCATTTTTGGTGAAAGTGTAGCTTAAAGTCCAACTTAAAGAAATCACTGTAGGTGTTCGTAATGGTCACCATTAACATCCACACACAAACGATGCCGCCGAACTGCAGCACGAACTACTGACTGCAACGTGTTCAGTTGGATATTTGCATATGAATGTACGATGGTTTCTCGACGTTCATCCAATGTGCGTGGCTTTTGTCGATAAACGACGTCCTTTAGTGTACCCCACAGGTAAAAGTCCAGAGGAGTTAGGTCTGGGGAACGTGGTGGATACTCCACAGCACCTCTACGGCCTATCCATCTTCCTGGTAGATTTTCGTGGAGATACGCCCTAACACGATTTTGGTAGTGGACCGGGGCACAATCTTGTTGAAGGTAAACTCTTGCGTCTCCATACAAGTCTCGGATGGCAGGTAAAATGGATGTCTCAAGCTTCTGAAGGTACACCTCACCGGTAACTGTGCCATCAAAGAAGAATGGCCCAATCAAGTCCCGGTAAGGCAAACCACACCACACATTTGCTCCTGGCAAATTCACGGCTTTGTCTACATGGACGTTCGGATTTTCGGTGGCCCAATAGATCCAATTGTGGCGATTTATTGTACCACTGAGTTTGAACTGTGCCTCATCAGACCACACAATCATCTCTGCAAACTCTTGATCGTTGCGCACCATGTTAGTAAACCACTCTGAGTACTCCATTCTACGATCTGGGTCGTCCTCGTCCATTGCGTGTAGCAATCGTGGGATGTAGCACTTCCACTTTGCTGTCTTCAAAATTCGCCGAACACTTGAGCGACTGGGCCGGCCGCTGTGACCGAGCGGTTCTAGGCGCTTCAGTCGGGAACCGCGCTGCTGCTACGGTCGCAGGTTCGAATCCTGCCACGGGCATGGATGTGTGTGATGTCCTTAGGTTAGTTAGGTTTAAGTAGTTCTAAGTCTAGGGGACTGATGACCTCAGATGTTAAGTCCGATAGTGCTTAGAGCCAGCCAACTTGAGCGACTCACTCCACTGTCTCACAGACTTCTGCGGTGAGCTAGTGAATTGTTGTAACATACGACGGGAGTTAGCTGGACTTATTACTGTTACAGGTCGTCCAGATCGTTGTTTGTGTACATCTTTAACACAGCCTTCGGCGTCAAATTTGTCTCGAATGGTTCAAAAAAATGGTTCAAATGGCTCTGGGCACTATGAGACTTAACATCTGAGGTCATCAGTCATATCCATGCCCAAGGCAGGATTCTAACCTGCGACCGTAGTGGTAGCGCGGTTCCAGACTGTAGCGCCTAGAACCGCTCGGCCGCCCCGGCTGGCCGTCTCGAATTCGACAAATCGTTAAACGTGTCGGTGACTCTGTTTGATACACATTTCGCTATTGCCGTTGAACCGCATTAATGTTTTCGTACTTGAAATACCACTTCAAAACTGACTTCGATTCATCGAATGTAAGCCTTGCGCCAGCCATATTTACTCGAGTAACTAGGTGCAACTAAGAACAAAACACTTACTATCTGGCGACTGTCATCTGACAAAACAAAACAACGCAATACAACGCTTGTGTGGCGATTGCCGGAACTACAAATTATTACACTACCAAAGATGAAATAACTCCGTCAAATAGTTTGTCAGTTATGGGCTTTTAAACAAAAGATGAATTTTTTGGACCCCTCTGTATATTATCAAAAGTGTAAGGACACCTCTATATAATGCTGAATTGACCACTAGATGTTAACAAGAGGCGGACTCCTCACTGACAGCAAATGAGTCGGTTATGTGAGCTGAGTAACTTCGAAGCGGACTATTCATTGGTATTATTTATCTGATGTAGTTACATAATAATTTGTTACTGCAGCTTCTATCCATTAGGTACACTTCAATTCTTATAAAGCTGCGCAAATCGCTTGTTGATGATGTGACTGTGAAGTGGAAACGCGAAGGAACAACCACAGATGAAGCAAGACCAGGCAGGCCTCATATAGTGACGGACAGGGACCATCGACCATTGCAGATCGTGGTTTGAGTTTCACGGTGAACAGTACAGTCTTGTTAAGGTTTACGAGACGATCCGCGGTGGTTGAAAGAATTCGTAACTCACTGCAGAGGTGAGAGCAGTATTGCATCCCAACGCGAGGACGACATGTGGAACATCTCCCTAACAAGCTACGATTTTATATTAAACTGTAACATGTAACTTTCTGAACCAGTGATGCATTTATTGTTAAAATCGGCCATGAGTGAAATTTTACCGGCCGGCCGGAGTAGCCAAGCGGTTCTAGGCGTACAGTCTGGAACCGCGCGACCGCTACTGTCGCAGGTTCGAATCCTGCCTCGGGCATGGGTGTGTGTGGTGTCCTTATGTTAGTTAGGTTTAAGTAGCTCTAAGTTCTAGGGGACTGATGACCTCAGCAGTTAAGTCCCATAGTGCTCAGAGCCATTTTTTTGAAATTTGACCCAAATAGATGCGCACATAATGGAAAAATTTAAATTTTAAATACTTGTCTACTAACGAGGACAATATTTCATACAGAAGTCAGCTACGACACGTAACAACACATTGGCACTTATCTCGCAAACAGCTTGTTTAATGGACTATGTTCACTTGTACCTTCTTTCTTCCATTATCGTATAATTTCAGACGTGTCAGCTTTCGCTGTTAGTTGTGATACATCCTGCAACAGTGAGGCTGCCTTCTCCTAGAAAAGGCAGTAAATGATGCCGCCAGGTGCGGTACGTTGTCGCAGGCGAGCAAAGTGTTCATCTAACGGGCCACGCCTTACTCACTTCTCGTGCATAGAGGACACACACAGCTTAGCCCCGTGGCAGTACGAGTGAGGTAAGTGGCAATTTGCGACCTTTCCTGGTACCTGAACCAAATCGCGATGCCGACCCACATACTAACGCAGAAACAGCTTTCTCAGAAGTCGCTGTTGCCTTCAAGGTCACGGAGAACTGGATGACCTTCCCTTCTCCGCAAGGTCGAGTTGTCTTCTGTCCCGCGAAACCGCGGGCATCCTGCCTTGGTCCGAAGTAACTGCCTCTAACGACACATATTAATAGTCATAACTACCATAGTCGTCTTTTTTGGGTAACAATAGTCCGCTTTACATTGACTAACGGTTTAGTCATTGCGACCGGAGCAGGTGATGTATTCGCTTTTTTATAAGTTAGATCATCAAGTTGCGTACCTATTTTCTCCAGGGCACAAATTTGATTTTTACATCTTTGTGTCCGAAATTCTAGTTTATTGAGTGATCGCAGACTTCACATAGTTACTTAAGTACCATGATCGTGTCCGAACAAAAATCCTCTGTCCTGACGCTCTTCAAATCCTATTTTCCGGAAACGAATTTCCCAATACCGCTTCTGATTAGTCGCAAGAACACTCCAATATCGATTATGGAAATATATTTTTAACTGCACCATTTCTCTCTCGCAGTCGATATTCACAGCAAACGGGATGGCTTCACCCACCTGTTGGAAAGGGATTTCTTCCTCCGCTCTCATTGGCCCGCTTCCTCGCGGATACGTGAGAGTTGTATCGTTCGTGGTATGGATACGCATATAGTGTAGTGGTATCTTCGTGCGTTGTCTGATAATGATCCTCATCCGACGGGGGGATCGCCATCAACGGTGTCACATTTACAGACGTCATGAGACACAGAAGTTTAATCATTGGGAGAAAGAGACTGGTGATCAGGAGCTTCAAGCCACCACCTCTTCTCCCCTTGACGGCCGAGTACTGGCAGTTAAAATTTCATCCACCACCAGGATTCGAATCGGCGTACCCCCGAATCGAGCGCCGCCGCACAGGCGTGCGTTAGCGACCTCTGCTAGCGGTGGCCGGTAAGGCGAAGTTATCAGTGGGAAAGGCACTGTTGTGTGGGATCCTTATGACTGATTACCGTGCACATCCTAAAACAACAAGTGTAGTATACTACGCAAGTGTTGCGAAGAAAATGAATGCAAAAACACATGTGATAAAGTCTGAATTGCTGAAGGAAACCTTTTTTTTCGTCAGGGCTGACAGAGAATGAAGGATATAAGGCTGAGTTTACTTTCTCCGGAGACAGTTCAATGTTCAGCCTGAAAATAACTGCAGATGAATAATGTAGTTGCTAAACACTAACATATCATTCAATAATTATGATGCATACGTATATATGCAGGTTGTGCTCCCACAGCTTGTAGATATTCGAAAAAAGTTGTATTTGAGACCCGCCAGTAACTGCTAATGAAATATGCCTTTATTAATGAAGATTAAGTTCACAAGCAGCTCATGGTGATTCTCAAATGCAACTTGTTTTCAATAATTTATCCATTTGATTTGTTGTTCAGGTCCGTGACTGTGTATTACATTATTTTAAGAAATACAGCAACCGGCCACTTTTTTATGTATTTTAATTTATGCTAATGCGCGTTTCGGCCTTCCACGCATCTTCAACTGGCGTAAGACATATTCGGTCGTCATTGTACGTAGTTAAAACATCGATAGCAATTTGGGTGCTGCTGGCCTCTGAAAGTTAACAGTTTTTGTTTAGCTAATTAATTTTCACAGGCCAGCTGCAACATCCAAATTTCTGTCGATATTTTAACTGGTACAACTGCAGACTGGACATGTATTACGCCAACTGAAGGTGAGTGATAGCCTGAGACGCCTATTGGCATAAATAAATATATCTTAGAAAGTGTCTGGCTGTTGTATTTCTTAAAACACTTTTTTTTCAAATGACATATTGACAGCAGTAACAAATTTTCTGTCAGTCTCGTATAACCACTTTTAACGGCAATGATTTAAGATTTGGGAAGTGGTGTGTATCACCCATATACTTCCAGGTGCATTAAAACTGTGTGCCGGACAGGGACTCAAACCAGAAACCTTGAGCCGTACAAGCACGGCTCACCACCCGCCCCCACATCTTCACTTCTTCCACTTCTACCTGTACCTCTGTCTGTCTGTACTCACATAGCTGTAATTGTGTTTATCAAATATCAAATATGCTTGTAGTTTCTTCAATGCGCGCTTGCTGAAAATTATTCTCTAAAAAAAGGCAGAATCTTATTTAGAAAATGACAAATGCAGGTTTTTGTGCTCGCAGCAAAGTTTATATTTCATAACTTCATGTAACAACATTACAACTCAACAGGAAAATCTATTTTGAGTTTATCCATCTTAAGCCTGTAGTACACGAACATGAAACGTTAGGCTAAATACAGCGATACTTTACACTTACCGAAATATATCATCGCCTCATCGTGCCTCTGTCTAACACGCAAACCGCGTCAGAACCACAACCGAAGCTTTGCTCTAGATTCGAGACTACTTCCTCTTTTTAAAACAATAGTTCTACTTAATTACAAGACATGGTGCAGTACTTTACATAAAATAAACTTTTCCAATTAACTATTTCAGAACAAACTCTTTGCATAAAGCATAAATTTGTATAAATCTACAAATTTTTGTACAACGTTCCATCGCTGCATGCCATTAGGTTTGTTTCACCCGTATCAATCGTTATATGGGTGGTGACAAGTCTCAAGGGTGTCAGAGCATCGTAATTTACTAACATATTCAGCGAGCGAAATAAAAGTGGCCGGAAAATATTTCATGTATCGTAAGATAGGCTTCTCAACTTACGTCCACAACCAATCTTGGTTCACAAGAAATATTTTCCGGGCCATTTTTGCAGGGTCCCCATAAATTCACGCCATCAACTCAGAAAATGATAACTTGGAAACTGTTAGAGTTGGAGGATCGTGATTTGCTGCAAAACTCCTATCATTTCTCAAATATTTTTTCTGTTATAACAGAATTTCATTGTGTCGCTCGCAGAAGATCGAGGAGATATTCGAGTTGCGCCCATGTCTGGGTGACCATTGCAGCATCAACAGTTCTGAGCGCTTCACTAACTCGTGCACGAAGGGTAGCAATGTCACTGAATAATGTTGTGTACACGCGATGCTGGACGGAACGCTACAGGAAGAATTATAATGGTGTAACATCGCGAGAACATGGGGCCTAAGCAATGGAACCATAATCAATCACCCACCTCTCAGGAAATTGGTTAATCAGCACCTCTCTCATTCCATTGTGGGGATGCACCATCATGTTGCAGGGTGATGGAAGACGGGTCTTCGGTCTGGGATAGCAAGAACTATTATAGCATGTCCAGGTAAATATTTCCCGTTATGGCCTGCTCTGCAAAGAACTAGCACCATATCGTGCACTAGACCGTACCAGACATTAAGCTTCGGGCTAACACGGATGTGATCATGTGCGTTGTGGAGGTCTTCGGAGTTCCGAATCCCAATGTCACGCCGATTCACGTATCCAGAAATGTTCATTTGAAAACAGGCTGCTTTTCAGGTAGTCACTGTCAGCATCTATAGAGGCCAGCGTGGAACACGTTAATGCATACCACAGGGGGCCATTGTTTGACTGCAGTGCTTGGACCGTTGCACTCTGTTCCCAGAAAGGCGTATCATCTTATGTAACACTTTATGGACAGTTGATCTTGCCTCCTTGCATTTCACGTGAACCACGACGAATTGACTTCAGGGGAGCTGCGTTGAAGTGCAGCTTGCACCCTGTGAACACATGTTTGAGACACAGGGGGATGTCCACATCGAGGAAGGTCTTTGACGCTGCCCATTTCTTTAAAGATTTTGAAGTATTTCATCAGGCTTGTCTTTGCCGGGTCGTGCCTTCCCATAATGGCATCGATAATTCCACGGTTCACTGCCAAAGATTTGGTTCCTACATACCACATGACACATTGCATCTTCTCCTGGCCTGTTGTAATGTCGATACATTCCAAGTCATACCTGCAAGCAAGGAAAAAGAATGAAGTTTCGGAACTGCTAAACGTTTTATCACAGACAACGATTCTTTACCTGTTTACACACTGAGGTGACAAACGTCATGGGATAGCGATATGCACATATACGAATGGCGGTAGTATTGCATACATAAGATATAAAAGTCCAGTGCATTGGCGAAGGTGTTTCATGTGAGAAGGTTTCCGACATGACTAAGGCCGCACGACGGGATTTAACAGACTTTCAGGGCGGAATGTTAGTTGGAGCTAGTCGCGTCGGACATCCCATTTCGGAAATCGTTAGGGAATTCAGTATTCTGAGATCCACAGTGTCAAGAGTGTGCCGAGAATACCAAATTTCAGTCACATGTCGCTACGAACAACGCGGTGGCCGGCGTCCTTCACTTAACGACCGAGAGCAGCAGCGTTTGCGTAGGGTTGTCAGTGCTAACGGACAAGCAAAACTGCGTGAAATAACCACAGAAATCAATGTGGGACGTACCAATAACATATCTGTTAGGACAGTGCAGCGAAATTTGGTGTTAATGGACTATGGAAGCAGACGACCGGTCGAGTGCCTTTGCTAACAGCACGACATCGGCTGCAGCGGCTCTCCTGGGATCGTGACCACATCTGTTGGATCAATAATTCAAAAACAGTCTTAACCGCATTAATTACTATTATTATACCGCCAACCGGTTTCAACCCGATGTAGGGGTCATCTTCTGGGCGTTTACACCATTGGTCGACCGCTGGTGGTGCCACTCCTGTCTACACAACCAGCAGTCGACCAATGGTGAGAACGCCCAGAAGATTACCCCTACGTCGGGTTGAGCCCGGTTGGCGGTATAATAATAGTAACAAATGCCATTAAGACTGTTTTTGAATTATTGATTAATCATACTAATCGCTGCTTCTCTCCACAACCATGTTGTCCAAACATCTGTTGGACCCTAGACGACTGGAAAACCGTGGCCTGGTCAAATGAGTCCCGATTTCAGCTGGTGAGAGCAGATGTTGGGTTTTGAGTCTCGTGCAGACCCATGTAGCCATGAACCCAGGTTGTCAACAAGGCAGTGTGCAAGCTGGTGGTGACTGCATAATGGTGTGAGCTGAGTTTACGTGGAATGGACTGGGTCCTCTGGTCAAACTGCACCGATCATTGACTGGAAATGATTATGTTCTGCTACTTGGAGGCCATCTGTAGCCATTCATGGACTTTATGTTCCAAAACAATGATGGAATTTTTTAGGATGACAGTGCGCAATGTCACCGGGCTACAATCGTTCGCGATTGGTTTGAAGTACATTCTGGGCAGTTCGAGCGCCCGGCATGTACCCCACCGAAAATTTGTGGGACGTAATCGAGAGGTCCGTTCCTGCACAAAATCACACACCGACAACACTTTCGCAATTATGAACGGCTCTAGAGGCAGCATGGCTTAATATTTCCGCAGGGACTTCCAGCGAATTGTTGAGGACGTGCCACGTCAAGTTGCTGCACTACGCCCGGCAACTGGAGGTTCGACACATTATTAGGAGGCACCGCATGACTGTTTTCACCTCAGTATAGTTTCCAAGGTGTTACACCGGAGCCAAGGCAGCCCGTATAACACCACAGCGGACGAGGTTGTCTATGCCCAAAGGCTTACCCAAAAGCACCATGGTAAACACCGGCTACTTACACACAAGATAATGGAAACAGACATTCCGAGCACTACTTCCTGCAGGGGAGCTCGAGCCACGGCCTGCAGGAAGTATCACTACGCCGAAATCTGATTGGCTGGAGACAGCTATTTAGGGGCTAGAACCAGGCAAGAAGTTCACGCCGGATGCCGACCTTGTGTACTGCAACCGTCGAAGATTACGTATTCGTCTCGGAATTGGACTGATACTAGTGTGTGAGTGTGTTACCACGAACCTTTGTGGAAAATAAGAAGTGAACTTTTGTTTGCCTCAATTAGGAGACTTTTTTCGTTATTGTTACCTTCCGTTTGTATGTCCAGTCATCAACCTTGTGAACTTACATCAATAAAAGTTGTGTTGTGAAAAATTGCGAATTGTCAATCACGACACAAGGATGATTTTTTTTTTTATTATAGCGTAACTTTATGGTCAATCCGTAGTTTTCCCACCCTGTAGCTTATCTGAATCACACCTCAGCACACTGGGTGGCGGATCTTCTGGCATGTTCGTGGAGTACAGCACAGTTCTTCCTACAATTACGTCCGAACCACAATGCTTTTTGAATCTAAACCGACTGTCAGCTGAGAAAACAAGCGATGTTGTTTTGGTTGCACACAGGTAAACAGTAGGAACACAGGTCTAGATACCGCTCAGGTGGCCTGTTGGTTATCAAGCTGGGTCAGGTTGCGTATGTCTCGGAGTTGAGTTTCCATCAATGTAATTACTTAAAACAAGTAGATGTCACCATAAAATGTATCCTTCTACTCTTTCCACAGCAATTCGACAGCGCTGCCTTGGTCTAAAACTTGTAAAAGCTCTAGTTAAAAAAAATTAAATGGTCTTATGGCACTGTTGGCCGGGAGGCCCCATTCGGGGGAGTTCGATCGCCGCATTGCAAGTCCTTCTTAGTTGACGCCACTTTTTTTTTTTGTACCACTTCGGCGAGTTGCGGGTCAGTGATGATAAAAGACGCACAACACCCAGTGCCCTGTCGGGAATCGAACGCGGGCCCCCTGTGTGGTAGGTGGTAACACTACCGCTACGCTACGGAGGCGGACGAAACTCTAGCTATACTTCATAAAAACCTCTGATTCGTAGGGAAACGTAGTAAACGCCTTTAAACGGCTAACAACCCGCCATTTTAAGCCTAATTTATGTACTTCTGTAGCTTTGTGCTTGCACTCACGGCGCTTATTGGTTGTAAAGCTGAGTCAGTTTGCGGATGTGACAGTCTCGATGCCCCGCAACAGCGTTAATGATTTAGCTTGGTATGAAAATTATGCTAGCCGCTTTTATGCAACCTATTTCATTTTTATTTAGTCAAGAAAAACTCTACATGGAAAGGTCTTCGGCCACGTTCCATTGCCCTGACGATGATGACCAAGCGGAAGTGAAGCACGAGAGCTTTTTCCTTCTTAGTTCTGGTTACAGCTCTTGCACAGCTAAACACAGAATTTACGTTCCTTTTCACGAATTCTGAGAGCTGTATATGCCAGGCACTGTGTTTGAAAAGAAAATGCTTTAATCGGGTAGGTGACAACGAAAGTGAGCTGCTTCACTTCATGGATCACGGAAATTCGACACACTTGCGTTGACCGAATAAGCTCCAGTTACATTTCAGAATAATCTTGCATTCACGGGGAAGGAATATAGTTAAAGCCTTCTCAAAGGTAACAACCAGCCATTTTAAGTTGGACTTCTGTAATACAGTAGCTTTGCGGCTGCACTATACCGGAAATTCTCATGTAGACACAGGCTATTTCAAAAACTTGCGACCAGCAGAGAATTGAAAGAGAACTGGAGTATTGTTTATGTTGGGTTGGCAGGAGAGCCAACACCGTGTTACTAGAGGAGGCCGAAATGCACGCGTTTAGCTCACGCAGTCTGGCGTGAGTAGGTAAGGACTATACTGACGTGAGGTCTGGAACATGACACGGAATTAGAATTCAGAAAGCGGACGTAGCTAGTTGATACTTAACTTTAATCCATTTATGATGAACGTCGCTCTTGACGGTACATGATTCACAATATTATTTGTTCAGAATACAGTCTTGAAGTACTTAGTTGCAGTAACTGAATATGGCGCCTTCCTAGGTCGTAGCAAATGACGTAGCTGAAGGCTATGCTAAACTGTCGTCTCGGCAAATGAGAGCGTATGTAGACAGTGAACCATCGCTAGCAAAGTCGGCTGTACAACTGGGGACGAGTGCTAGGAAGTCTCTCTAGACTAGACCTGCCGTGTGGCGGCGCTCTGTCTGCAATCACTGATAGTGGCGACACGCGGGTCCGACGTATACTAACGGACCGCGGCCGATTTAAAGGCTACCACCTAGCAAGTGTGGTGTCTGGCAGTGACACCACAGTTTATAGCTCGTATACTCCTGGAGTACCGGTTGTGTAACTGTCGCAGAAACACCAAGACAGGCGTCGGAATTAAACAGACGTAAGTGGAGAAACATAGTTTGTGCAGACAGCGCTCTCCTTACCGCGAGAGGAGAGCAGTTGACAGCGACTTGTCATAAAAATGTTGAGGTGCGATCTCCGGCAAAAGTGTTTTTCCTCCTCTACGTACAACCATAAAGTGTAGAGTATATGATCTGTCAAATGTACGTGAAATTTAAGTTTACCGATAATGTTACTCATGTATCTTAGCGCATTCTCGCATGATACAGAAAAAGTTTTGAATGAAGCTAGTGCGCTGATTAGTGTAGGGTTGTAAAAAATGCTTGTATAATCGTATTCGGGCAAATAGTTATGTGCGAGGACTAGCAGTTTTTTAAATTTTATTACGAAGAAGATAGGTTGGCAGACTTACGTTCGAAGACACACATAACTTCGAGAGCGTCCCAAGGGAAATACATTGGAACTACTTTGCATGCCGTCTCTTAACGACTTGCTTGAAAATATCATGTGTAGGCAGATGATACCGTTACCGTCGACGAATTGTTTCAGAAAAAAAGTTGTGCATAAGTTTATTGTAATTACTCTTTCATAACTTCGCTTTATTTTTTTATTGATTATTTCACGACTAGTTTCATATCTAAAGTCGCAAGTTGCCATCGTATTGTCCGGCACATACCCGAGACAGAACACGTTTGTGTCTTCTCTTTAGATATTAAAAGCTATCCCCTTCATGTGTAAGCTCGACAGTACGACGGCTAGTCTCTGTCTTTAAAGAGAAAGAAGGCTTGATAATGGAGCAAGCCACCAAAGACGATCCACATCTACATCTATATATACTTCACAAGCCTCCTTACCGTCTGTGGCGGGGGGTACTTCATGTACCAGTACCACTTCACCCCCTTGCTGTTCCAATCGCGTGTGGTACGAGAGAAGACCAGTTACTGGTAAGCTTCATCGTATCTATCTCCTTTTATCTCGATAGTCTTTTCGCAAGCTACGCACAGGAGCAAGCAATAAACAAGTTGAGTCTTCCAGGAACGTATATTCTTGGAATTTCAAAAGTATGCCATACCATAATGGAGAACGCCCCTCTTGCCGCATCTGCCCTGGACTTGGCTGAACACCTCCGTGACACTTTCTCGCTTTATAAATAAACCTGTAAAGAAACGTGCTGCTCTTCCTTGGATCTTCTCTATTTCCTCTATCAATCCTATCTGGCACAGATGCCAAACGGACGGGAGATATTGAACTATCGGTCGAACGAGTGTTTCGTAAGTTAATTCCTTTGTTGACGGACTACACTTTTGAGAATTGTTCCGATGAATCTCAGTCTGGCATCTTCCTTGCCCGCAATTAATTTTATGTGGTCATTCCACTTTAGATAGCTCCAGACGCCCACTCCTCGATATGTTATGGAAGTAACTGCTTCCAGTAACTGTCCTGCAATCCCTTAATCACACAATAAAGGTTCTTTCTGTCTCTGTACTGCGTGGGTATGATTGAAGTGGTGCTAGGACAATGATGGAAGCTGAAGCTACACACAGGGGTTCAGTGTGGGCTAGAATTATCGTATGACTGCGAAACTTGTTAGATATGCTGAGGTGCTAATGTGCAACTGATTTACGCTGGAAAAAGGTTCCAAGACACATAGCAATGACAGATATTGTCTGCAAGCGGGCATTGATTTAAATCAATGAGGAAAGTTAAAAATTTGTGCTGGAGCGGTATTCGAAACCGGATCTCTTGCTTGCTAGGGAGATACTCTAACCACTGACCCATCCAGACGGAGGGGTCATTTACTGCTACTGCACAGACTACCCTAGCACGCCTTCAGTCAGATCCAAATTCTCGACTTATCCACAACTACTAAGAAGACCACCATTTTTATAGTGGCTGTTGGATCAAAAACGGTGTCTGTTCTTTCGGGCATGCCAGGTGGACATCTGGCACTGTGAACGCATAAAAAGACGTAAAAAATTATTTCGATATTAATGGATTAGGAAAGGGATATGGACAGAAAAGGTCAAAGCAAGGGAGAAAGGCATAATATTGATTTTATTATTAACGATTACGGCTAGTCGAATGACAGCGTGGATGTCATAGCGTCTTACAAACAGTGTACAGCGCCCGATGTGCATCTGCAGGCCGAAATTGGAACTAATTTTTTTTTCCATCCAAAAACGGCTGCACGCTAAAGCATGAGCATATCTACGAAGTTTCTCTGGCTTACGACAGGTGCTATTCACAATAAAGTGCCTCGCAGAGAGTTTAATGAACCACCTTCAAGCTGTCTCTCTACCGTTCCACTCTGATAAGGCACGGGGGGAAAACGAGCACTTAAATTTTTCTGTGCGAGCCCTGATTTCTCTTATTTTATCGTGATGATCATTTCTCCCTATGTGGGTGGGTGCCAACAGAGTATTTTTGCAATCGGAGGAGAAAACTAGTGATTGAAATTTCATGAGAAGATCCCGTCGTAACGAAAAACGCCTTTGTTTTAATGATTGCCAGTCCAATTCACGTATCATGTCTGTGACACTATCTCCCCTATTTCGCGATAATGCAAAACGAGCTTACCTCCTTTGTACTTTTTCGATGTCATCCGTCAGTCCCACCTGATGCGGATCCCACACAGCACATGAATACTCCAGAATAGGGCGAACAAGCGTGGTGTTAGCAGTCTCTTTAGTAGACCCGTTGCACCTTCTAAGTGTTCTGCCAACGAATCGCAGTCTTTGGTTTGCTCTACCCACAATATTATCTATGTGATCGTTCCAATTTAGGGTTCAAATGGCGCTGAGCACTATGCGACTTAACTTCTGAGGTCATCAGTCGCCTAGAACTTAGAACTACTTAAACCTAACTAAGGACATCACACGCATCCATACGCGAGGCAGGATTCGAACCTGCGACCGTAGCGGTCACGCGGTTCCAGACTGAAGCGCCTAGAATCGCACGGCCGCACCGGCCGGCCCCAATTTAGGGTATTTGTAATTGTAATGCCTAGTATTTAGTTGAATTTACAGCCTTCCGATTTGTGTAACTTATCGCGTAATCGAAATTTAGCTGATTTCTTTTAGTTCTCATGTGAATAAGTTCAGACTTTTCCTTATTCAGGGTCAATTGCCACTTTTCGCACCATACAGATATCTAAATCATTTTGCAAGTCGTTTTGATCATCTGATGACTTTACAAGACGGTAAATGACAGCCTCATCTGCAAACCATCTGAGACAGCTACTCAGATTTTCTCTTATGTCGTTAATATAGATCAGGAACAATAGAGGGCCTATAAAACTTCCTTGGGGAACGCTGGATATTACTTCTGTTTTACTCGATGACTTTCCGTCTATTACTACGGACTGTGATCTTTCTGACAGGAAGTCACGAATGCAGTGGCACAGCTGAGGCGATATTCGATAGGCACGCAGTTGGGTTAGGAGACGATTGTGGGGTACGGTGTCGAAAGCCTTCTGGAAATTTAAAAATATGGAATCAATTTGACATATCCTGTCGATAGCCCTTATTACTTCATGAGTATAAAGAGCTAGTTGTGTTTCACAAGAACGATATTTTCCGAAACTGTGCTGACTATGTGTCAATAAATCGTTTTCTTCGAGGTACTTCATAATGTTCGAATACAGTATATGTTCCAAAACCCTACTGCAAATCGACGTTAGTGATGTTGTTGTTGTTGTGGTCTTCAGTCCTGAGACTGGTTTGATGCAGCTCTCCATGCTACCCTATCCTGTGCAAGCTTCTTCATCTCCCAGTACTTACTGCAACCTACATCCTTCTGAATCTGTTTAGTGTATTCATCTCTTGGTCTCCCTCTACGATTTTAACCCTCCACGCTGCCCTCCAATGCTAAATTTGTGATCCCTTGATGCCTCAGAACATTTCCTACTAACCGGTCCCTTCTTTTTGTCAAGTTGTGCCACAAACTGCTCTCCAATTCTATTCAATACTTTATCATTAGTTATGTGATCTATCCATTTAATCTTCAGCATTCTTCTCTAGCAACGTTAGTGATATAGTCCTGAAATTCAGCGGATTACTCCTAATTCCCTTTTTGTGTATTGGTGTGACTTGAGCAATTTTCCAGTCTTTAGGTACGGATCTTTCTGTGAGCGAGTGGTTGTATATAACTGCTAAATATGGAGCTATTTTATCAGCATACTCTGAGAGGAACCTGACTGGTATACAACTGGACTGGAAGCCTTGCCTTTATTAAGTGATTTAAGCGGCTTTGCTACACCAGGATATCTGCTTCTATGTTTCTCATCTTGGCAGTTGTTCGTGATTGGAATTCAGGAATATTTACTTCGTTATATTGGAACAAACAAGCCCTCGCTCACAAATATTGTCAAAACTGACCAGGTTTCGACGCTACTATGAGCGTCGTCTTCAGAATTAGACTAACTGTTCTAAAACATATTAGGTATATAGTACATTAATAAAATTAAAGTTTGTACTGACTCGAGAAGATGCAGTACTTAAAAGTCACATATTAAAAAAGTTCTAAGCCGGAAAGGCGACGTCATGAACAGTTGTGAGATAGCGAGCCGCTAAGGGCTGCACGTACTGTGAACAAGGCTTGCAAGCCTTTCCGGCTTAGAACTTTTTTAATATGTGACTTGTAAGTACTGCATTTTTTCGAGTCAGTACAAACTTTAATTTTATTGGCTAAAAATTGGCTCTGAGCACTATGGGACTTAACATCTGTGGTCATCAGTCCCCTAGAACTTAGAACTACTTAAACCTAACTAACCTAAGGACATCACACACATCCATGCCCGAGGCAGGATTCGAACCTGTGACCGTAGCAGTCCCGCGGTTCCGGACTGAGCGCGTAGAACCGCTAGACCACCGCGGCTGGCTTTAATTTTATTAATGTACTACATACCTAATATGTTTTAGAACAGTTAGTCTAATTCTGAAGACGACGCTCATAGTAGCGTCGAAACCAGGTCAGTTTTGAGTTAATAATTGTGAGCGAGGGCTTATTTGTTCCAATATAATTCTGACACAGTCACTGAACCTTAGCAGCTATGTTCAAAGGTTTATATTTACTTCGTCTTATTTTGCGAAGGAGTTTCGGAAAACCCAGTTTAATAACTCTGCATTAGTGGCACTGTCATCAGTGACTTCACCGTTGTTATCGCGCAGTGAAGTACTGTTCCTCCTTGTCTTGTCGCACGCTCGATGTTACTTTTACGCCGGAAGACTCAGTATAGAATGACATGCCGTGATCTGACATCCTGTAGGTTTCATGCTTTGTTCATTTGGCGGCAGTGAGGAACTGTATCGAACGCCTTCAGAAAGTCAAAAAGCGTGACATGCACACGAGTGTCGGTGTCAACTGCTTTCTGCATATCGTGGACGAGTAGAGCGAGCTGGGTTTCACACGATCGTCGTTTTCGGTATCCCCGTCGAGAGAAGATGTTGTCAGCAGAGGGCCACGCGCCAGCTGCCTCGCCTGTACTGACGCGCGCTGACCGGCTGCCGGTGGTGGTTTCAGGAGCGACCGGGGCCCGCGGCGGCTCGAAGCTCAAGCGCAGCCAGAGCGAGCGGTCCTCGGAGCGTCCGCGCAGGGACCCTATCTCCGCCGCGTTCCACTCGCTGGAGCGAAAGCGCCACAAGAGCAGGGCGCAGCCCGAGGGCGGCAAGCAGCACGAGCCGCAGCCGGCCGAGCCGGCGCCCGTCTCGCCGCCCAGGAGGCGCCACCACAGCGACAACTCCGACAGGTGAGCGACGCCACCAGCGCTCTAGATTAGACTACACTGGAGGTGTGAAGCAAAAAACGTCTTCAATCACAACTTTTCGTGTTTTATTGAATACACGATGCATTTCGGACCCTGTGGGTCCATCATCAGGTGTAATTTGTCTTAATACATATTTCATTTCTTCTCTTGAATGAGGTGAAAAGCGTACTGGTTGAAATGGCTCTGAGCACTATGCGACTTAACTTCTGAGGTCATCAGCAGCCTAGAACTTAGAACTACTTAAACCTAACCTAACCTAAGGACAGTACACACATCCATGCCCGACGCAGGATTCGAACCTGCGACCGTAGCGGTCGCTCGGCTCCAGACTGTGCCACTCCGGCCGGCAAACGCGTATTCCTGTCACGAAAAGGTTTAATGTTAGGTTATGAATTTCGTAAGTCAAACGCGGAAAATATGTGCAAAATAGTGGAAAGGATGAACAGTGTAAAATTACCACATAATCCAAGAAAAGAGTTTTTAACGTTTTAGCACCAGCAAACAATTTTTCTCCGTCGTTTTCGTACGTGTCACTTCATTCAAGAGGCACATTTGCACACACACACATGTTTGTAAACACTTCACTTATGTTTCTGTACGTGGTCTTGTCAAAGATGAATTTATTCGTAGTGCTAAAGATATAACTATTAAACAATTGACATATGCAGGAAATAACGGCCGGCCGGAGTGGCCGTGCGGTTCTAGGCGCTGCAGTCTGAAACCGAGCAACCGCTACGGTCGCAGGTGCGAATCCTGCCTCGGGCATGGATGTGTGTGATGTCCTTAGCTTAGTTACGTTTAATTAGTTCTAAGTTCTAGGCGACTGATTACCTCAGAAGTTAAGTCGCATAGTGCTCAGAGCCATTTGAACCAGGAAATAACTTTATAATAGGTCTTTAAATTTATTGAAATAACTGTGTCTTGAGAAATCTGTTAGTTCATTTAATACACATTCTGGTTTTTTGGTTTCGTGGAGATGTCTGAGCAAATGTGCCTCTTGAACCAAGTGGACCGGCCGGTATGGCCGAGCTGTTCTAGGCGCTTCAGTCTGGAACTGCACGACCGCTACGGTCGCAGGTTCGAATCCTGCCTCGGGCATGGATGTGTGTGATGTCCTTGGGTTAGTTAGGCTTAAGTAGTTCTAAGTTCTAGGGGACTGATGACCTCAGATGTTAAGTCCCATAGCGCTCAGAGCCATTTGAAGCATTTTGAATCAAGTGACATGTACGAAAACGACGGGGAAAAGAATGTTTGCTGGTGCTAAAACGTTAGAAACGCTCTTCTTGGATTATGTGCTAAGTTTACACTGTTCATCTTTTTCCACTATTTTGCACATATTTTCCGCGTTTGACTTACGAAATTCATAACCTAACATTAAACCTTTTCGTGACAGAAATATGCGTTTCACCTCATTCAAGAGAAGAAATAAAATATCTATAAGACAAATTACACCTGATGATGGACCCACAGGGTCCCAAATGCATCGTGCATTTAATAAAACACGAAAAGTTGTGACTGAAGGAGTTTTTTAATTCATACGTCCAGTGTATTGAATACAGTCACGTTTTAAGCTGCAAAACATGGATAAAATTAAATAGATTAGATTAGATTCAGTTTTCGTTCCATAGACCCAAAAATGAGATGATTCTCGTGGATATGGATCATGCCAGAAAGTATAAGACAAAAGTCATAAAACATTTGAATATAACGCTTACTGCCCTGGTCATTTGTTAGGAGATTGTCGAAATAAGTGAATACTTTAAAGTAAACTGGAACGGCTAATATTTACAGAATTAACACGCTCTCAGAACGTTATTATGTACTATTAATAAATTTATCATACACAAAATACCTGATCTTGACTGTTGTGACCAAGTGTTGACAAAACTGAAATCTAACAGATATTGTTACTTAAGCTGGCTTAACAGTCTCTGTTAAGATATTCATCTATGGAGTAGAAGGAGTAGCCTATCAAAAAGTATTTCAAACTCTGCTTAAACTGTGCTTTATCGGAAACCAAGCTTTTAGTGGTTGCAGGCAATGTATTGAAAATGTGGGTTACTGAATATTGGATCCCTTTTTGGACCAAGGGAAGTGATTTTAGGTGTCTGTGTAGATCCTTCTTATTCCTGGTATTGTTACTATGTATTGAGCTATTGCTTGTAAATAGAGAAATATTACTTGCAACAAATTTCATTAAGGAATAAATATATTGAGAAGCATTGGTTAGAATACAAACTTCCTTCAACAGGTTTTTACACGATATTCTTGAATTTAAACCAAAAATTATTGTTATTACACGCCTTCGCACGCTAAAAACTTTTGCTCGGTTTGATGAGTTACCTCAGAATATGATCCCGTATGACACAATAGGATGAAAGTAATTGAAGTATGCAAGTTTTTTATATTTATACCTCCCACATCTGACATCATTCTCATTGCAAATACAGACTTGTTTAGGCGCTTCCACAATTCTGTGGTATGCCCTTCCCAACTGAATTTATTATCAAGTTGTAATCCCAGAAATTTAATACTGTCAACCTCTTCAATCTACATGTCTTCATATGTTACACACATGCTGGAAGGAAATCTCTTACAGGTTCTGGAGTACACACACTGCTTTTTTTTTTTAATTTAGTGACACTGAATTAGCTTTAAACCATTTATTAATGTCAGCGAAAATTTGATTAGCAGCTATTTCTAAATCTGTACTTGACTTGTTACATATCGCAATGTTTGTATCATCTGAAAACAAAACAAACTTAGCATCTAGCAATGTAACAGACGCCAGGTCATTAATGTACACAAGAAAAAGCAACGGATCCAAGATGGAACCTTGAGAAACACAACATGTAATTAACTCCCAATCAGATGAAGACTGACAGCTTACTGCACAGGTATTTCGCAACGACACCCTTTGCTTCCTGTTAGTTAGATAAGAGTCCAACCATTTCGCAGCATTGCCGGTGACACCATAACATTCTAATTCACTTACGAGAACGCTATGGTTCACACAGTCAAAGACTTTTGACAGGTCACAAAAAATGCCAGTAGGCTGTAATTTATTATCTAATGAGTTAAGTACATTCTCTATTAAGTGTAAATAGCTTTCTCTATATCAGAACCCTCAAGAAACCCAAACTTAAGAAACATAGCTAACGCTGGCTGCGCCTGCAAGGGACTCAGCCGCCGTTGTCATCAGTTGTGAGATAAAACCTCCGTGAGTGTCTTCGTAGGCTATCTTAAAGCCTCTTTAGGTTTCATGCCAGATCCTAAAATCGATCCGATTCAATATTTCGGCAATCCAACTCTTCGCCATCTTCAGGGGAGCGCTGCTTATGATGCTGAGTCCCGCTGAGAACTGATGCCAAGGCTGCAAATCGACGTCCTATATAGGCCTCCGTACCGTGCACGACGTATGCACCGCCCACCATAGCGTGCGTCAGTTTTCAGTGACAGATAGGCGGGAGCTGAGAAAACTTGGATTTCATGGTCGAGTGGTTGCTCATAAGCCACACATCACGCCGGTAAATGCCAAACGACGCCTCGCTTCGTGTAAGGAGCGAAACGTTGGACGATTGAACAGTGGAAAAACGTTGTGTGGAGTGACATATCACGGTTAACAACGTCGCGAACCGATAGCAGGATGGGCGAATGCCCGGTGAACGTCCGTCATCTGGGAGCGTGAGTAGTGTCAACAGCAAAATTCGGTGGCGGTGGTGTTATGGTGTGATCGTGTTTTTCAAGAAGCTGGCTTGCATCCCTTGTTGTTTTGCGAGGCACTATCACAGCACAGGCGTACATTGATATTTTAAGCACTTTCTTGCTTCCCACTGTTCAAGAGAAATTGGGGGATGACGATTACATCTTTCAACACGATCGAGCACCTGTTCATAATGCACACGGCCTATGGCGGAGTGGTAACACGACAATAACATCCCTGTAATGGACTGACTGCACAGAGTCCTGACCTGAATCCCATAGAACACCTTTGGGATGTTTTGGGAAGCCGACATCGTTCCAGGCCTCATCGAGCGACGTCGATACCTCTCCTCAGTGCAGCACTGCATGAGGAATGGGCTGCCATTCCCCAAGATACCTTCCACACCTGATTGAACGTATGCCTGCGAGAGTGGAAGCCGCCATCAAGGCTAAGGGTGGGCCAACACCATATTCAATTCCAGCAATACCGATGGAGGACGCCACGAAATTGTAAGTCATTTTTATCCAGGTGTTCGGATACTTTTGATCACATTGTGTATACAATCACGTCCAATGCTGCATCTATTGTCACCATAAAAATCAAAACATTTATCATAATTCAAATTCACTTCCTACGCAATTTTACATATTTCACTTGTCAGTATCAATAGTACAACTAGTTCAGCTTATTGCGCCCCTGGGGTTCGAACATCACATTGGACATGCTGCGCCAACCTTTCTCACGATCTTCTCGGGAGAGGGAAAAACGAAGAGACCGTTTGTTGCACAGAACAGTCCACATCGAAATATCGCATAAGTGGTTCAGATTATGGAAAATATTGCAGGTATTTTGCTGTGTCGTTGGCATAGTATATGTAACTTCTTTTTATTTACTGGGCTAATGCAGCAACTGCGATTTCTTGGAGAACGGTGCTCTTTTTTATGCCATTGCGTTGCTCTTGAATAGAGGAGACAGGCTATGCTTGTGAATGCATACACTCAAGCATTTAGTAAAAAAGAAGTGAGAAATATATTAAATGTGTGCCCAGCTTTAACGAAGGATTATATACTTATCTCCCCTTTACTTATCTACCCTACACAAGTATCGTCAACTGTTCTAGGCATTGCTAACCTTTTCTGGAGTCGTCGAATGTCGTATAAAAAGTCCTTGTTAAATTTAAAAAAATTTTAGTCTCTCAGTGCACAAAAATTTGAGGGTATCTGCAAATTACACACTGAAACAGCTGCCAGTTGTGTACCGAACTTGCGAAATGATTGTTTCAATAAAAGTATTTGTTTCTGCAATTTGATCAAAGTTAATTTTAGGCTAATCGATGGTGGCTTGGTTGCTAAGCAGACGTCAGACCAGAATTTCGAAAGTGCGAAACTCAATGCTCACTTGACCCTAGAATCTTCCTTGCCACTTAACGTTTATTTCCGCTCTGGAAATGACAGTCTCTGTGAAAAATGGCAACATGCACCGTACGCCCCCCCCCCTACCGTACGTCCCCCCCCCCCCCCGTAATTGGCTGGGTAAGTCAATGCAAAGATCGGAGGAAGCACAATGCCTAATAAAGTGGTTACAGCTTTACCTTACATCTAAATTACAGAGAAAGATGAAACTGCATACTTCAGTCAGTGGTTGTATTAAAATTTAACAACCTGTATGCATAAATCAAGGGTGGAAAATGATTTTCTTTCAATATTTCAGCGAAATGAGTTGTGAACACATGTCACTCGCGGAATTACCACTGGTTGTGTGTAATGAGATGGGCACCAGTTGAATAGTGCAGTGTAAATTAAAGAAAGCCGCGATGACTGTTAAAATTTATGGCGACGGCTGTTGTTTACACACACTGAAACGGCCCAGCATGGGGTCACGTCAACGACGCCGACACCGCCACCAGCCGGCGTTAATACGAGCCGCGTGCTGCTGCCTGTAACGGTGGGCCATCCATCATACGCGCCGTTGTCTCAGGCTCGCCACGTCCACAGCGTCTCTCCCTCTCACCGGCTGTCCCGTTCTTCAGATTTATATACACTCCTGGAAATGGAAAAAAGAACACATTGACACCGGTGTGTCAGACCCACCATACTTGCTCCGGACACTGCGAGAGGGCTGTACAAGCAATGATCACACGCACGGCACAGCGGACACACCAGGAACCGCGGTGTTGGCCGTCGAATGGCGCTAGCTGCGCAGCATTTGTGCACCGCCGCCGTCAGTGTCAGCCAGTTTGCCGTGGCATACGGAGCTCCATCGCAGTCTTTAACACTGGTAGCATGCCGCGACAGCGTGGACGTGAACCGTATGTGCAGTTGACGGACTTTGAGCGAGGGCGTGTAGTGGGCATGCGGGAGGCCGGGTGGACGTACCGCCGAATTGCTCAACACGTGGGGCGTGAGGTCTCCACAGTGCATCGATGTTGTCGCCAGTGGTCGGCGGAAGGTGCACGTGCCCGTCGACCTGGGACCGGACCGCAGCGACGCACGGATGCACGCCAAGACCGTAGGATCCTACGCAGTGCCGTAGGGGACCGCACCGCCACTTCCCAGCAAATTAGGGACACTGTTGCTCCTGGGGTATCGGCGAGGACCATTCGCAACCGTCTCCATGAAGCTGGGCTACGGTCCCGCACACCGTTAGGCCGTCTTCCGCTCACGCCCCAACATCGTGCAGCCCGCCTCCAGTGGTGTCGCGACAGGCGTGAATGGAGGGACGAATGGAGACGTGTCGTCTTCAGCGATGAGAGTCGCTTCTGCCTTAGTGCCAATGATGGTCGTATGCGTGTTTGGCGCCGTGCAGGTGAGCGCCACAATCAGGACTGCATACGACCGAGGCACACAGGGCCAACACCCGGCATCATGGTGTGGGGAGCGATCTCCTACACTGGCCGTACACCACTGGTGATCGTCGAGGGGACACTGAATAGTGCACGGTACATCCAAACCGTCATCGAACCCATCGTTCTACCATTCCTAGACCGGCAAGGGAACTTGCTGTTCCAACAGGACAATGCACGTCCGCATGTATCCCGTGCCACCCAACGTGCTCTACAAGGTGTAAGTCAACTACCCTCGCCAGCAAGATCTTCGGATCTGTCCCCCATTGAGCATGTTTGGGACTGGATGAAGCGTCGTCTCACGCGGTCTGCACGTCCAGCACGAACGCTGGTCCAACTGAGGCGCCAGGTGGAAATGGCATGGCAAGCCGTTCCACAGGACTACATCCAGCATCTCTACGATCGTCTCCATGGGAGAATAGCAGCCTGCATTGCTGCGAAAGGTGGATATACACTGTACTAGTGCCGACATTGTGCATGCTCTGTTGCCTGTGTCTATGTGCCTGTGGTTCTGTCAGTGTGATCATGTGATGTATCTGACCCCAGGAATGTGTCAATAAAGTTTCCCCTTCCTGGGACAATGAATTCACGGTGTTCTTATTTCAATTTCCAGGAGTGTATATAGCCGGCCGTTGTGGCCGAGCGGTTCTAGCCGCTTCAGTCCGGAACCGCGCTGCTAACAATCACCTCTGGCCGTAATAACGGCCTTGATACGCCTGGGCATTGAGTCAAACAGAGCTTGGATGGCGTGTACAGGTACAGCTGCCCATGCAGCTTCAACACGATACCACAGTTCACCAAGAGTAGTGACTGGCGTATTGTGACGAGCCAGTTGCTCGGCCGCCATTGACCAGACGTTTTCAGTTGGTGAGAGATCTGGAGAATGTACTGGCCAGGGCAGCACTCTAACATTTTCTGTATCCAGAAAGGCCCGTACAGGACCTGCAACATGCGGTCGTGCACTATCCTGCTGAAATGTAGGGTTTCGCAGGGATCGAATGAAGGATAGAGCCACAGGTCGTAACACATTTGAAATGTAACGTCCACTGTTCAAAGTGCCGTCAATGCGAACAAGAGGTGACTGAGACGTGTAACCAATGGCACCCCATACCATCGCGCCGGGTGATACGCCAGTATGGGGATGGCGAATACAAGCTTCCAATGTGCGTTCACCGCGATGTCGCCAAACACGGATGCGACCATCATGATGCTGTAAACAGAACTTGGATTCATCCGAAAAAATGACGTTTTGCCATTCGTGCACCCAGATTCGTCGTTGAGTACACCATCGGAGGCTCTCCTGTCTGTGATGCAGCGTCAAGGGTAACCGCAACCATGGTCTCCGAGCTGATAGTCAATGCTGCTGCAAACGTCGTCTAACTGTTCGTGCAGATTGTTGTTTTCTTGCAAACGACCCCATCTGTTGACTCAGGGATCGAGACGTGGCTGCACGATCCTTTGCAGCCATGCGGATATGATGCCTGTCATCTCTACTGCTAGTGATACGAGACCTTTGAGATCCAGCACGGCGTTCCGTATTACCCTCCTGAACCCAACGATTCCATATTCTGCTAACAGTCACTGGATCTCGACTAACGCGAGCAGCAATGTCGCGATACGATAAACCGCAGTCGCGATAGGCTACAATCCGACCTTTATCAAAGTCGGAAACGTGATGGTACGCATTTCTCCTCCTTACACGAGGCGTCACAACAACGTTTCACCAGGCAACGCCGGTCAACTGCTGTTTGTGTATGAGAAATCGGTTGGAAACGTTCCTCATGTCAGCACGTTGTAGGTGTCGCCACCGGCGCCAATCGTGTATGAATGCTCTGAAAAGCTAATCATTTGCATATCACAGCATCTTCTTCCCGTCGGTTAAATTTCGCGTCTGTAGCACGTCATCTTCGTGGTGTAGCAGTTTCAGTGGCCACTAGTATACATATATATATGAAATTCTCCATACGGAGAGGACAGACCGTTCAATGTGTACGCATTCCTAGTCGTTCGGAAAAACTAAGGTGGACTTCTGGATTCTTTTCTTGCGCATCACCTGATGTTAGTGTGTAAATTATTCCTATAAGTTGGTTAAGATTATAAGTATAACGCCCATGAGACCGTCGGAAATCATATCGGCATCCTCATCATCCACTTGATACATAATGCTGTATCAAAGCCGCTTCTGGAGTTTTCATCGCATCGATGTTGCTCGTATACATGTTTTTAATGTAATCCACTCATCTTCCATATTGCATCACTTTAGAAAATAAATGTCATAAAATGGCCGTATGGCCGGGAAGACCAATATTAAAAAATAGTGGTGGAAACTGAAAAAGTCGTTCTCGTGCTGTCGGCAGGAAATTTCCCAGCATTACGGAGGAGTGCGACGTAGTTTTGTCCAGTCAGAATATTAGGCCAAACCAAACCTAGTAGCGCGATATCTATGACCTCTAGCGGGAAACAGGCGCATCTAACGCATTCCTATAAGATGAGAAGTATTTTTTTCTTTAACTACCAAACTTGAAACGCTGAAGTGCTCATCGAAATAAGACTACCATGTGTAATAAACTTGTGCCCGGAAACGCATATTTCCTTAGTTGTGACGGCTCATTCGTAGGACGTGTTCAACGTGACGTCCGACCATGGAAATGCGTCCCTCTGCCGACAGGGTTTTCGTCCGCTAAATATAGCTCACGTTCCTTCATCTCAGGTTTGCGTAATTATAGAGGCCTTCCACGGTTTACCCTTGTAGTTCCTAGAGCACCTGCGTCCACAAGACAGAGGAAATAGCCGCAGAGCTTATGAGAGGATACTCTGCCCCCTGGAAATACACTGAAGAGCCAAAAGATCTGGCACACCTGCCTAATATCGTGTAGGGCCCCCGCGAGCGCGCAGAAATGCCACAACACGACGTGACATGCACTCAACTAATGTCTGAAGTAGTGCGGAATGCGCAATTGACATGAATGCATGCAGGTGATCAGGCAGGATGCTTACGTACATGCCACCTGTCATAGTCGTATCTAGACGTACCTATATCACTCCAACTGCACACGCCGCACACCATTTCAGAGCCTCTACAAGCTTGAACAGTCCAGTGCTGACATGCAGGGTTCATTCGTGTCCATTGTGCATTGAGACGGGTTCGGTCAATTCCAGCATGGCAATGCGGCACCCCACACTTCCAGAATTGTTACATAGTGGCCCCAGATACACTCTTCTGAGTTTAAACACTTCCGCTGTCCAGCAGACTTCGCAGATATGAATATTTTTGACGATATGTAGCACTACTTGAGACATTAGTTGAGTCCATACCACGACGTGTTGCGACACTTCGGCGTGCTCGCAGGAGCCGTACACGATATTAGGCAGACGTACCATTTTCTTTTGCTCTTCAGTGTTTATATAATCCAACGAACTTAACAGTAAATTTGTTAATTTTGTGTAAAGCATGGTACAGAATTTCATTGCCATATCATCAAAATTGTTGATTTGGTGCCTCTTTTAATTTCTGTGTGGTTTTTGATGAACGTCCCATCTCATTATGATGTCGGTGCGCTCGACGCCTTGCAAAATCGAGACTCTGCAGAACACATTACACGCCTGCAGCAAGCTACTGACAGTTGGTGTTATTTGCGACACTGAAGCCGCCCAGCTCTATGTACCGATGTGAACAACGGTCTTTGACTCCAAACGTCCTTTGTATGCATTTCGCTTCACAATGTTCACTCAGAAGCTAGTTGACATGGACCCGCATCCATTAACTAAGGCTATTCCCGTCAAGTTTGAAAGCGATTGTCGCTGACAGCTCATGACACTCCTCTCCGGTTTCTGCCAGTAAAGATTTTTTTACGACCATTGCTCTTACGCCGTGTTACATAGCAGCTAGTGTTACACCATTATTTGTAGACACGCTGGTACACCAACAAATCGGGTAACTTCATTCACGTTTTGTGGCCCGTGAAGTGTCACATGACACACTTCTGTTTTATACCACAAGTAGTCGTGCTGGCAGCCACAGGCGTGTGGTAGTGGACAGGGATAGGACACGTAGTGACCGCTGTTGTTTGCCGTGCCGGGCGTCGCATGAGTGAGCTCTGTTTGTGTGCCGTGGGGAGCGGACAAGCCGCGTGGGCCGCCTCAATGTCGGCGCCACGGAGCGGTGACTTTGGCGGCAGCGTGGGCTCCGAGAAGGACGCGGCCCGCGCAGGGAAAGGCTCCGCAATCTGGAGTCCAGCGCGCCAGCCGTCTGCAGTCGCCGAGCTGAGTGGCGCACCAGAGTAGACACTGGAGGCACACTACAGAAGAGTGACGTCGACACCAAAAGCTTCCGGACGTGGCTTTTTAATGCAGAACCGACCGCTAAACGTCACGAGAGTGGAACCACCAGTGTAGGAGGAGGTGGGTCACAGCAAAGTGGCTCGGTCAGGAATGCTCAGTGTCTCCGAACGTGGACTAGCCATTGGATGTCACAGATTGCCTCGAAACCTGGCATAAAATCCAAAGAGATTCTGGTCGTATGTGAAGTATGTTAGCGGCAAGAAACAATCAATGCCTTCTCTGCGCGATAGCAGTGGAGATGCTATCGAAGACAGTGCTGCCAAAGCAGAGTTACTAAACACCACCTTCCGAAATGCCTTCACAAAAGGAGACGAAGTAAATATTCCAGAATTCGAATCGAGAACAGCCGCCAACATGAGTAACGTAGAAGTAAATATCCTCGGAGTAGTGAAGCAACTAAAATCACTTAATAAAAGCAAATCTTCTGGTCCATACTGTATACCAATTATGTTCCTTTCCGAGTATGCTGATGCATTAGCTCCATACTCAACAATCATATACAACCGATCACTCGACGAAAGGTACGTACCCAAAGACTGGAAAGTTGCACAGATCACACTAATATTCAAGAAAGGTAGTACATCTACATCTACATCTATACTCCGCAAGCCACCTGATGGTGTACATCTATCGGTTCTCCATTGTATTCCCGTCTCGTATTGTTAGTGGAAAGAAAGATTGTCGCTATGCCTCTCTGTGGGCTCTAATCTCTCTGATTTTATCCTCATGGTCTCTTCGCGAAGAGGGAGCAATATACCGCTTGACTCTTCGGTGAAGGTATGCTCTCGAAACTTCAACAAAAGCCTTTACCGAGCTACTGAGCGTCTCTCTTGCAGAGTCTTCCACTGGAGTCTGTCTATCATCTCCGTAACGCTTTCGCGATTACTAAAATACGTAAGAGTAATCCACTAAATTACAGGCCCATATCATTAACGTCGATATGCAGCAGGATTTTAGAACATATATTATGTTCGAACATTATGAATTACCTCGAAGAAAACGGTCTATTGACACACAGTCAACATGGGTTTAGAAAACATCGTTCCCGTGAAACACAAGTAGCTCTCTATTCATATGAAGTGTTGAGTGCTATTGACAAGGGATTTCAGATCTATTCCGTATTACTGGATTTCCGGAAGGCTTTTGACACTGTACCACACAAGCGGCTCGTAGTGAAATTACGTGCTTATGGAATGTCGTCTCAAATATGTGACTGGATTTGTGATTTCCTGTCAGAGAGGTCACAGTTCGTAGTAATTGACGGAAAGTCATCGGGTAAAACAGAAGTGATTTCTGGCGTTCCCCCAAGGTAGTGTTATAGGCCCTTTTCTGTTCCTTATCTATATAAAAGATTTGGGAGACAATCTGAGCAGCCGTCTTAGGTTGTTTGCTGACGACGCTGTCGTTTGTCGACTAATAAAATCATCAGAAGATCAAAACAAATTGCAAAACGCTTTATAAAAGATATTTGAATGGGGCGAAAAGTGGCAGTTGACACTAAATAACGAAAAGTGTGAGGTCATCAACATGAGTGCTAAAAGGAACTCGTTAAACTTCGGTTACACGATAAATCAGTCTAATCTAAAAGTCGTAAATTCAACTAAATACATAGGTATTACAATTACTAACAACTAAAATTGGAAAGAACGCATAGAAAATGTTGTGGGGAAGGCTAACCAAAGACTGCGTTTTATTGGCAGGACACTTAGAAAATGTAACAAGACCTACCAAGGAGACTACCTACCCTATGATTGTCCGTCCTCTTTTAGAATACTGCTGCGCAGTGTGGGATCCTTACCAGATAGGACTGACTGAGTACATCGAGAAAGTTCAAAGAAGGGCAGCACGTTTTGTATTATCGCAAAATGTGGGAAAGAGTGCCACTCAAATGATACACGATTTGGGCTGGAAATCATTAAAAGTAAGGCGTTTTTCGTTGCGACGGAATCTTCTCACGAAATTCCAATCACCAATTTTCTGCTGTGGATGCGAAATTATTTTTTTGACATCGACCTACATAGGGAGGAACGATCACCACGATAAAATAAGGGGAATCAGAGCTCGTACGGAAAGATATAGGTGTACATTGTTTCCACGCGCTATACGAGATTGGAGTAATACAGAATTGTGAAGGTGGTTCGATGATCCCTCTGCCAGGCACTTGAATGTGATTTGCAGGGTCTCCATGTAGATGTAGATGTAGATCCATCAGGTACATTTCAACGCTTCCTAAGCTGCCCAAGTCGACTGTGAAGTTTAAACGCGACGGAACAACCACAGCTAAACCGAGAGAAGATAGACGTCATGTACAGACGGGCAAGGACGGGAGAGTGGTTGTAAAGAATCAAGCGAAGTCAGTGAAAGGAATCAGTCGTGAGGTCCACAGTGCCACCAGGAGTCCAGCTAGCACTGAGGGTGGGGAGTTAAAGATAATGGCGTACAGTGGTCGATGTTCCTCATAAGTCACACATTTCTCCAGTCAACAGTCCTAAGCGATGCTTGAGGTTGTGTAAAGAGCGGTTCCATTAGAAAGGGGCGTATTACTGAAAACAAGTTGTCTGGAGTATAAATCACGCGATACTCTGTGGCTTTCCGATGGAAGGGTTTAGTTTTGGGTAATGCCCGGAGCTCGTTGCCTACCATGTGTAGTGCCAACAGTGAAGTACGCAGGAGGTGGTGTTACGGTATGACGGTGTTTCTCGTGCTTAGTGTCTGGCCTCCTTATTGCGTTTTAGAAAAGGCTAAATGCGTACTGCGTATAGCAGACGAGCAGTTCGGAGACAATAACGATTTGTATCAGCACGACTCTGCACCCCTTCATAAAGGAGCATCTGTGGGGCAATGCGTTGTCGACAATAACGTTCCTGATATGAAATGAACTGGACTGTCAAAAGTCACGACCTCGAATCTTGTGGAACGCCGTTGGGATGAGTTATAACGTCTACTTTGCTCCAGATCCCAGTGTTCAGTGTCTCTATATTCTCTTGAGGAAGGAAGGGCTGCCTTTCCTCCACAGCCAACCTCACTGAAAGTGTTCCCAGCAAACATCAAGTTGTCATAACGACGCAGTGTCCAGATACTTCTGATGAGACACTGTATGTGTGGGAAATCAACTGTCTCCCTTCTCTCCACAGAATTTACACTCTCGGGATTTCAACAGCAAACCTCTCTGTGATGGAAGAGCCTCTCTTTCAGCGTCTACCACGGGAGATTAACGAGCATCTCCGTTACGCTCGAGCACTTAATAAACGATGCAGTGACGAAACGCGCCGCTTTTCGTCGGATCGTCTGTGTATCTTCCGTTAATCCAACCCGATAATCAGTTACCAAGAAACGCTCGGACAAGTGTTTTATAAGCCACTTCTTCATCTACATCCACAATCTGCAGGTCACCGTTAGGTGCGTAGAGGAGGGAACCCTGTACCACTATTAGTCATTTCTTTCCCTGTTCCTCTCGCACATAGTGTGAGGGAAAAACGACTATCTATATGTCTCCTCGTAACCCCTAATTCCTAGCATCGTATGTTAGTGTTCCTTAGGTGAAATGTATGTTGGGTGGCACTAGAATCGTTATACAGTCAGCTTCAGATTCCGGTTCTCTAAATTTTCTCAGTAGTGTAGCCAGAACAGAAGGTCGCCTACCCCACCAAGGGCTCCCATTTGCGCCTTGCGTAACGCTTGGCCCAACGGTTCTAGGCGCTTCAGTATGGAACCGCGCGACCGCTACGGTCGCAGGTTCGAATCCTGCCTCTGGCATGGATGTGTATGATGTCCTTAGGTTAGTTAGGTTTAAGTAGTTCTAAGTTCTAGGAGACTGATGACCTCAGATGTTAAGTCCCATATTGCTCAGAGCCATTTTAACCATTTCCATGTAACGCTCGAGTGTTGTTCCAATCTATCGGTAACAAAGCTAACAGCCCGCCTCTGAACTGCCTCGATGTCTTGCTTTAATCCGACATGGTACGGATCCCATACACTCGAAAACACGTCGCACTAACGTCCTATGTGGGATCTCCTTTCCAGGGGAACCTTACTTTCGTAAATTTCCCCCAATAAATCGACTCGACCATTCCCCTTCCATACCAGAATCCTCACATACTCGTATCATTTCATATCATTTTCCTATATTACACCCAGATATTTATACAACATGACTGTCACGCACGACCCTGGTAATGCTGTATCCGAACATTACAAGTTTGTTTTTACTACACATCCGCATTAACTTATATTTTTCTACATTTAGAGCTAGCTGCCATGCATCACACCAACTGGAAATTTTGTCTAAGTCGTCTTGTGCCTTCCTGCTGTCACAAAACTTTGACACTTACCGTACACCACAGCATCATCAGCAAACAACCGCCAACTGCTGCTCACGTGTCCGCTAGGTCATTTATTTATATAGAAAATAATAGCAGTCCCACCACCCTTCCCTGGGGAAGTGGGTGACACACTTCCCTGGGGTAATGGGTGAATTACATTTTCTTAAGATTCATAAAACTTTTCATTAAAATACCTAGATCATCCGATGCTGTTCATTTTTTGAACACAACCTACAACCAGCTTATAGACAGAAGTGGTGTCACTTTCCGCAGGACCTGAGCATCATTTTGCAGGACAATGCTCAAGCACGTACAGTGCAAGCTGTTACTGATTCGTTTGACTGATGGGGCTGCTAAGTGCTATACCACCTACACTCTCCTGACTTAAGCCCTCGTGAGTTCAACTCGATTTCTATACTCAAGGAAACACTTCACGACGTTCTCTTCAGAACTGCTACAAATTCTTCGGACAATAGACGACGCCGATAGAACTGTCAACACAACTGGCACTGCTAAGAGTATCCTACGATATCCAAACCGTTGGCAACGGGTTATACACAATGCTGTCCAACCCTCGTATAAGTCGACTGGTTTCAACCGCACTACGTCCTCTTCGGCAGCCTTAATGACAACAGATAAAGAGAAATAATTAGAAATGTTGAGTGACTTAAATTACTTCATAGAACAAAATATACAGAACATCCCACGTAGAACTCGGCAGTTCACTAAATCACAACTTGCCATACTGAAACCTGTACAAGCTTCGGCAATTAATATTAGACCGTGGCGCACAGGTTTGAGCAGATTTTAACCACATTTGCAGATACACGAGTAACCAGAAAATTCCAAATGATTAAAGCAAAACCGTAATTAAAGTACAAGCTAGACCTATTTGTAAAAAATGGCTCGTTATATTCAAATAAGCGCAAGAGAATAGTCATAAAACAACGCATGAGTCATCAAGCACCTTACAATTGTTCCAATTTCTGTTGCTAAAGAATTAGTTAACTTATGAAAACAGGAAGTGATATGCGTTGTCTTTCTGTGAGTCATGTAAACTTTTTATGTGTGGTTATCTGACTTTAATTGTTTGTGTATCGTTTTTCTTTAGGACAGAGATTGCAGACCAGCCAACATTTGCCTAAGCGAGCATGGGAAACCACGCAAAAACCACACTCAAGGCCGTCCGATCAGTAGCGCTGATTCGATGCGGGTGTGGTTCACCTCCCTGTCTCGAAAACAAAGCGCACTGTGCGTTTAGCTATACGAGAAGGTCATACAGGTTCTTGCACATAAATATTGAAACCCCAAATACCGCTGACCTCATGTTGCTCATCCTGTTCCTTTCTCTTTATTGAACGGCGTAGAGCAGTGTTTCGCACGCTGGACTCGCTTTCGGGAGGTTGGCGTTTCAAATCCCCTTCCGACCATCCAAATTTACATTTTCCGTAATTTCCGTAAATCAATAAATCAAATGCCGGAGTGCTTCCTTTCAAAGGGCACAGTGATTTCACTACCCGTCCTTCCCTAATCCGAGTTGCTGCTCTGTCTCTAATGAACTCGTCGTCGACGAGACGTTAAACCTTTATCTTCCTTTTTTCATTCCTTCTATTTCTTGTGGCCATTAGCTTAAATTCTGCTGTAATTAAAAAGAGCTGCCATTCATTACACCATTTGAAAATTTTGTCCAACGACGATTGAGAATGACGTTGACCGATATGGAGGGCCTTGTGGTTGGTAACGGAGTCTCATGCTCCTCGTTGTTTCGGGGTCTGGATTCCTGTACTGCATGAAGCCAATCGGACTATGGTGGAAATCAATTAAAGTTTTACCTCTTGTCTCGTTGGCGTCGCTTTCTGTTTGACAAAAAACATCCAGTCAGGGATCTGCTCTTTGCTGATGCCAAAACTTTAGGGCTGCAGAATTTCGTTTAGGTTGTGATCCGTCGTATTTTTTATTAATAAATAATACTTTTGTACAATAACCCTGAAGGGCGATAAACGCTTCTTCACAATATTAATGTCGTCAAGCGGTAGAACGCACAGATCCATCCATCTACTACCACAATGAGAATACTAGAGACCGATATATTAGTCTGTAATTGAAGAAAAAAATCTTATAAAACATCGTTGAAAATTATTAATATCGGATCTCAAGGTTGCTGCACTCACGTCTTTGCTTAGCCCTGTGGTGCGCCGTGTCCACTGCAGTGGGCATCTGTTAATGTCGCTTCTGTGGCGTTTGTAAATCGCTCCTGAGGCTGCAAAGTCATCCAGTCCACTCCACAAGACACTCCCTACTGGTACTGTGCCCCGCGTGTATTTGCAGCCTCAGAACAGATTTAAAAACGCCAAAGAAGTGACCGTTAAGAGCTCTCCATTGCAGTGGACCACTGTGTTAGTATCACTGTATAATATGTCCGCCCCGATAGCTGAGTGGTGCCGACACGGTAGCTCAGCGTGCTCGGTCAGAGGGTAATGTGTCCTCTGTAATAAAAAAATTGAGTTGACAGATCAACAACGAACTTAAATGGATGTCTTACGACGTCCGCCCCGAGCAGATTAAACGAAATAAAGCGAACAAAATGAAAATTTTTTTAAAAAAAGTGGTCAGAATGACGGATTGCCGTCCTACGGGCCCGGGTTCGATTCCCGGCTGGGTCGGGGATTTTCTCCGCTCAGGGACTGTGTGTTCTGTTGTCTTCATCATCAATTCATCCCCATCCGGCGCGCAGGTCGCGCAATGTGGCGTCGATTACATTAAGACCTGCGCCAAGGCGGCCGGACCTGCTGCGTAAGGAGCCTCCCGGCCAATGACGCCGAACGAAAAAATGGTTCAAATGGCTCTGAGCACTATGAGACTTAACTACTGTGGTCATCAGTCCCCTAGAACTTAGAACTACTTAAACCTAACTAACCTAAGGACATCACACACATCCATGCCCGAGGCAGGATTCGAACCTGCGACCGTAGCGGTCACGCGGTTCCAGACTGTAGCGCCTAGAACCGCACGGTCACTCCGGCCGGCAACGCCGAACGCTCATTTCATTTCCATTGTATAATACAGGGTGTCCCAGCTATCTCGTCCACCAAAAATATCTCTGGAACAATAACAGCTATTGGAAAACGACTTTCACCGGTATCAAAGTATAGCTGGGGCCCATGAATGTACATATTTGGAAACATTTTAAAACGAAAGCATATGTGTTTTTTAACACAAACTTATGTTTTTTTAAATGGACCTATATTTTTTCTTCAGCAATCCATAGCATGACAAAGCACATACACAATGGCGTTGATTGCATCGCAATATTCCCATTACATCCCGAGATATTAAGACGCGAAGTTGACGCTTGAAACACCCGACATGCGCTGCTAGCGCACGTCCTGAGGCTCAGGCGTGAACTCCATGCTGCCCGTAATCACACTTCCATACTTATCAAGAGGTCCGAAATGAACAATTCGGTCTGCTGCCATCCTGCATTAACGTCGTACATTCCAGCAGGTATTTATCCCATAGGCTAGGGGTGATGCGGTTCTGTAACATATCTGTGTGCCGCAACGTTAGTCACAAAGTTAACTTCGCTTATCGTTAATCCGTTACTAAAAAGGTAATGCCGTTCAACGTTAAAACTTTACTTTACTGTAGATCTAGCGCAAGTGACAGTTAATCATTCACTCGTAATAGTAAAATTCATGTTGGTGGTTTTAGTGAAACGAGCAAGTGGACTAAAAGTTTTACCGTTATTTCGGACCTCTTGATAAGTATGGAGGTGTGATTACACATGTCAATCACATCGCGATTACGGGCAGCATGGGGTTCACGCCTGAGCCTCAGGACGTGCGCTAGCAGCGCATGTCGGGTGTTTCAAGCGTCAACTTCGCGTCTCAATATCTCGGAATGTAATGGGAATATTGCGATGCAATCAACGCCATTGTGTATGTGCTTTGTCATGCTATGGATTGCTGAAGAAAAAATATAGGAGATCCATTTAAAAAAACATAAGTTTGTGTTAAAAAACACATATGCTTTCGTTTTAGAATGTTTCCAAATATGTAAATTCATGGGCCCCAGCCCTACATTGATATCGATGAAAGTCGTTTTCCAACAGCTGTTATTGTTCCAGAGATATTTGGGTGGACAAGATAGCTGGGACACCCTGTATATAAGATTCGTTATAAGAACCGTTTACCGTGTAAACGCGACGAAGTATAAAGGCATATGTTGGTGATGGCAGCCCTGTGAAGGCGTAGTGCAGATAAAAGAGCAAAGTAGAACAGTACAGACACATTAACAACTGTACCTTCACTCGTAAATGAACAAATTGCGATGCCATTCACCGTTAAGAACTTATGCAAAGCAAGTAATTAACGACTTCCCCTTATTGTGGGATGTCCCTCGTAATAAATTAAACGTACTAAGGTAAGAGGTGCCGGGAAGTAAGTGGCCAGGTAGCAGCGGCCCAGATAGCGCGACTCGGCGTGGGCCACAGGTTTCCGGAGAGCGTGTGGGCGTCCGGCAGGCGGCCGGGCTCAGCGCCGGAGGCGACCTTTCGCTGGCGGAGAGCGGTAGCCGTTACGTGCGGTCTGGGCAACACGAGCCGTAACGTTACGTGGCGGCCGTGCGTGCCGAAAGGCGCAACCAGGAGCATCTGGCCGGCCTTGCGCAAGCCGGCAGGTCGCCGGGACCTGCCGCTCATTGCAGGACGCTCTGGTTCGTGGGGACTGCCATCTGTAATACACCCCCTGCCGACCACCTCGCAGGCTGGGGTTTGTACTGTGAGCGTGTGGGTTTTATTTTGTCAAGTTGCGCAATGAATTGATCCAACAAGTACCCTTTGGCTCCTGCAAAAAAACAATTTCCACCTCACACTACTACAGAAGTCAGACAGACGCTCCTAATGTACCAATAAGAACTGCTTGAAAAACATTCAACAACAAATATCTTCTGGAGTCGTCCGCTGCAAGGAAAAGACACAAAAATATTCTACATTCTTACGTAACTAGTGGATTACTTGGGTACTGGAGTATTGCTAGTTAGTGTAAGAAAAACATTAAACGAACGAAAAATATTATTTATTGCAAAAAAAAATCTGAGAAATCAAGTGAAACTTTTTCTTGTAAATTAATAAATTTCCGAGTTCTTTTCGTAATAGTAGATTGCCTCTTATGGATAGGAATGCTATTATTTTACAAAGTATGGAAAGGTTCTTTTCTCCCTTTTCTTTAAGAATGTTATTTACCCGGCAGAATGGCTCAGAGCCGCGCCTACGCCACTTGAATAACTTTTCTAGGTACTGTCAAGGCTGTTGCATGAGAAATTAATGGAGTGTACTGTTATGGAGGACAGGTGGGGCTCACATACGCTGTAGCGCACAATACTGTGAGCTGCGACGACTGCTGCCTGCGTCGCTCGCTGCTGACAAATAACACAACTATCTCTTGCTGTCTGGATTGACCTTGGCCAATCGAACTCTCCCTACGCCTTGATGAAGTCAAGGACTCCTATCCACCCCTAGTCTAATTATTGGCGTGGTACACCAGTCAGATAACCAGTCCACCGCAAAGCCACTCAATATTCGCTCACAGGCGTTTAACTAGTACTCTGTCCGTGTTCACACCGCACAATACGTGTGGCGACCAACACAGTGAACAACGCTTAATCGCGAGCGACTCAATATAGAGTATCACTCCGATTCGCTAATGACAGAGATGCTCTCCCAGTGAAGTACTGAGGAGAGACTTAGTTCCTCGCTCTTTGCGTACACGTACGAGCGCACTCGCTCTCGTTACGTGTTCCTGCTCCAAGAGCGACAACGGAATGGCCCCTTTTTCTGGAAAAGTTGCAAGGGTATATCATTCGCTGTCTTCCCTCACTCCTCTTGGCTCTTTGCATCAAAAATATTGCGCCAATCAGCGCTGCTCTTTTAAACCAGATAATGATGTTTCGTTTGAGTCGACCAATGTGGAAAGATGTAGCATCTCCGTTAGGCGTATACTGTCCTCCTGTGAGAACTCTGTAACTACGCGGTTGGTCTGTCAAAAAATGCGTCTTCTGGGCGCTCCCACATAATGTAGCGGAATTTGCTTTTAAGTCGAACACGGGAGTTGTTATCCTTCCGCTCTGGCAAAAGCTGTCCTCTCTCTGGGCGGTCGTTCCAGCCAAAATAGGTGTACGCCTACCCACCCCTCTGAAGGGTCAGGCCTCCCAGCAGGCTGGTTTCCTCTTTAGAACAAAAATTCCTGTTGCCGTCATGTTGTGTATACCAGCCTCGACTTTTTCAACCTCGGTGTGCACATGTGATTTACTTATTATATTTGCATATCTCTTCCATGAATTCATACAAAATTGACTCTACCTTATCGAGTTTGGGTTCGAATGAATCGTCTTGTTGTGCAGAATACGATTGTGAGGACGGGCTATGTAAGAAATGAAGGTCAGGAGACCACGCCACCTTACAGTACACACTGGCGGAAATGGACAGTGTTACACCCTGAGGAACTACTCTGCTGTTTATCAAACTGTGTAGAGATGTTCATCACACATCGCGTATTACACGGTTAAACTTTCATTCTATTCAGAACTGAAGTCCACCATCAACATGGGAATGAGGTGTGACCCCAGAAACACGACTATTCCCTTGTATGCATTATGGAATGGGAGAAAACAGCAACGGAGTGTCATCTAGAGGAATTCCTCGCCGTTTTTGAGACACATGCTGTGTCGTTCGTGAAAACTGCTGCCTGGAAGCTGGTATGAAAGTATGTTGTTGTTGTTGTTGTTGTTGTCTTCAGTCCAGAGACTGGTTTAATGCAGCTCTCCATGCTGCTCTACCCTGTGGACGGTTCATCGTCTCCGAGTAAGTACTACAACCTACATCCTTCTGAATCTGCTTGGTGTATTCATCTCTTTGTCTCCCTCTATGATTTTTACCCTCCACTCTTCCCTCCAATACTAAATTCATGATTCCTTGATGCCTCAGAACGTGTCCTACTAACCGAGCCCTTCCTTTAGTCAGGTTGTGCCACAAATTCCTCTTCTCCCCAATTCTATTCAGTACCTCCTCATTAGTTACATGATCTACTCATCTAACAGTCAGCATTCTTCCGTACCACGATATTTCGAAAGTTTCTATTCTCTTCCTGTCTTCATGTTTCCCTGGCATATATGGCTATATTCCATACAAATACTTTGAGAAAAGACTTCCTGACACTCAAATCTATACTTGATGTTAGCAAATTCACCTTCTTCAGAAACGCTTTCCTTGTCAGCGCCACTCTACATTTTATATCCTCTTACTTAGACTATCATCAGTTATTTTGCTCCCTGGATAGCAAAATTCATCTACTACTTTCAGTGTCTCATTTCCTAATATAATTCCTTCAGCGTCACCTGATTTAATTCGGCTACATTCCATCATCCTCGTTTTGCTATTGTTGATGTTCATCTTGTATGCTCCTTTCAACACACTATCCATTCCGTTCAACTGCTCTTCCAGGTCCCTTACTGTCTCTGACAGAATTACAATGTCGTCGACAAACCTCAAAATTTTTATTTCTTCTCCGTTGATTTTAATTCCTACTCCAAATTTTCCTTTTCTTTCCTTTACTGCTTGCTCAACATCGAGAATGAATAACATCTGGGATAGCCTACAACCCTGTCTCACTCCCTTTTCAATCACTGCTTCCCTTCCGCTCCTCTTGACTCTTGTAACTGCCATCTGGTTTCTGTACAAATTGTAAATATTTGTATGAAGGTATACGTTTTTTTAATTTTCAACATTTCGTTGGCACTGGATCAGCTACCTTTCTAATATCTCATGAAGCGTTTGTTAATAAATGCATCACAGTTACAATACATGCACTACCGGTCAAAAGTTTTCGATCACCTATCTCAGCTATGGAATTGTGGTTGAAAAAGGGATTTTGAATATTTCCATCACATCTCCATTCTGGTAATAAGACGAGTATATATACTGGCGCTGATAAGTAGCCTAATTTGGTAATTTGTGGTGAGGTCTTATGGGACCAAACTGCTAGGGTCATCGGTCCCTAAGCCTACACACTACTTAACCTAACAACACACACACACCCATGCCGAGGGAGGACTCGAACGTCCAACGGCGGCAGCCGCCCGGACCGTAATAAGGCGCCCCAGACCGCGCAGCTACCCCACACGGTCGATGATGAGTATTCATAACAACACTGAAAACACTGACGTGCCTTTACCTAAGACGGTTCTATTCCAATAGCTCCCGTTTCTTCAGCTGTCTGTTTAGCAATGAGTTCGCATTCGTTTACAGGTCACTGCGTCCACCTAGTAATGTGTATGTATACCTTATCAGGTTCGTGCCATGTAACTTCCTAATAGAGCGAAAGGAGAAGACTGGAATTGAAAAACGTACTGAAACTGTAGTTCCGCACCAGGAACACCACTCAAGTAGGACAGTAGCAACAGAAATTGGCGTAGCCCAACCTATACTGGTGTATACATTGCAGCGGTTCAAGCAAACTGGTGCCAGTGCAAGTGTTTCGCGATCTGGAACACCACACAGGGAAAATCAGTTCATATGTGTGCAGAGTAATCGTCAGAGGACTAGTACTGCACCTGAAATTCGCGAGGAAGTAAGCAGTATGCGAGCGGCTCCAATCACTATCTCAACAGTGGAACGCTGTCTTCGTGAACAGGATTTAAAGGGATGAATAGCGGCCAAAAGTCCTTTATTGCGCAAACAAAATAAGGTGAAAAGATTGCAAGGGGCGCAGCAACATAAAAAGTGGAGTATGCAGCAATGGTGTTATTCACGGACGAATGCTTGTTCGTCGAATTCGTGGAAAACGTATGAGAAATCAGTGTGTGACACCAACGGTGAAGCACGGGGAAGGTCGAGCATGGTCTGGCGATGTCTTGCCTATGATCTAGTGACAATGGAACATGAAAGAAGGAAGGTCATCACAGGATACCGATCAATAATGAGGTTCCATCTGGCTAGAGATTTACTTGTCGTGGGTTTGTTATGCACCAGGACAATGATCCCAAACATCCTCCTGACTTGTGCAGAGGGTATGTCAATAGAAAAGAGAAATGTGCGAATCTGAAGGATTTAATTTGGCCACGTCATTCACCTGACTTAAATTCCATTGAAGTCCTGAGGGGGGAGAGGGAGGGGGGCATAAAATTGAGATAATCTAATGTTGACGATTTATGGGATAATGTACAGCCATATTGGACTGCTATATCTGCAAAAACAGTACAAAATCTTATCTCCTGAATGCCAACATTCGTGCGGGTGTTCTGAGGGCAAAGAGCGGATACTTTGAAGAGGCTAAAATCTAAAGCATACTGTATTTTACTTAATGATAGACAGGAAAATATTTTGTTGGTCTGTTTAGTTTGGATGACGTGTTTGCATATCGAAATAAAGTATATAGTTTTTATCATGGATGATCGAAAACTTTTGACCGGTAGTGTTCGTTTGGCGACTAGTTCAGAAGCATCTTGTTCATTCTCAAGCCTGGACTCCTGAGGCTTTATCCTCACAGTGCCTGATCTTGATAACAAGCATCAATATGGCAGTACATGGTTTATAAAGTAACTGCAGGTTTCTATCACTATCAGCATATGCCTATTTAGCGAGTAGACCATGAAGCTTAGGGCAACCGAATTGATTCCCGACTTGCTACGTAGTCACATGTTGACTGTGACAGTCATCTGTGATCATTTCATGAAACATGTATTGCCATGTCGATGTTTGTTATTAGAATCAGGCACTTTCAGTGCAGGCTCAGTAGGCCAGGCTTGAAAATGAACCAGTTGGTTCGAAAATAGTCGCTAAACATATATGCTGCAACTGAGACAGATTTGTTAATAAACGCTTCGTGAACGATACGTTTTCATGTCGTATCGCACACACGCTCTGAGAGTGACAAATGAGTGACAGGGACAGGCTATGGTTGGAGTCACGAACAATGGCGGACGAGTTTAGGCTTGTTCTGCGCACCTACGTCACGCGTTCTCCGACAGCCAATGAGCGTTCAGTAGCGTTCTGAGCGGTCTGCTCCGAATGCCGTAGCTAATGCGAGCATTAAACATGATCGTAGCGAGTTGTTTAGTGAATTTTTATTCAATGTGTTGCGAGTTGTCATAGCTCATGGTGGTGGTGAGTGATACATTTCGCATAAGCAAGCGAGAGATATAATTTGCAGGATATACGCTCTCTTCAAGCAGAAAGCACGCGCATGCTGCCGCAACTGTCGCTTGGAATCGTCAACAATGCAATCCTCGTCGGTGCCTCGACATGCGCGAAGCGCCATCGTTCGTGGACCGTACTATAGTCAACGACTGCTGGAATATGCCATTCGGCACCCAGGTCACGAAAATTATGACAACTGTGTTGACCATTCTTTCCATATACTGGAGAGCATTCAGCGTCGGTTCAACAGTTAAGCTTCAGGCCCCTTTGAGGCCCCATGTGATCGTGTGGATACCGGGTAATTATATGCATACGTCTCACATACGGCAAAAAGAAGTAGATGTATGCGATACCGATCCTTCTGTGCTGCTTACGGCGTGCACAGTAGCAGGACATAGCACATCAACTTTCCATCACGGAAAAAGTCAAATCTGCAACATATCCAACTACGTGACTCCTTTAACCTTCTTCAAGGAAAAAAAGAACGGTCCATAAATCTTTTCCCGAAAAATGGCGGAAAATACTAGAAGCTTTGGAGAGTCCCTCTAGTGCTCGACTTAAGTATATGGCTGCTGTGTTCGCTACATTCTTGCGTTGTGGCGGTTAGTTTTTCCACTTAATTGTCATGTGGCCTCATTACTGAACAGTAAACGGGGAAAACTATTATTTCCATCTTCATCTACATGACTGTTCTGCACTTTGTACTTAAACGCCTAGCGGAGGGCTCAGCGAACCACTTTCGCGCTATTTCTATAACGTTCCACTCGCGAATAGCGCGGGCGAAAAACGAACTCTTAAATCTCACTATGCGAACTCTGATTTCTCTTATTTTGTTATAATGATCATTTTTCCTTATGTAGGTGGATGTAAGAAAAATAGTTCCAACATTCGGAGGAGAACGTTGGAGATTGCAATTTCTTGAAAAGTGCTCGCTGCAACGAAAAACGCCTTTGTTTTGCTTATTGTAACCCCAAATCGAGTATCATATCCGTGACAGTCTCTGCCCTATTTCCTGATAGTACAAAACGATTTTCGCTATCCTTATCTGGTAAGTATCCTGTACTGCACAGCAAAACTCGATCAGAGCGTCAATTGCCATTTTTCGCAGTATACAGATACCTTGTTTAAAGCATTTTGCAATTGATTTTGATTTCCTGATGACGTTACTTGACTGTGAGTGACAGCATCACCTACGGCTGCTCAGATTGCTCCCAAATCGTTAATATACATCACGAACAGAATTGGGCGTATAACTCTTCCTTGGGGATCCGCCAGAAATCACTTCTGTTTTACTCAACGTTTTTCCGTGAATTACCACGAACTGTGACCATTCTGAGAGGAAGTCACGAATTAGTCGCTCAAGTGAGACGGTACCCCATAGGCGCGCAGTTAGATTAGAAGTGTCTTGTGAGGAACGATATCAAAAGTCTGTTGCAAATCTAGACATATGGAGTCAATTTGAAACCCCATGTCCTTAGCACTCATTACCTCGTGAGAATAAAGAGCTAGTTGTGTTTCACAAGAACGATTTTTTTGAATCCGTGCTGACGGTGTGTAACATATCGTTTTCCTCGAAGTAATTCACAATATTCGAACGCAGTATATGTTCGTAAATCCTGCTGTGCATCGACAACAGTGACATGGATCTGTAATTCATTGGATTACTCCTACTTTCTTTCTTGAGTGTTGGTGTGACCTGTGCAGCTTTCCAGTCTCTAGGTACTGACCATTTATCGAGCGCAAAAATTGTATATATTTGTTAAGTACAGAGATATTATATCAGTGTACACTCAAAGAAACATAACTGGTATGCAATCTGGACCGGAAGTCTTGCCGTCATTAAATGACTTAAGCGTTCTACATCGAGGATACCTACTTCTAAGTTACTCGTGTTCTCAGCAGTTCTTGATTCGAATTCTGGAATATTTAGTTCGTCTTCTTTGGTGAAGAAATTTCGAAAAATCACATTAACTCCGCTTTAGTACCGCTGTCACTTCCTTCCCATCGTTATCCGGCAGTGACGGTACTGATTGTGTCCTGGCCGCTGAGATCGATGTGCTTCAAATACGGCCAGAATCTCTTTGCGTTTTCTGACAGACTTCGAAATTGAGTTTCGTTGTGCAAACTAGCAAAAGCCTTTCGTATTGAAGTTCGCGCTAAATTTCGAGCGTCTGTAAAGCTTTGCCAGTCTTGTCATCCATTCCCGCGCCCAGAACGTATTTACAAAACTCTGCAATTTTTTTTTTTTTTTAATCACCACCATGAAGGGCTCGTAGCAACTGAAACTGTGTGGTTTGAAGCACAAACATCGCCACATACTGCGTAAGACAGACACATGAGGAATGGCTAATTGCTGAATGCGGTATACGTCTTGACCAAGCACATGGTGGCGATCTGTAGATTTCACCATGTCTGGAACCGCGCGACCGCTACGGTCGCAGGTTGGAATCCTGCCTCGGGCATGGATGTGTGTGCTGTCCTTAGGTTAGTTAGGTTTAAGTAGTTCTAAGTTCTAGGGGACTGATGACCTCAGATGTTAAGTCCCATAGTGCTCAGAGCCATTTGAACCATTTGAAAAGAAACTTTGTTAATCACGTAGGATCACTCCTGACTTTAGTTAGACGCTTTAAAACACTAATTCCGTCTTGCAGCTCCTACGACTTGCCACATCAACCTCGTGGGCATCAAACATCTCTGTTCAGTCCAGGTAGCAGGGAGATCAGAATTAAGGCATTTCCGCCAGTTAGTTCCTGTTCACGCTTCTAGAACTCCTCTGAAAGTTGGTGCTTCCTGCCACAACATTCGGAACTTTATTTCCACCAGCCGCTAGAAAGACAACGGCCGTCGTGAGGAAAATTACGTGTCGGTAACGCAGCCCAGTAAGCGCCAGGCCACAGCCCATTTAGGAGGATTAGGGAGAGATTGGCGTATGAACTCCAGACCGGACAAAAGTCCTCTTCCCCCACCTACCGGAATTTGTCCCTTGCACGACGGGGCGTCACGCGAGCCAGGAAATGTGTGACACGATGTGTAAGTTGAAATACACCCCACGTGCCTATCTTCATTCATGTAGACAATATTGGAGAACGGAAATGGTAAACAGTCAATGTGACATTTTTTACGAAACACGTTTTCAGTGCCGTTGTGTTCTCGATACTCTGTCCCTATACTTGATACAAGTGCTAAAACATGAAGAAAGTCTTTCAAACGTGCGTTGGTAGATGGGGCATTGTGTTTGTGACAAGCTGGGCTTGCCTCTGGAGTTCCAAAAGTTAAAATATACGAGTTCTGCTGGTTACAAATCTGATGCTGTTTTTCTGTACTTTTATAATCACAAATAAAACGTAGTGCCTCGGTATTAGCAAAACATGAAACAAAAACTTTCTTAGTGCTATTTCTTCAGAAACTGACATTTTTTCTTAGACCGTGACTGTGAACGAAATAAATGCTGACTCTTGAAAAGAAGGAAACCGTAGCCATTCACCGTTAACAATGCTATTTGTTCACGCAAACTGCGCCGTGACCGGTTTCTAACCGACTCGTTTATCTTCAGACGGCTGTCACGTTTGTATTTCATTTCTCATTGTTTACATTAGTTGTCTGTAAAAAATAATCAACCACTGACGTACACAGTAACAAATGTAATACAAACGTCAACATCCATCCGAAGGGGAACCTGTCGGCTATGTAAATAAATAGTGGCTGGTTGCCGTTTTCTAGTTTGCAGAATCAACTTGCAAAAACTTTATTAATGGCACGTGTAACCAGTGTCTTTCAGGTATGGCACTTAGAACGTTCTTCATAAAGTATTTTCTAATTTGTCATATTACTTTTTGCGGCGACGTGGTGAGCAGCATAATTTTGTGGAATCAGAACACCTTTTCAATTTTTAGTGTTCCGTAGCTCAGGCGGTAAAAAGGGAATATTTATAGAATCATTTTAATCTCGTTGCCTACTGCTAAGACCCCTTTTTCTCGGCAACAGGAAGAGGTATAAAACTGAAATTTATGTGACATACATTGCGGCGTAAAAAATTTAAGCGACTAAATCACTGCAGTCCGAAGATACTGCAATGTTTTATACTTACAAACTCATTAAAACCTGCACCATGCTTCCCGTTGAAGTACCACCGTGAAATTTTGCAAGAAGTAAGGTATCAATGTAAAAGCAAAAGCAACCATAAAATTGTAAATTTCTAATTAAATCATTTTTTTTGCCGTTACAATCTTACATTGCATTAGTAATCCGTCAAAAATGCCTTGTTTTCAGTAATAGTTTAGTGGTTGACGACGAAGGCTTGCGTATCTAATTTACAAATAATTACTGTTACCAAAATGGCTCTGAGCACTATGTGACTTAACTACTGAGGTCATCAGTCCCCTAGAACTTAGAACTACTTAAACCTAACTAACCTAAGGACTTCACACACATCCATGCCCGAGGCAGGATTCGAACCTGCGACCGTAGCGGTCACGCGGTTCCAAACTGACGCGCTTAGAACCGCACGGCCACACCGGCCGGCTACTATTAACAGGCTGAGCTACAATTAAATGAATTCCGCTGCCACTGTGAAAACGATGCGATTGTCATTTAGTGGTGATAGACGCAAAGCAGCCCGGCTTCCAGTATGCTTTTGCTTTCTGTCTGTGTGGCTGTCTTTCTGCCTATGGCTGCCCGTCTGCCAAGACCTCTTGTCTCAGGAGACGATGGAGGTATCAAGCTGAAATTTGTCACAAATACTAAGGTCTAAGTCGAGGGGCATGAAAGGGAAGCAGTGGTTGGGAAAGGAGTGAGACAGGGTTGTAGCCTCTCCCCGATGTTATTCAATCTGTATATTGAGCAAGCAGTAAAGGAAACAAAAGAAAAATTCGGAGTAGGTATTAAAATTCATGGAGAAGAAGTAAAAACTTTGAGGTTTGCCGATGACATTGTAATTCTGTCAGAGACAGCAAAGGACTTGGAAGAGCAGTTGAACGGAATGGACAGTGTCTTGAAAGGAGGATATAAGATGAACATCAACAAAAGCAAAACGAGGATAATGGAATGTAGTCAAACTAAATCGGGTGATGCTGAGGGGATTAGATTAGGAAATGAGACACTTAAAGTAGTAAAGGAGTTTTGCGATTTAGGGAGTAAAATAACTGATGATGGTCGAAGTAGAGAGGATATAAAATGTAGACTGGCAATGGCAAGGAAATCGTTTCTGAAGAAGAGAAATTTGTTAACATCGAGTATAGATATAAGTGTCAGGAAGTCGTTTCTGAAAGTATTTGTATGGAGTGTAGCCATGTATGGAAGTGAAACATGGACGATAACCAGTTTGGACAAGAAGAGAATAGAAGCTTTCGAAATGTGGTGCTACAGAAGAATGCTGAAGATAAGGTGGGTAGATCACGTAACTAATGAGGAGGTATTGAATAGGATTGGGGAGAAGAGAAGCTTGTGGGACAACTTGACTAGAAGAAGGGATCGGTTGGTAGGACATGTTTTGAGGCATCAAGGGATCACAAATTTAGCATTGGAGGGCAGCGTGGAGGGTAAAAATCGTAGAGGGAGACCAAGAGATCAATACACTAAGCAGATTCAGAAGGATGTAGGTTGCAGTAGGTACTGGGAGATGAAGAAGCTTGCACAGGATAGAGTAGCATGGAGAGCTGCATCAAACTAGTCTCAGGACTGAAGACCACAACAACAACAACTAAGGTCTACGGTTCCTGGTTGGCGTAAGAAATTTATAATTGTAAATCAAGTCGTTTATGTCACACATTTTACTCGCAAACCTGGCACACTCACTCATCGAATCCTACTCATGACCTACCTACATACATAAATCAAGTCTGTACACAACGCGAGTGTTACTCGGACTACTCCTGTTTTTATTAAGAGCGTGCTTCTGGCTGCTCTGGCGAGTTGTTGCTTACATTTTATGTTCAGTACCAGATTGATTGGGGTCCAGGTAGCGACTACACGTAACAACAAAACTCTTAGCACTTGATGAAGACGACTGGGTCCGTCATCGAAACGTTGGGTATACCATGGAAACAGCAACTGGGCAGAACACCCGGGAGCAGACTATTAAGAGATCTTTAAGATTCGATAACAAATGCACTGTCTTTGTTCTGCTGATTTTAGTTTGTTTCAAATTAGTTTTTGGCATATTAGGCCATCGTCAGGAAACAACTGACGATGTTCAAATAAACCGAAAACTCGTTTGAAATAAAGGAAAATCACCAGAACAAAAAGAGTGTACTTGTTATTCAACCTTGAATATGGAATTTTTCTGACAAGAAGTAACGGAAGAATCCATAAATATTTTTTGTCGTTCTCCTGAAAAGTGTCAGATTTGACACTTACAACATTTTCTGAATGTGGATCGCCCTTGAGGCGCGTCGAGACAGTCCGCGTAGTTGCGATAACGCTGTGTCCCGGATGGTGCAGTGGTTGTCGCACCTGCCTAGAGAGGAGGAGATTCCAGGTTCAAATCTGAGTCCAGCACACATTTTCACTCGTCGCCACTGATGCCGTGTAATGTCCCGAAGCAACTGATTGCAGTGAGCCCCTCCCTTTCGCTTCGTTTCTCTCTCAGTTCACCTTCAACTTACCTACAATAGAACATTTTCCATTTCCACGCTTCATATTGTCTCGTGTAATCCAGTTAATCGATTGTAAGCAACCTGTTTGTCATAACTGCATAAGCTTCCACGGCCAGTTGATATAAAACGTTTCCTGGGTATCGTACCGCGTCAACCTATAAAAAACTATCCTGGAAAAAACCCGCGTTACAGCGGCTTACTTCTGGATTTACTGGCCAGTACACCCAGAAGCAGGTCACTGTAACGCTGGTTTTGCTAGTGTAGTTTTTTACATTATGATTACATTATGACTCGGTAGGATATCCAAAAAGTTTTGTCAACTTTTTTATTTTTTACTTCTTCTTTCGTTTCTCCCTCGTTGGGGTACGCTGGATCAATCATTTCTTTGCGCGTTGTTCTCTTCTTAGGGCCCAGTATTTCTTCTTTCTTTCTGATCTTCTTTTCCTCTCTTCTTCCGAGATGCAGGTTTGGACTTTTGTGTAGATTTTTCTTGGAACCTTACGTTTTAATCTTTGGCAATTAATTTAGCTGTTCGATCAATAAGTGAATTTTCTGAAATGTTTAAATCTACTAGGTCTTTCTCAGTTTCTTTAAACCAGTTGGGTTTCGTTTTGCGTTTACAGAAAAAGTCAAAGATTTGTTTAGTTAATCTGTTGGAATCCATTCTGAGAAGATGATCATAAAAATTTATCCTCCTTTTTCGCATAGTATCTGAAAGCTTTTCAGTTTTCTTATAGAGAGTTTCATTTTTGACGTATATAATCTCATTGACTTGAAATTTTGGTCCTATGATTTTTCTTAAAATTTTTCTTTCCTTTAGTTCAAGTTTCTCCATTTGGCCCTTGAAATTCATGTTTAGTGTTCCCGCAGCATTTTTTTTTATTTTTTTGAGTAATCAGTCATCTGACAGGTTTGATATAGCCCGCTACGAATTAATCTTCTCGTGCACCAACTTTTTCATCTCAGAGGAACCGAGCGGGGTGGCGCAGTGGTTAGCACACTGGACTCGCATTCGGGAGGACGCCGGTTCAACCCCACGTCCGGCTATCCTGATTAAGGTTTTACGTGATTTCCTTAAATCGCTGCGGGCAAATGCCGGGATGGTTCCTGTCAAAGGGCACGGCCGACTTCCTTCCCTAATCCGATGAGACCGATGACCTCGCTCTCTGGTCTCCTGCCCCAAAACAACTCAACTCATCTCACAGTAGCTCTTGCGATGTTATTTGCAACTGTGTTCAGTTATTTGCCTATGTCCTGTACAGTGGGTTAAAACCTAGCGGATTAGTGGTGTGTGATTTACGTATCAAAATAAGCAACCGGTTCCCTTCTGTGTGCCGCAGGTCCCCCTCACCGCGGCCGCGTAAGAACATCCTGAAGAAGAGCCTCAGCGACAGCGAGACCAAACCGGAGGACGGCCCCGCCGGCGCCCAGCCGCCGCCCAAGAAGCAGCTGTCGCCCATCATAGAGGACGCGCCGCCGCGCGGCGGCTACGAGTTCGCGGCCGATGCGGCTGCCGCCGCCCCCGCCGCTCCCGCCGCCCCCGCCATGCACAGCAGCCAGGCGCCGGCGCCCCGGCCGCCCGTGACGCGCGGCCGCACCGTCGAGACGCTGGTGCGCCGCCTGTCGCAGGAGACGAAGAGGAAGGCGAAGCCGCCGCGAGGACTCAGCCCGTCGGCGCTGGTCGCGCCCGGCGAGGACCGCCGCCACAACAACAACCTGCCCTTCTCCTACACGGAGCCGCAGCAGCCGCAGCCGCCGCCCGCGGCCTCGGCCGGCGGCGCGGTGGAGGGGCAAGTGATCTACGCGGAGGTGGTGGTCGGCGGAGGGGGGTCCGGCAAGCAGACGGTGCACACCCAGGTGCCGGTGGCGGCACAGCGCGCCGCGCCGCCGCCGCACGCGGACGCCGACGACGACGACGAGGGCGTCAGCCTCAGCATGGACTTCGGCGCGCGCCACGAGCTCTCCTCCGCCGCCGACCTCCGCCGCTACCGCCGCGACCGCGACGCGGTCTTCGAGTCCCGCGAGAGCGCCGACGCGTCCGAGCACGCTCTGCCCGGCGGCGGCAAGGCGACCAGCGCCCGCCGCGAGTTCGCCTACAGCGGCGTCTCGCCCGACGGCGGCCTCTACAAGAAGGAGTACGTCGTGCACGAATCCAGCTCGCGCTACGAGTCCGACTTCGGCCTCGACTCGTCCGGCCGCGGCAGGGCCGACGGCATGGACTCGCGCCGCAAGGACTTCCTCGTCGAGGGCTCGGGCCGCTACGACGCCGACCACCTGTTCGACCCGCGGCTCAGGAAGAGCTACGACGACGACGACGACGATTTCGTCCGACGCGAGAAGTACGGCAGCGAGTCGCGGCTGTTCAAGGAGCCGCTGGACGGCGTCGGCGGCTTCTACGGCAGGGACCCCGTCATCCAGACCAGACTCATCGACAGCGGCGACCTCAGCTCGCGCAGGGACCGGCTCGAGTCGCGCATCGAGAGCCAGCGCAAGGAGCGCTTCAGCAGCTACAACAAGAGGGACCTGACCGAGTCCGCCAGGAAGTACGCGACGGACCCGCCGCGCAAGGCTGCGCCCGACGGCCGCTACAGCAACAGGAGGGAATTCCTCGCCTCGCAGATAGACTACGCCGACGGCGACGACGTCGACGACGACCACGTGCGCTACGAGAACGACCGCAACCGTCGCAAGAGCGCCGCTTCGACGCGCTACGCGGCGGACCTCTCCGCGAGCGCGACCGCCACCGTCACCAGCAGCGGCTCCTCCAGCAAGAAGGACTTCTTCGCCGACTCGGGCATCGAGGTGGACTACCGCAAGGAGCCGCGTCGCTACGACGACGTGCAGACGGTGGAGGGCCCGTCGGCCAAGATCTTCATCGGCGGCCGCGGGTCGGCGTCGCCGTCGTCGCCGCCGCCTGCGGCCAACGTGACGCGCGTCGACCTGCGCACCGGCGCCACGCCCACGCCGACGGCCACGCCCACGCCGGTGCCCGCCAGCGACGCCGAAGACGACCCGCGCCCCGGCAGGCACTTCTACTCGGCCCGGACCGCCACGGCCGGCGCCACCAGCTTCTCTTCGACGCGGCTGGTGCAGGAGCGGCACAAGAGCAACGACGTGCTGCCCGCCTCCACCGTGCTCATCAGGTCAGTCTGCCAGTGACGTCACTGGGCCGCGCGCTGCGCAGGCGCCGCACCCCGCTAGCGATTCGGCCGAGGGCACCGTTTCCAATGCGTCACCGTCCGTTCCAGTAGTTCCTTTATTTCGAGCGCAGGACAGTTCCACTCTGCTCGCTATACAATCACTGTTTTTTACACTACCGTGAGCATTTCCAAGTGCCTACTCCTACCGTAATGTTAATATTTCAATACGAAAATAGAAGTACAGGTTTTTAATATTAATTATACGAGGAGGCCAATGAAACTAATATAATTCGTTTTCATAGATGTGAGCAAAGAAAAAAAATCAAGGGTGTACATAGCCACTTAGGATCATAAAAGCCAGTAGATACTTTCATATGCAAAACTCTACTGATACCTTCTCTACGACGCATTGAAATCTCCAATACGTCGTCCGCAGCTCGTGGTCGTGCGGTAGCGTTCTTGCTTCCCGCGCCCGGGTTCCCGGATTCGATTCCCGGCGGGGTCAGGGGTCAGGGATTTTCTCTGCCTTGTGATGACTGGGTGTTGTGTGATGACCTTAGGTTTGTTAGGTTTAAGTAGTTCTAAGTTCTAGGGGACTTATGACCATAGACGTTATGTCCCATAGTGCTCAGAGCCATTTGAACCATTTTTTTCTCCAATACGTCAACATCGAAAATCGAAGTTTCACCAAATTCTGCCCAGCGTGCATATCAGGTGCTATGGTAGAAATGCCACAAGAAAGTAACAATGTTCCTTGATATCGCATTCTAGTTACGTTTACGTTTACAAGGTTCATTTGCAGTAACCCATGCATACTAGGCAGCGACAGTGCAACAACCGCTAGGTCGTTTATGTTGTCAGCAGTGGAAAACATCACAGTAAGAAAGCCGTCGGGGGCAAAATAGACTGTACATTACGTAGTTTATTGGCGTCCTGTTTTCGCTTAGTTTTGTTTACCAGTAGGGAGACCTAACTTTCCGTTCATTTGCCGCTCATACCATGCAAACTGCAGTAAGTTCCTAATCATCAATCTCTTCACTTTGAATTGCTGCAACTTCCTTTATTATGTTTTACGGTGTGATTCGAATAAGAACACCAATCGGTTGGACTGAAAGATGAAGAGCTAGAGAGAGGTTATTTTTGTGTTGGCAAAGTAATAGGAATAATGTGGGGATTGATATTGCTAACTCTTTTTCTGTTTTGCAGGACTTTATTCAGCTAAGAACTAATGCCTACCCACGAATAAATTGCAATTAACTATCTAAAAGAAATTGAGCTTTTTTACTTTAGAAACACAGTTGGCCGAATTTCGGCAATAGATGATACCAGTACAGTATTATTAATAAGACGAACACAGGACGTCGCTGTTGCCCATGTTTTTAAGAATGGAGATAATGAATAATGGCCAAACTCAGTTTATTGTAGGGCAAATAATAGTGATTCTATAAAAACCAGGATGGAAAATGAATTGTTTTTTTCCTTTCTCGTAGAGCAGAAAATATAGGATGAGCGTTGAGATGCTCAGAATGGAATTTTCGTCATCCATACACTCGAAAAGTATCATGCTTATAGTGCTGCGTAACGTGTGCCCGTAAGCGCTTTAGAACTATTGAGTGTTTTTAAAAATACCGTGGATTTGTACATCCGTTTCATAGACACCTTAGTAACAAGTTACAGCCATACTGGCTATTGATCGACCGTGACTTTTTCGAAAATATGATTAGGTTTTTCAGAGACTACTACCAGTATAAAAACTTGTTGGCACTCAAATTATTTAATGAAACATTATTTTTCGAGACGCAAACCTCATCTTCAGGCTACAGTGCAATACAAAATCTTTTAACAAAAGTATACAAAGATATTAAAGTTGTTCTATACAGTCCTGGTATGTGCTCTTAATGTGGAATAGCTGGATTCTTCGACAAGACTGTTGACTGTGATTTTGTGTTTCATATATCCTTTGCAAATTTGTGAACAGCGGTTAACAAGTTTCAAGGAGCCACAGAAACGGAGGGAACTGAACAAACCACAATAAGACAGGCATTTCACATGGAAAAAGATGGACACAGAACTTGCCAAAAGTGTACAAAATGACTTTGATACCTACGAAATAGTTTTATTAAAAGCTCCTGTATTGTCACTGTAGCTTGAAGATTAGTTTTATAGCTCGAACGAGATCCTTCATTAAACACTTTAAGTAGTCAACAAATTTTGTGACTGGCAGAGTACTCTGGAAAACCTTTCAGACTTCTTAATAATTTGCATACGATATCTGGAATGAACTTAACTTAGCGCTTTTGAGAGATAAATGCAAGGACATTTCGCAAGTTTATGACAAGTATTACGCCTCAGATGTCGCTAATTATTATGTTACAGGAAAAGAAGAAATAGCCACGGCAATTATTTTAAGATTTTGTGCTGCACTTGACAGTATTGCTGAGTCTCCGTTTCAATAAATTTTCCTGCGGTGGCGTTACGAAATAGCTTCCTTGTAAACCATAGTGAAAGTGTCGCGAATAATATCGAATTTCTAGCTATAAAATGTACTACATTAGCGATTTATCTCACTATGAAACTATTTTACGAAGTTCCTCCATTTCTACTTTCTTGAGACATGTGTTGAATTAAAATATTAATGACAAATACGCATTATGTACTTCGAGGTACTAGAACTACAGCTACCAATTGTCACTGCGCTAAAATAAGAGCAATGATTTGAAGATTTGTTTAATCTCGAGGTAATGTCTTAGGCTTCCGTGAACTCTACCACCAATCTTTCAGAGTATACTGTCAGTTGTTTAGGGTGTTACGAATTACGTCATGAATACCATCAAAGTTTTTTTAAATTTTGGATGATGATGCATTAAAATAGTTTTTGTCACGGAGAATTCAGGTTTTTCTTGTAATATTTTTCTTCTGCTCAGCTTTGTTCGTAGTCTTTTTTTTTTTTCGCTTTGGCCTTCTAGGTACTACGTGACAATTTCAGTTCCTTCTCTTTTAATTTCCCGCTGTGTTCATTCATCTTTCCACAATGTCACTTTTTCTTTCGTCAGACTACTGCAAACCTGTTCTCTTACTGCTTCTGCCTTGTAATCCTTCTAAATTTAACTCTTTCTTTCCGGTGGTATATCTTTCTCCTGCTTCTTCTGCTTCACCTTCTCAGATGCAGATTGTTTTTAAATTTCTTTTCTTACAGATACATGAAGATCTATTTTGTCGGCATATTGACATTCACCCAGTGCAAATGTCCATAAAATATCAGTGTTCTTTTCCTTATTGTCTCCGATACTTTCTCTCTATTCTGAAATATTTCGTCACTGTTTTTTTTAGTTTTCTGACTTCTGTCCTTATTTGGCCTGAAAGTTTGCTCATGATTCTTCTCTCTTAATATTTATAGTTTGTCTAATTTACTCGTACAATCCACAGCTAGGCATTCATTTGCACTGGTTCATTCTGGTTTCACGACTGTGCTGTGACTTTAATGTTCCGTTTCTTGAAACGCACTTTTTATTGTACAATTTTTTTTATTATTCCATACGCCCTTTTCATTTTGTGAAGCCTTTCATTTCATGTTAGCTCTTTCTAACTTATTTTTTGGAATTATTCCTCCTTTCTACATGACCAATGAAACGCGTAAAAATTTTGGTGCATTTTTTATATTAGTGATAAATATGTTTTTCCCTGCAGACATTGTTAAACGTGCTCTACGGCATCTGTTCCCATAGAATGACTTGTATTTCTGCGTCTGCCGATTTTGAGATGGAACAGAAAAATTGTCTGCTAACGCCAGGAAGTTTACTTCAGTACGCTACTTCTTTCTTCCCAGTTTTATTGTTGATAATCAATAGTCTTTATTGTTTTATTTAATTGTTATTGATTGCGATGCAACTACAACTTCGTCTTCAGTCACTTAAGGACTGTGATCAGTGTGATATACCCCAGCAAGCTTATCCTCTTAATGTACTCCATCATCCTATGATGTCGTAACTACGTGACTGGCAAACTCAAAACAAGATATACTTGCAATGGTGTATCGCATTGATCGCTGTGGTAATCTGCCTGAAGATGAAGTCGTAGTTGTTTCAAAATCGATGTAAAAGAAATAAAAGCAGTAAACTCAACGGATTGGAAAAAAAGAGAGTAGCCTTTAATCTCCATAAAAAAAAGGTTCCACTGCTGACTTCACCAATTTCCATCGCTAAGGAACCAACAAAATCCTAGCTACAGGGTTGTTTTCAAAATTTCATTCATTGTTCATATGAAACCTGTGAAGGTCTCCTTTTTATATTTTTAACTGAATCTTCTTTTGTAAGAAGCCTTGGTGCCTCGTTCTGGACGAATTCGTTAGAGTGTTGCAGTGAGGATACCTGCACGCCAAGTGCAAACGCGTGTATTACAGAACGAATGTCGTGTTTCTAATCAGTATATTTCCATCGACTCGTACTTCTCATGGTAAACAACCACAGCTAAATGTCGTCGGTGCTTCTTTGCCCTTAGATTTCAGCTGTGGCACTGATCAATCCTCTCTCGCCGGCCGGTGTGGCCGAGCGGTTCTAGGCGCTTCAGTCTGGAAACGCGTGACCGCTACGGTCGCAGGTTCGAATCCTCCTTCGAGCATGGATGTGTGTGATGTACTTAGGTTAGTTAGGTTTAAGTAGTTCTAAGTTATAGGGTACTGATGACCTCAGCTGTTGAGTTCCATAGTGCTCAGAGCCATTTGGACCATTTGAATCCTCTCTCGGGGCTAGCTTGCACCATTGTTGGTCGTGTCTAGCCAATGACAGCACGAATGGGTTATCGCTGAAGTTGTGCGCCAGTGTCGTGGGATTCAGGAGCGTGAAGACATTCCATTAAGCTACTCCGTAAAATCGTCGAGAGCACAGCGGTCCAGATTCGGAACAGCTCGTGTTAAAAGGCAGCTCCAGATTGTAATGAACCTTAATGTACGGTAAGAAGGTCGGTGCTGTGTTGTCTGTGTTGTAATGTTTCGTTGCCTGTTCTCATTTTCTTTTTTTTTCCACATCTTCAGCTCGTATTACGCATTACACACATTTTCACTAGTTTGTGGTTATTGTCAGTTAAACTGAAATACAAAGTTACTTGCGGCAACTAACTGAATAAACAGTCTGTAACGATGCAGGTAAGTATTGCTTATGGCATACACTTTGGAAACGAACCTAACCAAACTCTGCAAATTTATCGGCCACCGTGTGTAACCTGTTTGTTGACAGCTGTTAGTAGCCATAATTTTCCGATTACTTAAATTTTATTCGTGATAAGCGTTTCGAGATGTTAAGATTCATCATGCATTCATATAGAATCAAAAATTATGTACTGCAAGTATACACACATATTATTAGTGGCGGTGTTGTAACATATACTGAGGAATGGGTGGGAACTTCTACGTATGAAGAAAGAAAAGCACCACATGCTTCATCTACTGTTACTCTATAAATATGACGTCATTCATTTTATTTTGAATAGAATACAGTGATATTATCTCGAAGGCATGCAGTGCTTCTCATTCTTCGTGCATATTGTGTTATATATTTTTGCATTGTTATAAATCCTTGATAATGAGACTGGTTCTTAGATATGCCTCGTACAGGGGGGATTTAAGAAATGTGTGCACAAAAGTATGATGTGGTTCCTGTAATACAATCTTTTATCAGTTCTAACTGTCACGGCTGAAAAACAGTGTGGCCTTGACAGATATTTTGTGAACTACGAACGGACAAGTGTGAAGGGAAGTCAGTTATCTTCTGAGTACTTGTAATCGTATGCTGACGTAGTGTGCGCTAAATTTTTTTACATAAAAACACGCGCAGGTGTCTCATTTACTTTGCTTGATACCTGTCCACTGTACTGCATATTCCATAGAACGTAGACAGCGTATAAAATCAAAAGCGCATTGATGTTATCCAAACAAAGTTTGAATCAAGTGACTCTAAACCAAAGAGGCGGATAATTTGTTCTGTGCTTAAATCCCCGTCACATTTTTTAATCCATCCAGTATCTGAAGCAATGTCTTTTTTTTTTTTTTTTTTTTTTTTTTTTTTTTTTTTTTTTTTTAATGGAAAGGTACAGAAAGCTATTACAAACAGCACAATAATAACAAGGCTTGTAAATGTTTAGAGTGAAAAATTTTACGAGCACAGCGTAGGAATGTACTAAATTTGAAATGGTGACAACCCTTGTTTAAATAAATTTTGTATCAGGCCAAACAGAAAAGTAGATATTAATCATAAAGAGACCCACTTCACTAACTGTAAACCTAAATGAACGGCACTACGATTCTATATGAACTACTAACTCACTGGGAGTGCCATAAATCGCTGAAAAATGTCACTACTATCCTAATCGTTTTTTATTATTAAAGAGAAATCTTTCTGGCCATTTGTGTGAAAACCGAATCTAGAGCTTTGCTACACTTTCCGAAATAATGCGTTTTGCCATTTCAGTTAGTTTTTAATCATCTGATAACTCCGAGCACTACTATTATTTATGGCAGTTACTTATCAACCGAATCACTGTTTTTGCTTCCAGTGACAGAGAATCGAAAAATAAATCATATTTATGAAAAGACTTCCACTAGGGTTTTTTCAAGATAGTTATAGCGATGTATATATGTATCTGTCCTATGTGACACTTGGACCATTCTTTTGATTGAACCTGTCTCTTAGTTTGGTTGGCTAAAATTAGAAATAAGTTACAGGCTGTGTGTGTGTGTGTGTGTGTGTGTGTGTGTGTGTGTGTGTGTGTGTGTTATACTGCGAGTCTGTACTGCAGGAGAAATCATTCAACGGCGGAGCTGTTTTCAGCAGCAGGCTATTTTCAGGCTGTGAGTAAAGATAGGCCGGCTGTGAAAACTTGTTCCGGTGGCTCGCGGACGAGTCTTTTGTAGCGACTGGAAATGCAGGCGAGACCAGAAGACGGAGCTGGAGTTAAATGAAAGTAAACTTTTACATTCAGCTAAGTTTCTTCTGCGTATTACGTGTGTTTCAAAGTGAAGCTGATGCCTGTGGGCGTCTTATATTAACTGACTGCGCGTTACGAGTGAAAGGCGGCGGGAACTCGCGTTAATGACGCAAACCGGGGTGTGCTTGTGCGTCATTCTCTTTTCCTATACAATAGTAACCGCCTTCACTCGCTCCACTATGCTAACATGGCCTATCCGTCATCGGTCTTCACCAGTAATCGGGTGCGTTTCGTCTACACTGTCTTAGACTGCTTATCTTTATTATCTCGATGTCTCATTCCCTGCTTCATACTCTGAGGATAGTTACACCGGAGTTTTTTCAAGCAGAATCAAGTTTTTTCTTGTTTTGCAAATCAAACTGTCTTTTCCTGCTGCTAGTTACTTTATTTATCCCATACGCGTTTCGCCTTCTCCTGTTCTAAGGCTTCATCAGTGGGATCTATAACGATACAGTTTTGTTAGTTATAGATTATCAAACAGTTCACTTCGCGATTTTTTGTAAAAAATGTAATTACTTACGATTTGCTGATCTGCGTTTCCTCACATCTGGTCTGGAGGTCGCACTACCACTGTTATCACTGCCATATATTCAGTGCACGCTGTTTGTAGCACGCTTACCAACTTACAGGATAACGGCGGGAAATTTCGGTTTGTTATTACAAATTTAAGATTTTCATTTGACTCACCTTCGTACATTATGTGATGTTCACGGTGATGTTTGGAATTAGTTGTAACTGTTATGCAACTTTTGAGACGTGACCGACATGTTGGCCACATGAGGCGGGAGCGAAACATTCAGCACCAAGTTAAGTAGCTGACTAGTCATGGTTTCCATTTACCCTTTCGACTCCTAGACACGTACTTTTTTCTTGAAAACATAAAACATACCAGATTAACAACACCGGTCTCATTCGCCAACGGCTTAAAAAAAAGCGTCTCCCGAACTGTCAGTGTGAAACCGCACATTGTTCTGTGATGGCGTGCGGCTGCTGTTGGCCGATAATGGGCGGCGAAAGGTGAGTGGCCACAGCGCAGGGCCGGCCCGGCCCGCGTCCTTCACTCCCGCGCCGACTGTGCGGCGCTCAGGAGTTGCCAAAGCCGCCGGTTAGGCACTGACGTCGGCAAAAGTGTAAGGCGCTCCTTTCAGTATTCAGGTACCTGCAATTGATGTAAGTAAATTACACACCCCTACCCAGTAACGTACAGTATTTCCTTTCACATAGTGATGACGACGAGACTCCACGGTGCGCAGGAAGCATTGAGAGTCCATCGTACAACATGACTGCTCAGACGCGTCCACAAATTCACTACTGGCCATTAAAATTGCTGCACCACGAAGATGACGTGCTACAGACGCGAAATTTAACCGACAGGAAGAAGATGCTGTGATATGCAAATGATTAGCTTTTCAGAGCATTCACACAAGGTTGGCGCCGGTGGCGACACCTACAACGTGCTGACATGAAGAAAGATTCCAACCCATTTCTCATACACAAACAGCAGTTGACCGGCGTTGCCTGGTGAAACGTTGTTGTGATGCATCGTGTAAGGAGGGGAAATGCGTACCATCACGTTTCCGACTTTGATAAAGGTGGAATTGCGGTTTATCGCATCGCGACATTGGTGCTCGCGTTGGTCGAGATCCAATGACTGTTAGCGGAATATGGAATTGGTGGGTTCAGGCGGGTAATACGGAACGCCGTGCTGGATCCCAACGGCTTCGTATCACTAGTAGTCGAGATGACAGGCATCTTATGCGCATGGCTGTAACGGATCGTGCAGCCACGTCTCGATCCCTGAGTCAACAGATGGGGACGTTTGCAGGACAAAAACCATCTGCGCGAACAGTTCGACGACGTTTCCAGCAGCATGGACTATCAGCTCGGAGACCGTGGCTGCGGTTACCCTTGACGCTGCATCACAGACACGAGCGCCTGCGATGATGTACTCAAAGACGAACCTGGATGCACGAATGGCAAAACGACATTTTGTAGGATGAATCCAAGTTCTGTTTACAGCATCATGGTGGTCGCATCGCGGTGAACGCACATTGGAAGCGTGTATTCGTCATCGCCATACTGGCTTATTGACCGGCGTTACACGTCTCGGTCCGTTTGAACAGTGGACGTTACATTTCAGAAGTGTTACGACCCGTGGCTCTACCCTTCGTTTGATCCCTGCGGAACCCTACATTTCAGCAGGATGATGCACGACCGCATGTTCCAGATCCTGTACGGGCCTTTCTGGATACAGAAAATGTTCGCCTGCTGCCCGGGCCAGCACATTCTCCAGATCTCTCACCAATTGAAAACGTCTGGTCAATGGTGGCCGAGCAACTGGCTCGTCACAGTACGCCAGTCACTACTCTTGATGAAATGTGGTATCGTGTTGAAGCTGCATGAGCAGCTGTACCTGTACACGCCATCCGAGCTCTGTTTGACTCAATGCCCAGGCGTATCAAGGCCGTTATTACGGCTAGAGGTGGTTGTTGTGGGTACTGAGTTCTCAGGATCTAAGCACCCAAATTGCGTGAAAATGTAATCACATGTCAGCTCTAGTATAATATATTTGTCCAATGAATACCCGTTTATCATCTGCATTTCTTCTTGGTGTAGCAATTTTAATTGCCAGTAGTGTAATAACGGAGGAAGGTACAATGAGCGGCCATCCCGCCAGCTAGCGCCTACATGTGTTCAGTAGGAATGAGGTCTGGTGCTCTGGAGTAACACACAACTCCTCTTGTGTCCTCGGAATGTGTCTCAAACAATTCTGACAGTTCGGGAGCGACGGGTTAGGGCATTTTCGGTGGAAGCCGTCTGTCGAATGCCGTAGGCAAACAAGCGGAAGCACATGGCAGGAAATAGGTTCTTGTATCGTTGTTCGTTATGAGAGGGTGGCAGACATATGGGCTTTCATCTTTCCTATATATCTATACTTCGCGACCCACTTTACGCTGTGTTGTAGATACTCCGTCTTGTACCTTCAGTTTTGCTGGCCCTTCAGCAATAGTGGTAGACATAAAGTGGAGATTATTTCATTAACTGCTATCTGTCGTCTTTGGTACTTCAACACATTTTGAGAAGCAAGTTTCATCTACAGAGCCGGCCATTTTAGCCGAGCGGTTCTAGGCGCTTCAGTCCGGAACAGCGCTGCTACTACGGTCGCAGGTTCGAATCCTGCCTCGGGCATGGATGTGTGTGATGCCCTTAGGTTAGTTAGGTTTAAGTAGTTCTAAGTTCTGGGGGACTAATGACCTCAGATGTTAAGTCCCATAGTGCTCAGAGCCATTTGAACCATTTTTTTCATCTACAGAACGGCAAAAGACTGTTATTGTAAAGAAAACGCAAATTTAATCTACAAGGCTTCGGTGTGGCATGTGCAGTGCAGTTCTCATTTACCACTTCCGAGAAGCTCAGTGCATGGAGTGGGTAGCACCTGGACGTAACAGCGTTCAGTGACGTGTCGCTTCTTACTAAGAAATACCAGTCAATGTTGACCTACTCTCAGGCTCGAAATTTTATGACAGACTATTGTCATTGCACTGCCACTGTGTCTCAAAGAGGTTAACTGCGTGCGTGACCGATTTCTGAAGATAATGGGCACGCATCTGTCGTGTTAGCCTGTTATGGTTCTCCAAATGGTTATGGTTCTCTAAAATAAAGATTAAATTGCAGACAGGATTATGGTTGTCGGCCTGAATAAATGTTCTTTACACAAGCTGGGTACCGTTCCACAATGAAAATATTTATTCAACTTTTGCTTAATATCGTGAGAGCAACGACGAACTGAACCACTAGTTCGATCAAGAATACACCTTCTTGCTCATCATGTTGCTATTTAAAGTTAGGCTGGATGACTTTTCACTCTCCAAGAATTTATATAGAAATTTGGCAGATCTTTAGACAGTAGGCTGCCGTTTAAAGCCCATGAAGCTATGTGGAAATTTTAAAGTTCTTTAACCGCTCTGGTGTTGAATTCCACGAGCGTTAATATCGAAAATTCTTAAGTTACCCGACTCCTGCAGAAATATTACAAGCCTCTCATAAGGACATGTACGTACTCGCAGACCTCTCAAAGCGAACTGATCCTGACCAAAATGGCCACTGCCCTTATATCGAATCGATCTCTCCGTTGCAGAGCCCACAGAATTCAAATACAGTACGTATTATTATAAAAGTTACATATTTAAATACTCTGCGTGACTCGCACTTGTGCGCTGATTCCTTTGGACTGCTAAAAAATTGCAGTTTCACTGTCTATACATGGTAAGTCTCTAACTATTGCCACCAAGGATAACTCCGAAAGTAGGATAGGAGCTGAAAACTTTGTGGGACAAATGTTGCATGGGACAACGGGGCCCGTTATATGAGGTTAGTTTTTTGTTGCGTGGTGGGGTCGTGTCAGAGATATGAAGGTCAACTTCGGTTTTCTTTTTTTTTAATTGGATGCTGTAGTTTGGTACTTATTTTCTGATAGCAGCTATCGAGACGAATCCAATGCTGTGTAACAGTAAGGTCTTTGAAGGTCAACGAAGGTCCCAAAGATGGCATGAACGTCCATTTACAGAAGGTGTTCGAAGTGATGACCACTGGTATCAATGCAGTGCTGCAGTCTTCTTATCATGGATTGAGTGGTATTCCTTATCACATCGGAACTTATTGAAGCACATGCTCTGACAATTCTCTCTCGCATATCTTCAGGTGTAGTTGGAACATCAAACAAAACAGCATAGCACCCCGTGGACACACTTTATTTACCAGTCTAGTGCATAGTACATTTAGGAACTGATTTCTCTTCTGATAATGCTACAGTTTTCTAGCACGAAGCAGAAAGAAGCGGTAGAAGCCATAGTTTAGGTAATATAGCCTGGTCTCCAAAGTCATTGATTAATGGTAGTTGATAAGAGCAGTTCCTTTGTCGTGACAATCTTATCCGTGTCATAGACACAGCCTTGACTTTTCTTTTTTTCTTTTCTATTCTTGCAGCATCCCCGGCTAAGAACCGAGGTAGTTTCGGCCACCGTCGTAGAACTGCAAGATAGATGACTGTCGGATATACGGCAAAGAGAGAGAGAGAGAGAGAGAGTATTTTATTGTCGCTCATCACCCAGAAAAATTGTTCTTGTCCTCTTGATAAGATAACGGAAAAATCTTCAAAATTTTATCTTTCTATTTTGATAGACGTCCCAAAACAGTTTCGATTTGCAATGTGATAATTGTCAATTGGATCTTTTTACTCCAACAAGCCTGTTCTTTTATGACAACAACACGGAAACATTCAACACGATACACTACAAAAAGTATGTCCACAATTATGAAAACGACCTACAGCCGTCTTCCAGTTGTACAACAGTATACACACTGAGAATGCAATACACATTTAGTGTTTACTACGTGCAATAAACTGACAGTCCGCACGGTCATAAATAAATGAACCCTGCGCCCGTTTTAGCGTCACGGGTGAAGGCGAGGTACCGCGGCAACTTTCATTTTCCTTCAGCCTTGAAAACAACCTTTCCGCTCTGAGCCGGGATGGTTTTTTCGTTGCATTCTCCAAAACCCCAGCAGAGGCGATTCGAGAGCGATCCAGCAAGGTTTAAGAAAATTTATTGTTGGTATACTCACAACTGAATACATCAGTGCCTTACTGAATAAGTAGGCTAATCAGATTTCAAGAAAATCGTAAAGAAGCCTTGCGTTTTAAAATCTGTAACCTTTCTCTTTCTATTGCCCTCCTCTCTCTCTCTCTCTCTCCTCCCCCCCCCCCCCCACACACACGCATATATCGACGCAGATAGTGATAAGTAACTATGTTCCTAGACCAGTAATATTGCCAGATGCCACTATATCAAGATTATTACTGTGTTCAGCAAGGTTTCGGCCGTTTAACCGGATGAGATTGCCATCTTGCCACGATATTTCGGGTGATGGTCGTTCAACCATCTTCAGGTGAATTTTAGGCTGTAGTTTGCTAATGCGCGTAGTGACTTTATACCGAAAATTGACGAGGCGGCGCAAGTGCATAGGTTTTCCTGCATGACCGCTGTGTGTCAGTTTAGCGCCATATGTCGAATATTGACGCATCTCAGGCGTTTTGAGAAAGAACTCCTGTAAGTATGTGACATGTTTCACGCCTTATTTCTTCGGCTGCATCGCTTGAAAGAGATCTAACAGCTACTTCGATAGAACTAATACAATCAGTTTAAGGCATAGGTTTAGGCGTAGGCACCAAGTTCAAATCCTTTTTGGACAACGTGAGGCTGTCGATCATTGAAAAGGTCAGATGTTGGTTATGATGTAGTCCTGAATACTGTGAGTATGATGTTGCTTGGGCTCTTGGTTATTATTGGATGCTGTTAGGATTGGAGATGGCGTTGTATGAAAAACGACGTGCGGGTGGTATTACGGAGAATCAATAGACAGGGTGTTGGTTATAGAGAACGATCTTAACTGCATCTCTGCAAGGAAAGAGGGACTACAGCCATCATCTGATGTAAGAGAGGTAGGTCAGATTATAATTGATAAGATGGGTCATATTTCAGGGATTATTTCAAGGCCTGCAAAGGGAAGGCAGTTTAAAATTGTCCTGAAAAGCACTGCGGCTAAGGAGCTACAAGATACTTCTGGGGAACTGTGAAATATCATGCTCGCGAATTATGACCTTTTTGGAGACTAACTATTTCATCAGTAGGAATCAACTTGAGTACCGCAAGCAATGAATTGTTCGTCCATGAGACCCAGAAAGCAGCAGATAAAGGCACCCGTGTCCCTTGACTTATGGAAGATTTTTGATGTGTTCCTCACAGTCACCAGAGACAACAGGAGCGTACAGAAAATCAGACCAATTTAGTGAGTGAACTGAAGAGTTCCTCCTCACTGGAACGTAGCCTGTCATTATTAACGGGGAGAAATCTTCAAATGTAAAATTAATTTGGGGCATACTTCAAGGGAGTGTATTAGCATCATTATTGATCACGGAACATAAAGGGTGGTCAGGAACAGTCCGGAAAGCTTCTAAGGGTGTTTCAGGGTAGATTATGCAGAGAACTAATTGTTGCGCCGTTTCAGCATTATGCGTGCAAATTCAAGAGGCCCGCCAGATACGATGGTCTTCGTTTGGTTTCCTAAAACCGAACAAAAAAGCGATACGAAAACTGGACGTGACGGTAGTAAGGATCGAACCCGAGCTAGAGGCTGAGCAGTCTCGTGGCTCTACCATCTGCTCTATGAGAGCAACTGACTTTATGGATCTGGCGGGCCATTTGAATTTGCACGCGGAGTGGCGTGATTGGGTAACTTCAATGCCAGTGAACTCGGAAACGGCGCAACGCATCGAATTTCATGTTTACCAGTTATTTCTCAGCACAGCCTATATTGCAAAACCTTTACAAGCTTATCGGACTGTTTCTGGCCACACTGTGTGTAAATGACCTTGTGAATAAAGTCAGAGAACGGGTGGGGATGTTCATGCACAATGCGGTTCTATACGTTGGTGGCGCAACGCTAGAAAATTGTTGCGAAAGATTCGAAGCTGATCCTCAGTACAAACAAGCTAAACTTATTGCACAGAAACAGGCCGAAAGGCTCTTTATTATACGACCGCGCGATAACCGAATAATAACTTGCAGCAGTCAGATCTCATTAACTGTCTGGGAGAACATGTTCAGAGCGATTTATAGATGAACGACCACTTGAAACTAATCGTAGGGAAGGCAGGTGGCGCTGTGACATTTACTGGAAAAATCCTCAGGAGGTTTAGTCCGGCCATGAAGGATGGGTATCTTACAAAATCCTAATTCGAGCTAAAATTGAATACTGTTCGTTAGTCTGGGCCCATTAGCAGATAGGTTTGATTGAGAAAACACAAACGATTCAAAGAAGAGCTGCACATTTTTTCATAAGTTTGTTTAATAACGAGGAAAGCGTCACTCAGATGCTCATTCAACACTAGCGGCAGGCTGGAAGGAAGCCGTTGTGCAACGCGGTGTGGTTTAGGCCTTCTGTTTGAATTACTTTTATCGCTGCCACAGACTTGCTCCCTGCATTACTCGCTGAGGGTGGGTTTATTGTGGCTGTGCAGCTCGCCAGGTGCCGGCCGCTACCTGTGCAGAGACGGCGTCAAGGCCGCTACGAAGTACTTACTAGCCGATAGTAGGAAAACTATTTGATGAAAAATCTCATTTTCGCACACCTTACAGTCTGAAATCTTCACCCGATAAAGGACAGTTGGTTTTCGTTATTGGTCATAATTATTGCGCTGCATCAAATTAAGGAACGCACTGAAACTTCCTGGCAGATTAAAACTGTGTTCCGGACCGAGACTCGAACTCGGGACCTTTGCCTTTCGCGGGCAAGTGCTCTTCCAACTGAGCTACCCAAGCACGACTCACGGCCTGTCCTTACAGCTTTACTTCTGCCAGTTCCTCGTCTCCTACCTTCCAAACTCTCCTGCGAACCTTGCAGAACTAGCACTCCTGAAAGAAAGGATATTGCGGAGACATGGCTTAGCCACAGCCTGGGGGATGTTTCCAGAATAAGATTTTCACTCTGCAGCGGAGTGTGCGCTGATATGAAACTTCCTGGCACATTAAAATTGTGCGCACACTCCGCTGCAGAGTTCCGTAAACTTCGCGTGTGAATGATTTTAGCTCATACTCGTAAATTGCTGTGGATGAAATGTAGATAAAATGTCGAAACTTTATTTAAAATTGAGAGCAGAGCGATATCTCATTGCGTTCTCGAGTTATTGGTTTGTATAGCTGATGGACTGTCACGTGTAACGCGCCCATTTGCACCAATCTATGCATCGGGAATCATGTGGTGATAACAAAACGTCACATTTCATAAACGGTTTAAGATACCGGAAATGGGCTTTTTTTGCAAATCATAGCTCGCAAAGCGGCACGTATGCTGTATTGTAATTATTCGAAACTTCTCTGTTCACCTAAATATGGAGGTAACTCGTCCGCAGTAGTAAGAAATCGGCGGAACAGGACACGAAACACGTCATTAGAGCTTCAGGAAAACCAATGGGCCGCGTTTGAAAACGTCTACGGCAGCCGAGGAGCGGAGGAGCATGAGTTGTCCACATCAGTTAAGGGGTTAAGAGAGGGTACGTTCCTAGAGTAGTCACAGATCTTGGAAGTAAAATTAGATAGATTCGAACTCGCACGGAGCCTTACCAACAACATCTACATCTACATTTACCATATTGGTCTGTTATCTAGATTAACAAAGAACAGACCTCTAGTAAACTGACATTACAACTTTTATATAACACTTATAAACTGGTAGACAATGCTTCTCTTACAAACATTTCCTGCATGCACACTTAAGATGGGCCATTACCTTCCCCTAACCTCGTGGACGTGTGCGGGTTGTCCCATCTAGCCAAACAACTGTTTCAATCCAAAATAATTAAGATTCTATGACTTTCAAAAGTATATTACTAACTTACAGGTGCTCATACTGTTTTTACCGCTGGATCATCATTATTATTAGCTATGGATAAGTTTTAGAAGGCTAAGAGGCAAAATGTCTATCAGATTCTGTCCTGAATCTTTTTCTACCTGTCCTTAGCTTGCGCTGATTCGTATAAGGTTATCTCACTCTCAACACACGTGTTCCACCTTCTCGAGACAGTATAAGTAATAAACTTGTTTTCCAGGGCTATCAACCCTTGATGATGTTTTTGATCGCAATCTTTTCTTTATTAATATTGACTAGATTTGAGGCCAATGTCTGCTACACAGCACACATGGCTTTTCTCACCTATGGTCACAACGCTACAGTTGTTCTGTACGTGGGTCGATATAATATCGACTAACTTTATTAGACGACTCAATTGCTCAACATCACGCAGTAAACGATGAACGTTCTGGGTGGTTATGGCTTCCCTCTCAGATTAGGCAGCTTTTGCTTATGTTGGACAGGCGAAGACAAAGTGCTGAGCTGTACAAATGTCTCCACCACATTTACAGGGTGGTGTTGGCCTTTCTCCAATCCTATGAAAATGCACCGGATTTGTCCCAGTACCAATCCTCTTGTTGGTATTATACAACTTAATTTAATCCTTTCATATCCGGAAGGCGTGGCACAGGGGAGTGTTATGGGACCATTGCTTTTCACAATATATATAAATGACCTAGTAGATAGTGTCGGAAGTTCCTTGCGGCTTTTCACGGATGATGCTGTAGTATACAGAGAAGTTGCAGCATTAGAAAATTGCAGCGAAATGCAGGAAGATCTGCACCGGACAGACACTTGGTGCAGGGAGTGAGTCCGCAGCTCGTGGTCATGCGGTAGCGTTCTCGCTTCCCACGCCCGGGTTCCCGGGTTCGATTCCCGGCGGGGTCAGGGATTTTCTCTGCCTCGTGATGACTGGGTGTTGTGTGATGTCCTTAGGTTAATTATGTTTAAGTAGTTCTAAGTTCTAGGGGACTGATGACCATATATGTTAAGTCCCATAGTGCTCAGAGCCATTTGAACCATTTTTTTGCAGGGACGGGCAACTGACCCTTAACATAGACAAATGTAATGTATTGCGAATACATAGAAAGGAGGATCCTTTATTGTATGATTATATGATAGCGGAACAAACACTGGTAGCAGTTACTTCTGTAAAATATCTGGGAGTATGCGTACGGAACGATTTAAAGTGGAATGATCATATAAAATTAATTGTTAGTAAAGCGGGTGCCAGGTTGAGATTCATTGGGAGAGTCCTTAGAAAATGTAGTCCATCAACAAAAGAGGTGGCTTACAAAACACTCGTTCGACCTATACTTGACTACTGCTCATCAGTGTGGGATCCGTACCAGGTCGGGTTGACAGAGGAGATACAGAAGATCCAAAGAAGAGCGGCGCGTTTCGTCACAGGGTTATTTGGTAAGCGTGATAGCGTTACGGAGATGTTTAGGAAACTCAAGTGGCAGACTCTGCAAGAGAGGCGCTCTGCATCGCAGTGTAGCTTGCTGCCCAGGTCTCGAGAGGGTTCGTTTCTGAATGAGGTATCGAATATATTACTTCCCCCTACTTATACCTCCCGAGGAGATCACGAATGTGAAATTAGAGATATTCGAGCGCGCACGGAGGCTTTCGGCAGTCGTTCTTCCCGCGAACCATAAGCGACTGGAACAGGAAAGGGAGGTAATGACAGTGGCACGTAAAGTGCCCTCCGCCACACACCGTTGGGTGGCTTGCGGAGTATAAATGTAGATGTAGATGTAGAAGGTAACAGACTGTACACTCTCCTGGCTGTCTCCGAGTGGCTCCAATCATTTTGCCACAGTTAGAATACTAATCGCTCGATTTCTTTGATGTTCTAACATGCTCTTTCCCATTAACTGTTCAACTTTGGTAAATTCTTGTTCGTTTATCCAACAGGTGGCCGTCGTTTGTGTGATTATGAGATCGATAGGGCGTAGGCCCATGACATTTCGTAACCAATCTGTAAGTGTGGCCTCGAATGCTCCAGTAGATGTTATTATTATATTCCTTTAACGCCTCCTCAGGGGCATGGTTGGTCTCAACAGCCTGAGCCTGTGGACCCAGCGGGTAGCTCCATAACCCACAATCGATACAGGCAGATTGTCATGACATAAATTCATTATATCTGTTACGATATTAAATCTCCTCTGCCCTATACTGATTATCTTATTATATAGTCATTAAGTTTTGTTATTGACTTGCTCGATATGCTGGTCAAAGCTAAGTCTCTGGTCAAAGTGGACGCGCCACATTATTTCATTTGATTTCTCGCCACCTATTTTAATACACGGATCTCGCAAAACTTTCCCTTTAAATCACGTATAATCACCGACCACGGCTCTTCAAACGCACCATTCGTGACTGGAACAGGAAAATAGGAGAATGACGGCGGAGATCTCTGCCACACACCATAATGTGGCTCACGGAGTGTAGATGTAGGTGAAGAGAACTGGTGTTGGTGCCTTACGAGCAGTCGGCAGTGGGATGTATCGGTGTGCGCGGCGCAGGTGCGTGCAGAGAAACTGCCGCGTCCGTTTCGTCAGCAGAGCGGCAGCAGCGGCCGCTGCAGTGGGTGTCCTTGCGCGCATACTCGGTCGCTGCGAGTAACTGTACCGGCGGCTGGAGCGCGCTGTTTACTGCCCGTGACCGCGGCCGAACGCGCCGACGCCCGCCTCTGCGTCTCTGGAGTAGCAGCCCTGTCTTTGTTCTCCAGCGTTTATGTGTTCCCATTCGCGAGCGTGCATTTGTGTACGAACAGGTAGGAGCGCTAAAAAAGTACAGGGCTGAACAGAATCAGAGGCTAGGGTACCGCCAGCAGTGCCCCGGTGAACTGTGATAGGACCACTGCTATTCTCTACATACATTAATGATTTGGCAGACAGGGAGGGCAGCAATCCGCGGTTGTTCACTGATGGTGCAGTGGTGTACGGTAACGTTTCGGAACTGAGCGACTGTAGGAGAATACGAGATGGCTTGGACAACATTTCTAGTTGGTGCGATGAATGGCAGCTTGGTTCAAATAGCTCTGAGCACTATGGGACTTAACATCTGACGTCATCAGTCCCCCAGAACTTAGAACTACTTAAACCTGAAACTTCCTGGTAGATTAAAACTGTGTGCCGGACCGAGACTCGAACTCGGGACCTTTGCCTTTCGCGGGCAAGCGCTCTACCAACTGAGCTACCCAAGCACGACTCACGCCCCGTCCTCACAGCTTTACTTCTGCCAGTATCTCGTCTCGCAGAACAGCTTCTGTAAAGTTTGGAAGGTGGGAGACGAGATACTGGCAGAAGTAAAGAAGTGACGACGGGGCGTGAATCGCGCTCAGTTGGTAGAGCACTTGCCCGCGAAGGGCAAAGGTCCCGAGTTCGAGTCTCGGTCCGGCAAACAGTTTTAATCTGCCAGGAAGTTTCATATCAGCGCACACTCCGCTGCAGAGTGAAAATCTCATTCTGGATACTTAAAGCTATCTAACCCAACGACATCACACACATCCATGCCCGAAACAGGATTCGAACCTGCGACAGTAGCAGTCGCGCGCTTCCAGACTGAAGCGGCCGGCTAATGGCAGCTTGCTGTAAATGGCCAAAAATACAAGTTAATGTAGATGAGTAGGAAAAGCAAACCTGTAATGTTCGGATACACCATTATTAGTGTCCTGCAAACAGAGTCACGTCGTTTAAGTAATATAGCAAAGCGATACGAAATGGAACGGGGATGTGAGAATTGTGGAACGGAAAGCGAATGGTTAACTATGTTTAATTGGGAGTATTTCAGGAGAAGGTGATTCACCTGTAAAGGAAGCGGCATACAGGGCGCTAGTGTGACCTATTCTTGAGTACTGCTCAAGTGTCTGGGATCTGTACTAGGTCGGATTATAAGAAGAAATCGAAGAAATTCAGAGGCGGGCTGCTAGATTTGTTACTGACCTGTTCGAACGACAGGGATGTGTTACGTGGATGCTTCTCAACTCAAATAGGAATCTCTGGAGGGAAGGCGACATTCTTTTCGAGGAACACTATTGAGAAATTTAGAGAACCGGCATTGAAAAGAACTACAGAACGATTCTTCTGCCTCCAAAATACGTAAGGACCACCAAGATAAGATATGAAAAAATAGGGTTCATACGAAGGCGTATAGACAGCCGTTTCTCCCTTCTACTTTTTGCAAGTGGAACAGGAAAGGAAATGACTAGCAGTAATACGGGGTACCTCCGCCACGCGCCGTTCATTGGATTGCCGAGTATATATGTCCATTGTGAACATACGAGGGCAAGCAGATAAGCTGTCTGTGTCGATATAAGTGAAATTTTACTTTTGTCTTTGTAACGTATCGTTTCGTAGGCGCCAGTGTGTGCGCCTAGTTCTGTTCCGTATCGTAGTTGCCTAGTCCAGTATCAGGTACTACAAATCCCTCTCTATTACTTCTAAAAACCAACTATTAATCATGTGCACTTTTAGAGACATGGTAACATAAGTCAGTGCAGCTATTTAAGCTAGAAAGAACTTCGAAATGCTTAATAAAACAAATTACTCATATGTGCTTGTAGCTCCTCGTCGATATTTGTAGCTTATTGAAATCATAGCTCGCTGGAAACAGTAATTGTCCATGCGATGCGATCGGGTTTGCTTTTAAAATTTCAATACTGCTAGTTCCTATTTCTTCCGTCACTCATTTTACTTTTTTCATCTTATGTTTCTGTGTAAAGTCGCAAATCGACCTCCATTCTGATACAATCAATTCATTTAAACAGATCAACTCCATACCTGCTTCACCAAAACTACTACTCGAGCCAATACCTTAACAACTACTACCTGCATACAGAGACATTAATACACTATTAGTTCTTTTACAAATATTAGCAGTTTAGAAATAATTTTGAAATATGAAAATCGTTACTTTTCTGAAAAATAAATCTTAGGTCATTTTCACACATTATTTATGTTTATAGAAGAAAATATGAGTATGTAATTAAAATGGAATCCGTTGGATACCTGTGTGCACAGTTACCAGCGAATATTAAAATTTAAAGGAGGGCACCAAACAGTCGCAAAAATTCGTGATTTATTGCAGATCTAGATTTCGACTATACACTGTCATGATCGATGCATTACCGGAGACTTAGTAATTTTATCAGAATTACAGTAAACACGGCCGGCCGCAGTGGCCGAGTGGTTATAGGCGCTTCAGTGTGGAACCGCACGACCGCTGCGGTCGCAGGTTCGAATCCTGCCTCGGGCATGGATGTGTGTGATGTCCTTAGGTTAGTTAGGTTTGAGTAGTTCTAAGTCTAGGGGACTGATGACCTCAGAAGTTCAGTCCCATAGTGCTCAGAACCATTTGAACCATTTTGAACATAAAACACGAAGTTACAATTTTGATTCCGTGTGATCGTCTCTTCAATTTAAAGCGAGTATTATACAATACGCGGCAAAAATAGCATCACTGACCGGTTCCATTACACTGGCTTCTGGGGGAGCAGGTCCACAGTGGCGTTGGGCAGAATTGTGGAGAAATTAAGTGCCAATGCGACGTCGTTAACCCACCTTACAGCTCACATGCACTGCTGAGCTGTGGCAAAGCGTCGAAACCTTGTTGTCTGGAGCGTCTCCGATCATGAGGTTGACACTTTTGCACCATTACGGAGGGGGTCTGTAGGCACCTCTTAGCCAAACTTCAAACTTATGCGTCACAGTGGGAGACAATTACAGGGTTTCGAAAAAGTGACCTTTAATTTTATTGCTTAGTCTAGTTACACCTGAGGCAATAGTGGCGCTACGACTTACCATAGAAGATAGACTGAAAAAAAACTCACATTACAGAATTATTAACATTAGAAAAAGCTTTTGTCAGTAAAGCACTATTTGAAATTCCAAAGGTACCAGAGATAAAATTCAGGGTGTACAATTTGTACAGAAACCAGACTGGAGTTATAAGAGTCAAAGAGCTCGAAGGAAAACAGTAGTTGAGAAGAGTATGAGACAATGACCGACGTTATTCGATTCGTACATAGAGCGATATGTTAACGAAACCAAGGAGAAATCTGCAAAAGTTGAAGGAGAAAAAATAAAGTTATAAGGCTTGAATATAACTTCATAATTCTGTTAGAGACACAAAGGACTTGGGAGATCAGTTGAATGGAAGGGACAGGATCTTGAAAAGAGGCCATAACACTGCGTCTCTAGCGCTCCCTTGGGGGTTTCCAAAATATCTGTTAAGGGCCCTGCGATAAGATGCGTGCTTTTACTTTCATGTACACTGAAATCTCATAAAGCCATCAAGTCTCGGAACAGCGTTGTCTTTTCTTAGCAAAGTACAATGACAGAGATATTGTTTGAATGTAACAGTTTATAAAACCTATTGCATTTATGAATTCCTCAAACTCAATCACATTGCGAGTCGCATGCAGTTTAAATGTCTACTGATCAACACACGAATGTTTAATTTCCTTCCGTATTCCCGCCTTCACATAAAACATTCAGAGTTGGTAACATTTCTAAATCCAGAGCTGCCTACGTAAAGTGACAGTCCCTGCTAGCTTACATGCCGTTGCGTTTGCTGACTGTCGCAAATATTTCCTGTCAGTAACATATTTGTGCAAGGAGCATTTTACAAGGATTCATCAGCTTAATACAAGGAAAACATACGTCATATACTGATTAGCCAGAACATTATGACCACGTACTTAACAGCTGGTACGCCCCCCTTTGGGACGGATATCAGCGGCGATGCTTTGTGGCATGGAAGCAGTCAGCCTTGGTAGGTCGGTGAAGGGAGTTGGCACCACATCTGCACACCCCTTAATTTCCGGGGAGGGGGTGATGAGCTCTGACGCCACGTTCAATCACATCCCAGACGTGTTCAATCAGGTTCAGATCTGGAGAGTTGGGCGGCCAGCTCATCAGTTGGAACTCGCCACTGTGCTCTTCGAACCACTTCATCACACTGGTGGCCTTGTGACATTGCGCGTTCTGTTGTTGAAAAATTCCACTGCCTTCGAGAAACGTGGTCATCATGAAGGGGTGTATTTGGTCTGCAACCAGTGTACAATTGTCCTTGACCGTCACGGTGCCTTGCACGAGCTCCACTGGACTCATGGAAGCTCACGTGAATGTTATACCGAGTACAATGTAGCCGCCGCCAGCTTCTCTCCGTCCCGCCATACAGTTGTCAAGGAGCTGTTCCCCTGGAAGGCGACGTATTCGCGGTCTCCCATCGGCGTGATGAAGAAGCTTTCAGGATTCATCAGACCATGTAACGCTCTGCCACTGCTCCAAAGTCCAGTGCCGATGGTCACGTGCCCACTTCAATCTTAATTGCCGATGTCATGATGTTGACGTCCGCCCCTCGTGGTCTCGCGGTAGCGTTCTCGCTTCCCGAGCACGGGGTCCCGGGTTCGATTCTCGGCGGAGTCAGGAATTTTTCTGCCTCGAGATGACTGGGTGTTATTGTGTCGTCTTCATCATTATCATTCATCCCAGTTACGGTCGGCGGAAGGCAATGGCAAACCACCTCCACTAGGACCTTGCCTAGTAAGGCTGCGCGGTTCTCCCGCGTCGCTCACCTACGCTCTGTAAAGAAGTATGGGACTCATCATTATCATCATCATCATGTTGACATTGGTACATGCATGGGTTGTCGGCTGCGGAAGCCCATCGTTAGGAGTGTTCGTTGCACTGTGTGTTCAGACACACTGGTACTCTGTCCAGCATTAAAGTCTGATGTTAGCTCCGCCACAGTTCGCCACCTGTCGTGTTTTACCGGTCTGCCAAGCCCACGATGTCCGACATCTGTAACGAGGGGTGGCTTCCCAACCCCACGACGTGGTGTCAGCTCGTTTCGCCACGTGCTGAAGACACTCATCACGCCACTCCTCGAACACCCGACAAGCCGCGCAGTTTCCGAAATCTTTGTGGCGAACCTGCGGGCTTTCACAATCCACCTTTCGGGCAAACTCAAATAGCACGCTCATTGATACTACAAGCACCGTGCGTGTCTCTGACTAACAGTCATTCCTCGCCGGGTGTGGCTGCTATCGCTTGTACGGGTTTACATCGACCATAAAGTTCCAGCTGATCAGTGTTTATATCGATAGCAACTTCTTGCTTCCCTTCTTCCATTTCTTCACACACTTCTATACGCTGCATCGAGTATCTTACTTATAATTAACATTAATAATGTTCTTTACTAAAATTACTAGGGAAAAGTTCAAAAAAATGGTTCAAATGGCTCTGAGCATTGTGGGACTTGACATCTGAGGTCATCAGTCACCTAGAACTTAGAACTTCTTAAACCTAACTAACCTAAGGACATCACACACATCCATGCCCGAGGCAGGATTCGAACCTGCGACCGTAGCGGTCGCGCGGCTCCAGACTGTAGCGTCTAGAATCGCTCGTCCACCCCGGCCGGCCCGGGAAAAGTTCCAAAGCACACAAATTTGAATAGAGAACTTTTGATAATCTGTCAACACTCTAAACTGAATTATGGTTGAAGCTTCCTGGCAGATTAAAACTGTGTGCCGGACCGAGACTAGAACTCGGGACCTTTGTCTTTCACGGCAAAGGTCCCGAGTTTGAGTCTCGGTCCGGCACACAGTTTTAATCTGCCAGGAAGTTTCATATCAGCGCACACTCCGCTCTAGGGTGAAAATTTCATTCTTGAATTATGGTTCTTTTGAGCCATCTCTCAGCTCTGTTCAGTCAGCACAAAAGAAGTTATTAATTTTATGACTCTGTAGCTCCTAAACTAACTGTGCTACGAGATTTAGCGTAAACTCAACTGCACTGCCTCGACAAGATCTTTAATCTGATAAGCTTATCTCTTACACTACTACGGTGCTTGATGTACTTTTTATTGCGTCTTCGGTTTTAAAATGTCCGTTAGGCGGCCGCGTGCTTTCCCAGCGAGCACAGACAACCGCCCCGCGTGCGTCTGGTGAAACTCGGCTGCCTCCTGACCTGCTACCTCGACATACACGTCTGTCGGCGAATCGCTTTGTACAGATACGCGACGAGTGCTGTCAGCTGTGGGCGCAGCGGACAGCCGCCGACTCCTCGCTTCTGGCCTCTGGGCGCTGCCGAGCGACCACGCCCCCCCCCCCCCCACCCTCCCTCTCAAAAAAATGGTTCAAATGGCTCTGAGCACTATGCGACTTAACTTCTCAGGTCATCAGTCGCCTAGAACTTATAACTAATTAAACCTAACTAACCTAAGGACATCACACACATCGATGCCCGAGGCAGGATTCGAACCTGCGACCGTAGCGGTCACCCGGCTCCAGACTGCAGCGCCCAGAACCGCACGGCCACTTCGGCCGGCTCCCTCTCAAAAGACCAGCGATTGTGCTCTCTTGTGTGGTGTCGCTCGCCGCTCGTAGGGGCCTAGCGTCACAACATGAACATTAACAAAAGTAAAACAAGGATCACAGAGTGCCTTCTAATGGAATCAGGCGATTACAAAATTAGGCACTAACTGTAGCGAAGTAAGTTCTGCTATTTGCCAAACAAAACAACTAACGATTGCGGACGAAAGGGGTATAAAATGCAGCCTACCAGTAGTAAGAAAAGCTTTTCTAAAAAGAGAAATTTTATCAACATCTAATATGAATTTAAGCGTAAGGAAGTCTCTTCAAAAAGATTTGTCTTTAGTGTGACATTATATGAAACGGAAAATTGGAGACTAACGGTACACATGAGAAGAGAATACAAGCTTTTGTGATGCTTCAGAAGAATCCTGACGATTAGAGAGGTACAGGATGACAATTATTGAACTATACAAAAAAAAGTAAATTAGTTACAAACTACGGCGTGCTCACACTTAGTTCAACATGTAAACGTCACTACACATATTCGGATTTGTTTTATGACATGTTCGATGTGACTACCATCACTGTGCGATGATGTGGCCCCGCTGAAGTGTCGGAACATCAATGCTGTCGATGACCTTCTAAATGGGTGTTTCCAGCTCTACAATGGTTTTGGGGTCGTTGCTGTACAACTTGCCTTTAATATAGTCTTACAAAAAGAAGTCGTAAGTATTCAGATCCCGAGAATATGGCGGCTAATCTAAGCCAATGCCAGTGGCCTCTGGGTACCCCAGGGACAGAATGCGGTCCCCAAAGTTCTCCACCAGGACATCAATCTCCTGCTTCGATGGGGTCGAGCTCTATCTTGCATAAACCACATCTCGTCGAAATTAGGGTCACTTCGGAGAATGGGGATGAAATCATCTTCCAAAACCTTCACGTACCGTTAGGTAGTCACTGTGCCATCAAGGAATTTCACACCGATTATTGCGTGACTGGACATAGCACACCACACAATCACCCGTTGAGGGTGAAGAGAACGTCTCGATTGCGAAATTCGGATTCTCAGTCACCCAAATGCGCAAATTTTGCTTATTGACGAACCTATCCAAATGAAAGTCGGCTTCGTTGCTAAACCAAACCATATTAGCATCAAACTAATTCCCATCATGCCCCGCGGCCTGCAGTTTGAACGTCCTAACGCAAACCATCCAGAAGTTATGACGATTTTATTTCAGACAGTTCAACAATTATCACTTTGTAGACTGCTTATTTAACAAGAGATACTGATGCGAATCGGCGAAAAAATAAATGTATGCACAACTTGACCAAAAGAAGCGATAGGTTAATAGTACATATCCTGGAACACCAAGAAATAGTTACTTTGGTAACGGAGATAAGTATGATGATGCGTAAAAATTGAGAGGCACGCCGAGACTGTATGCAGGTTCAAGTGTATGTCGGTTGCAATATTTAGGGAGAGGTGAAGAGTCTTGCACAGGATATACAGCGTAGAGAGCAACATCTCATCAGTCTTCAGCCTGAAAACAACAACGACGACGAAAACAGTATTAGGCACCACTCACAGCGAACTCTTGATGAAGCTACCCGGCTGAAAACCCGACAGTAGTTCATTTTCACTTTACGCCAGGTAACATCACGCTCGACCATTGATATCAAAAACCACCCGTCAGATCTCCAAAGCGTAAAATTTACGAACGTCATACATAAAGTATAGCAAAGTTGAAAAACTCAGGATGAATTCTGTTTTGTTTCATGGTGATACGCGACCCCTGATACGTCTAGATACGACTCTGGCAGGTGACACGTACGTAAGCATCTTATCTGATCATCCACATCCATTCACGTCCGTTGTGCATTCCGACGGACTTGGACAATTCCAGCAGGACAATACGACACCTCACACGTCCAGAATTGCTACAGAGTGTGTCAAGGAACAGTCTTTTGAGTTTACACACTTCCGTTGGCCACCAAACCCCCCAGATATGAACACGATTGAGCATATCTGGGATACCTTGCAACGTGTTGTTCAGCAGAGATCTCCGCCTCCTCGTACTCTTACGGATTTATGGACAGCTCTGCAGGATTCATGGTGTCACTTCGCTCCACCACTACAGACATTAGTCGAGTCCATGCCACGTCGTGTTGCAGCACTTCTGCGTTTTCGAGGGAGCCCTACACGATATTAGGAAGCTGTACCAGTTTCTGTGGCTCTTCTGTGTATGTCACACCAAATTATTCCACAGTTAAACCCGAAATATTCATTACATAGAGACTTCCGATAAGGAGTGTCAGTCATAGAACTTCATACAGGCAACTGTTTAAAAAACTGACATACTAACAACAGTTTCACAATACGTTTACTCTATAATGAAATCTGTTGTGAAGAGTCAGACACAATTTGAAAATAAACTTTCGTACATAAATATAACGCTAGGAGCAAAATTAGCGTCCACTGTCAAGAACTCAACTTTGCTCTTGCACGGAAGGGAGCGAAGTATGCAACCATAAGAATATTTGACCATTTCCTTTTGTACATTAAACTGCTGGAGAAAACGAAAGTTTTATCACCTGATTTAAATCATTTACGCTTGACAACTGCTTTTACTCAATAAATTACTTTCTAACTAGATACTATGTGTGTACAATAAGGTTTTAAAAAACCCGGCTACACCACCGGTCAAACGTTTTCTATCCACCATGATAAAAACTATGTACTTTATTTCGATGTGTAAACACATTGCACAAAATAGCCAGACGAACAAAATAAATATTTTCCCTCTCTTTTATTACGTAAAATACGTTATCGTTCAGATTTTAGCCTCTCCAAAGTGTCCGCCCTTTGCCCTCAGAACACCTGTACAAATGTTGGCATTCTGGGGATAAGATTTTGTAGTGTTTTTGCAGATATTGCAGCCCAATACGGCTGTAAATTTTTCCATAGATCGTCATCATTAGATTACCTCAGTTTTCTGGTCTCCATCAGGACTTCAATGGGATTTAAGTCAGGTGACTGACTTGGCCAAATTAAATCCTTCACTTTCCCGTATTGCTCTTTTCTATTGACATGCCCTCTGCACAAATCAGAAGGACGTGTGGGATCATTGTCCTGGTGCAGAACAACCCACGAGCAGTAAGTCTCTAGCCATATGGAACTGTATTGTTGATCGGTATCCTGTGATATCCTTCCTCCTTTGATGTTCCATTAATTTTCGCTGGATAACTGACCTTATAAGCCGCAAAACATTCCCAAACCATGATCGACATTCTACCGTGCTTCACGGTTTGCGTCACACACAGTTTTTTTCATACGTTCTCCACGAAATCCTCGAACAAACATTAGTCCGTGAAAAACACCTTGCACCATTGCTGTACACTCCACTTCTTATGTTGCTGTGTCCCTTGCAATCTTTTCACCTTATTTTGTGTGCTCAGTAAAGGTCTTTTAGCCCTTTAAACTCTGTTCACGAATACGGCGTTCCACTGTTGGGATAGAGATTGGAGCAGCTCGAATATACGCCCTCGCGATTTTCGGGTGGAGTACTAGTTCTCTGACGTTTACTCTGTACACAAACGTACTGATTTTCCCTGTATAGTGTTATTCGGTGTGGTCCAGATCGCGAAACATTTGCACTGGCACTATAGGTTGGGCTACGCCACCTTCCGTTGCCACTATCCTACTAGAGTAGTGTTCGAGGTGCGGAGCTACAGCTACAGTACGTTTTTCAATTCCAGTCTCCTGCTTCCGTCACATTAGGACGTAATCAGATATACAAACATACTGCTAGGTGCACATGCTGTACTGTAAACTAATGCGAACTGATTGCTAAATAGATAACTGAGCAAATAGGGCCTGTTCGAATACAAACGTCTTAGGCAAAAGGACTTCAGTGTTTGCAGTGTTGTTGTGGATACTCATCAGCGCCCGTCTGTATGAACAGCCAGTCAAATATACAACAAAAGGGCGTAGTCTTATATATACACTTGTTTTATTATCAGAACGGGGATGTGACGGAAACATTCAAAACGAAATCCCTGTTTCAACCACAAATCCATAGTTGTGATAGGTGATGGAAACTCTGGACGGATATTGTATATAAATATTAATTGTAAACCTACTGTCACATTCTACATTGTAAATTGTCACGAATATTATCAGTGGAACATGCAAAAAAAACTGTACTATACTAAGAGAGGACGCCGACTCAAATCCCTGTACGGCAACCCAGTTTCAGGTTTTCTAAAGTTTTTCTAGATAGCGCAACACAAATGCTGGAACGGTTTCTCTAAAAAGAACACGGCCGATTTTATTCAGCTGGTTCGGTTATATCTGAAGAGAAACCATGATACTCTGCGCTAAACTTGCTTGATAGTCCTGTCCACGGCAAAAAACCAAGTCTTCGAGATAATACTGAAAGTAAGGACAGAGTTAAGAGTGGGGCAGAAGTCAATGACGTGCTTAAGATACAGTTCGTAACCATGTAGGGAAAAGATCCCTATCCTCGCTACTCAGCCTCTCAAAAACATTTGCGCTATGAAAACGACGGATAATAATTATATCCGGCGGACCGTTTGAACTTACACGCACAACTGCTTGGTTAGCTAAATTTCAACGCTAAGCAACTCGGAAACGGCGCAACGTATCGAATTTTTTTCTTAACAATTATTTCTCAGCACAATCAACCCTGTAACACCCTTACAAGCTTTTCAGACTGTTTCTCACCACGCTGTACGAGTAGTTCACGGAATTTAAGTCAGAAAATCAAGTCTCCCTTTCACTTCGGCCAACCGGCTGAATTCCCTTCAGCAGGAACCCCTGGCCCCCAATCCCTGGCAAAACCCACACTCCGGACGCGACACAATGCACGAGTCGCAGCTTTATCGTCCAGTCGCTGTTTTGAGTGAAATCACACTATAGTTGGACACACACAAATTACAATAGTTAAACAGCTCTCAGACTGACCTGCTCTTATAGCGTAATGCACTGCGCGCTAGCTTGCAAGACACGGGAGTAAGTCGAGTCAGCGCAGTGAATTAACATCCGTGGGTTGGTACAGTAGCCAGCATGAGTGTGGTTTTTAGGTGGTTTCTAACGTTCTTTTAGGCAATTACTGGGTTACCACAAATTTCTCCTCAGTGAATACGATTCAGGAACAAAAAACACAGTAAGTTTACACAATTTACAGACAAATGGTGCAATCGTCTGCCCTCCCGTCTGTTATCTAGACTAACGTTGCGTCAGGAAGGTCATCAAAAAATAAACAACAAAATGAAATTTGAAAAATCCTGAAAAAGTGGAACCAGTACTAGAAAGTATTAACACTGGGGAAAACAAAGAAGAAACAAATCAGGTTTGAAACTAGATTCTAGCAACACGGAGACACGTCTTACACATTACGAGTCAGCACAGCAGAAACACAAGTCGTCATCTTTCATAACGTTCCTCCGTAACTACGTTGTTTGCTTCCCTGAATTGATATGACATCGAAATTCTTGCAAATGACACGACAGTCATTGATCGCAAGTTCTTATTTGTTCAGGAATAGAAACCGCAAACGTCCATTAATATCAGGGACATGTGTGACTACTATTTTACCATGATTTTAATCCACGTAACAATACCACTTATGGCTACCTATTTTAACTGCTTTCCCAGTCAAATACATGCAGACAGATCAGTTGATCGAAACCGGTAACTGAGTAAATAAATATTTTCGATCACTGAAATGGCAGTTTCGTAACACCGGATCGCAGTCACCTTCACAGTGGCTATGTCACGCCTCATCGTGATCTAACACTGACAGATTATTTCTAGAAGCGGTATCTGAAGGGGAAAGTTTATGCCAACAAACCGTAACCCACAGTTACCTTGAAACCCAACATCAATGGAGCAACGCTGGTGGCAAAAGTGTACAAATAGTCGAGGACATTGCAAAACTCTTGGACAGCTGTTTGGCCGTAAATTTAGTCTACGTACAGCACTTTTACGGTACCATGTCTTTTGATATAAAATGTAAGATCAGATTTCAAAGCTTCATAATAGCATAATCACTGGCATCATTATTATTAAAAATTACATTGAGCTTTCGGCAAGGAGCTGGGCATCCTGCATTGCACTTTTAAATGTAACTATTACACAATCTACATCTACATTTATACTCCGCAAGCCACCCAACGGTGTGTGGCGGAGGGCACTTTACGTGCCACTGTCATTATCTTCCTTTCCTGTTCCAGTCGCGTATGGTTCGCGGGAAGAACGACTGCCGGAAAGCCTCCGTGCGCGCTCGAATCTCTCTAATTTTACATTCGTAATCTCCTCGGGAGGTATAAGAAGGGGGAAGCAATATATTCGATACCTCATCCAGAAGCGTACCCTCTCGAAACCTGGACAGCAAGCTACACCGCAATGTAGAGCGCCTCTCCTGCAAAGTTTGCCACTTGAGTTTCCTAAACATCTCCGTAACGCTATCACGCTTACCAAATAACCCTGTGACAAAATGCGCCGTTTCTTCTTTGGATCTTCTCTATATCCTCTGTCAACCCGACCTGGTACGAAATGAGCAATACTCAAGAATAGGTCGAACGAGTGTTTTGTAAGCCACCTCTTTTGTTGATGGACTACATTTTCTAAGGACTCTCCCAATGAATCTCAACCTGGCACCCGCCTTACCAACAATTAATTTTATATGATCAATCCACTTCAAATCGTTCCGCATGCATACTCCCAGATATTTTACAGAAGTAACTGCTACCTGTGTTTGTTCCGCTATCATAACATATGGAACTGCGTAATATGGTTGAGTAGGCTAAGGCAGTGGATCTGTACCATCTGTGCTTTCGTGTTTTGTTCCGTGTGAGAGCCTATCAGTTACTTCGAGATGACCACATACATACGTATTTAGGAGAAACCAGAGTTGAAATTTACGTACCATTTATCCAGATTTCTGTTCTCCATGCTTTCGTGTTTCGAGCCACAGACGTGCCGTAATCCCTTCCACCACCCATTTCGAATTAAGGAAGATCATCGTTCGTAGCGACGACGTGACGTTAAACGTTAAGCTTTCTTCCTTGTCGAACATACGCCGTCTATGGACCTTTGGTACGAGGCAGAAATGGTCGCCGTCGGCGAAGGCGCCGAGACGCACGCGTTACCGGAAAATGGAGGCGTGTTGTTGCAGCACGCGTTCGGCGTTTAGCGAGCACTTGTCAAAGAGGCGCCCGTGGAAGGCAAACAGTTTACGTAATGCGTTCCGAAGGCCGGGCGGGCGCGCGACCTTCCGGTGAGGTGTCGGCCCAACATTCCAGCGCCGTCAGCAGGGCGCGGCCGCCCGCCCTCGCAGGCTTAAAAACCTGGCGGGGTGCCGAGGATGATGTGACGGGAATGCGGTCGAAACGACATTGCTTAGCTCTGGTGTTCCGTCTACGGGAGGGACGGTGCCATCAGTGGAATGCTCATTACATGTTGTGACTGGTTGAGCTGTTAAAGCTTTCCAAAGTAGTGTCCTTGTTCCGTGACTATAATGATGCAAGTAGGCACGGAAGAAAATAAGTCGTCGTAATGAAACTGCATGATAAAGAGTTGTCGATACTATAGTGATTCTTAATGAAGGTCTACGGAAGTTGATACAAACTCCGCGAGGCGGCTTGCTGATCAGCATGAGTAGTTGGGTTCTCCAAAGGCAGTTCCTAACTTACCCGTATTTGTGCAAATTATACCGTCCACTATCTTTGACTTCCATCTGTTGTAGAATCTCAGAGAAAAAGTTAATATACACACATCAAAAAAAAGTTTTGCATCACCTCGGTTCCGAGAGTTCCGGAACCTGTACAGAAAATTGGAATAGAGATCAACATAAACATCATTTCCACCCTTTTTATTGCTCATAAAAACCATGTTGTACCACCACACAATGAGACCTTCAGAGCTGGTGGTTCAGATTGCCGTATACACCGTTACCTCTAATACACAGTAGCACATCCTCTTGAATTGATGCATGCCTGTATTCGTCGTGGCATACTATCCACAAGTCCATCAAGACACTGTTGCTCCAGATTGTCCCACTCCTCAATGGCGATTCAGCGTGGATCCCTCACAGTGGTTGGTGGGTCACGTCGTCCATAAACAGCCCTTTTCAATCTGTCCCAGGCATGTTCGATAGAGTTCATGACTGGAGAACATGCTGCCCACTCTATGGGGGCGCGAATTGTCTCCATGAAGACGAATTCCTCGCCAATTTTCTGCCGATATTGTTGCACTACCAGTCGGAGGATGGCATTCACGTATCGTACAGCCGTTACGGCGCCTTCCATGACTACCAGCAGCGTACGTCGGCCCCACATAATGCCACCGCAATACAGCAGGGAACCTCCACCTTGCTGCACTCGCTGGACAGTGTGTCTAAGACGTTCAGCCTGACCGGGTTGCCTCCAAACACGTCTCCGACGATTGTCTGGTTGAAGGGATATGCGAAACTCGTCGGTGAAGAGAACGCGATGTCAATCCTGTGTGGTCCATTCAGCATGTCGTTGGGCCGATCTGTACCGCGCTGCAATGTGTCGTGGTTGCAAAGATGGACCTCGCCTTGGACGCCGGGACTGAAGTTGCGCATCATACAGCCTATTGCGCAATTTTTCTCAGAACGTATTTATTCTTAAGGGTTAGAATTTGGCGACAATCAACTCCGGGGTGGTGGGCCTGCCACCCTCCCCCTGCTAGTGCCACAGTGAAGAAAGACTGCACTCTACCTACAGTCAGGCTAATAGCCCGGACACGGGCTTGCGCCACAGAATTTACCCTTTTTACTTTGCCTTATCAACCAGCATTTCATTTACGTGTACTGTTTTTCTACATAGTCTCCGTCAAGTTCTATGTCCTTACATCGGCGTTGTGTAAGAGCATGTTTCCGCTGCTGGTAAAAAGTCTTGTCCTGTGCTCGTTTCACTGCATGGCCATCTTCAAAGTGTGTCCAACTTAGAGAATCTTTAAATGGCCCAAACAGATGCTAGTGCACCAGATATGGGCTATAGGGTGAAAGAGGCAACCCGCGTTCTAATCTAAGACTTTATTAGATCTGAGATGAGACGCAGGAATAACAGTCACCGTGAGAGACACCTCAGAAGAAGATGGCGAAACTGATCAAAGCAACGATACAGACGGTGAAGATGTTGGCAGCTTCCTTCATTAAATCACCTAGTCCATAAGCCGTGACAGGCTATTGTACTTAGTCACGTAAAACACGTACAGTGGAAGTAGGCACATAGCTTAGTAACAACACGTGTCTTTCTTTCCGCAACCCCCCCCCCCCCCCCTTTTTCCCAACCCCTGCTGAACTTTGGTGCCCTATCTGCAACTCATCTCTGATCTTTCCCAACATCTTTAAACTTCTTTAATATCAACAGATCACTAACATTGTTATTTAACACTCTCCGGTTTTATGATCATTTTCATTTTTATTGCTGAAAATAATATTTGCTAGAAATATGAAATAATTTATGTTATTGCATGAAAAATTGTTAAATGTACTACCTGTTATTAAAATGTTACGCAACAGGTCTCTAAATAAGTAATTAGTGAAATATAAAAAAACGGTATGCACTGTCGTGTTGGTGCAAGATTTCTTTTGGGTTCTTGTCAGACCTGAGAAGTCGAAAATAGGTTTTAAGTTTATTCAGGTACCTCACATATGGTTCTGGATAAATGGTTGGCTCGAAACTTGCTGGTAGATTAAAACTGTGTGCCGGAACGAGACTCGAACTCGACACCTTTGCCTTTCACGGACAAGTGTTCCACCGGCACTTGCCCACGAAAGGCAAAGGTCCCATGTTTGATTCTCGGTTCGAGAAACAGTTTTTATTTGCCAAGAAGTTTCATACCAACGCAAACTATGCTAGATCGCGCACGTATATGTGTGCGTGCAGTAAGACCTGGCTGTCTCCACAGCACGTCGCACGTTCCGTGAACTCTCGTACACCACAGTACACATCTCGCAACAGATGACATCATAAAACACGGCATGGAATATTTCGATGTCGTTGCAGTGTTATCTTACGTTGGTTTTTAAACTGGTCATCTACCAAGTTGTGTGTGTTAATGGATCGTATCCGAACAATCTTTGGTTTGTAAATATTTTTCTCGGGTTTGCCTCGAGATAACATTGTGCAAGGCCCGCAGCAGTAACGACACCAACTACTACCACTTAAAGAAGTAAAGAGTTACTTGCCTGAAATATTGTGGGACTAGCACAATGTTACCCGAAGACCAACTCGAGAAGTGTGTTTGAAACAAATCCATCTGGAAACATTGAAACGACGCAACCTTTGATTTGTTGATGCACTCTTCCTGTTAGCGTCTCGTGTAAACAGAGAAAATAAGGACTAACTTAATGAGTTCTGAAAACCAACTATAATAAATAATAATATAAAACGAACTTATCGAATAGAAAATTTTACATGTTAACAGTGAACTCATAGAATCAGTTGAAGAGCTTTGTATTCATGACTGTTCAGGACAATGACTGGGTGGATATAAGAGGAAGTAGAAACAAGATTAAAAGTGGCCTTGTATGCATTTCGCAAATTAGATTCGCGAAATTAAGATTATGTCATGCCTAAAACGGAAAATTTGCTTTCGGTGTATATGACCAGTTTTACGTGAAGCATTCGTTAATAAATGTGATACCAGACGCTAACAGGAAGAGTGCATCAACAAAACAAAGGTTGCGTCGTTTCAATGTTTCCCGATGGATCTGTTTCAAGCACACTTCTCGTGTTTGTCTTTGGATATCATTGTGCTAGTCCCACAATATTCCACGCAAGTAACTCTTCGACATATTTAAGTGATAGTAATTGGTGTCGTTACTGCTGTGGGACGTCACAAACTACATATCGCATTTAACCTACCGGGTGTTCATAAGTGTCGATAACTTCTAAAAAATAATTGTAGCATTTATTCAATAAGCATAAATATCTATTCACATCTATGTATACATTTTCATTTGATTTCCACATGGAATACGTCCATATCATCAATATAGTCGACTTCGAGTTATTAGGAGAATTTTAAGACAGTGAGGACCATCTGTAAAGGAGACGGCGTATATAGGACACTAATGCGACCCATTGTTGAGTACTATAAGAGTGTTTGGGACCCGCCTCAGGTTGGATTAAAGGAAGGCATCGAAGCATTTCAGCGGCGGGTAGCTGGTTTGTTACTGGTAGGTTCGAACAGCACGAAAGTGTTATGGAGATGCTTCGGGAACTCAAATTGAAATCCCTGGAGGGAAGGCGACGTTCTTTTCGAGTAGTATTATTGAGAAAAGTTTAGAGAACGGGCATTTGAGGCTGACTGCAGAACGATTCTACTGCCTCCAACGTACAACCTTGAACATAAGATTAAAGAGATTGCGGGTGTGCGGTAGCGTTCTCGCTTCCCACGCCCGGGTTCCCGGGTTCGATTCCCGGCGGGGTCAGGGATTTTCTCTGCCTCGTAATGGCTGGGTGTTGTGTGCTGTCCATAGGTTAGTTAGGTTTAATTAGTTCTAAGTTCTAGGGGACTGATGACCATAGATGTTAAGTCCCATAGTGCTCAGAGCCATTTTTTTTAGATTACGGGTCGTAAGGAGGCATAAAGTCGTTTTTCTCTCGCTCCATTTCGGACTGGAACAGAAAAGTAAGTGACTAGTAGTATTGCAGGGTACCGTCCGCCATCTAGATATCGAAGCATTCCTCTCCCATCGTTGAAGAGCGTAACTGAATTCATTCTGAAGCATATCTTGTCAAACAGCCTATGCTGGATCCCTGCTTCGAGTTCTTGGATCCTGCAAATGCCTTACCTTCGCTTTTTATATCCAGTCGAAGAAATCCGTGGTTGTCACATCAGGTAATGAACGCGATGGCCACAGCCTTGCTGATCCTCTGCCTAACACATCCGTCAGCGAATCATCTTCTATTTAGGTACTCCCTTACTATGAGAGCAAAATGACGGGTTGCTCCATGCTGTTGGAACACAACAGTTTCAGAAGTGTGTTCTTGTTGAAACTGTGGCGCCAGGAATTGCTCCAGCATCTCAGGGTACATATTTCCTGTCATTGTATTTTCTGCAAAAGTAAAAAATGGTTCAAATGGCTCTGAGCACTATGGGACTTAAATGCTGTGGTCATCAGTCCCCTAGAACTTAGAACTACTTAAACATAACTAACCTAAGGACAGCACACACATCCATGCCCGAGGCAGGATTCGAACCTGCGACCGTAGCGGTCGCGCGGTTCCGGACTGTAGCGCCTAGAACCGCTCGGCCACTCCGGCTGGCGCAAAAGTAAAAGATCTGTAAACTGTAAGACTATGAATTCAGGCCACACATTCACTTTTGGTGTATCCCTCTGCCATTCAGTGGTAGCGTGAGGTGGGTCGTTATCAAATATGCGGCAGTTACGTTTGTCGAAGATGGCCTCATTAGTAAATAAAATGGGATCCATGAGATATTTGTTGCGTGCAGTTTCTATCAAATCGAGCTGCGTAATCCTCGTGGTCTACAACTTAAATGTTGTAAGCTTTTTTCTTTAGAGTAACGTGTAAAACTTTCAAAATCATTTATTATGGCACGTATACCTCTCAGCTTAAACAACGGGCTGATGCATCCGAATGCCTTTCGATTGCCTATTTGATTGTCTGAGCAGTCTCTTGTCTTGCCAGGTGATCTCCCAGTGTGCGATCCGGATATGTGTTCTTGCTGTTGCTGATTACTGAAATTTCCAATGCGTTCTTGTTGCATCTCCAGATAAGATAAATCTCGGAATAGTGCACTGACAACATTCACACGTTCTTCTATCATAGCTGTTTTCTTGATTTTCCTAAAAAAAAAGGGCTCCAATTATCACCGAAATTGTTTCCCATTGAGTATTATATAAATTCATCCATTCTTTCTTAGAAATGGATCGGGACTTTATGATCACCTTGTACTGTAACTTATCCTAAGATTCCCATAGCCCAGAGAATTTTCTACGATGACTTTTTCCCCATGGCCGATGGGTCCCGAAATGAAAACCACAGTGAAAATCAGATACGTTGTAATTGAAAATTTAGCTGCTTCTGTACAAACTCCTCACTGCTACTTAGACATTTTTCGTAGCGTGGTACCAGCTTTCCAATACCCTCGTCGCCGCCTGCGATTTCCGCTAGTTCCTATGCTGGCCTGCAGCTCGTTTTCTGTGCCCAAATGCTGTAGTCATAGGCAGTGGTTCATGTGAGCAAAACGATGAACATCACAGGCAGATAATGGATAAGATGCGTGATCAAACACTTCCCATCCTATACGCCGCAGAAACGTCTTTGCTGCCGCTGTAGTGTGCGGCCGAGCATTGTCATGAAGAAGGACAATGCCTTCTAACAACATTCCTCTTCGCTTGTTCTGAACTGCCCTTCATACACGATTCTTCCGAATCACCTGATCCATTCGCTGAACAAAACCATCGGTTGACACTCGCTTCTCTCCCTGACCACCCGCATAATGAACGTCTTGTACGTTCTGCTTCAAAGTTCCTGCACCATTGCTGTACCATTGTCATACTTAACAGTTACGTTATGTGGGCTGCCTGAAATCAGGCTGCAACCCCTCAGCATGAAGAAGTCGAGTGACAGCATGCTCTTCACACTCGGTGGGAGATTCTGTTGTTCTAGGCACCTTCACGTGCGCACTGTGCACTCAGAACTGAAAAGTGCGACGTTACGAGATCGCCGGGTATTCTGGACAGTGTGCAACACATGCGCACAAAGTTTCGGCGGATTTTCACTGTGCTCTTAATTTCGCGACCGATCGGACCTTTTATGAAAAGAAATAGTCCTCATGTGAAGTAACATTTGGTGAATGGCTAATGTTAAATTTTCATCCCAGTTCTTTTTCTGTATTTTGTCCCACTTTAGTACTTTCGGAAGTCTCTATTACGCATGTTACATGTTGTTGTTGTTGTTGTTGTTGTGCTCTTGCCGGCCGGTGGGGCCGAGCAGTTCTAGGCGCTTCAGTATGGAACCGCGCTGGCTGCTACGGTCGAAGATTCGAACACTGCCTCGGACATGGATGTGTGTGTTGTCCTTAGGTTAGTTAGGTTTAAGTAGTTCTAAGTTCTAGGGGACTGATGACCTCAGATGTTAAGTCCCATAGTGCTCAGAGCCATTTGAACCATTTTTGTTGTGCTCTTGAGTCCGTAGGCTGGTCTGCTGAAGCTCTCCATACTACCCTAACGTGTGCAAATATCTTCAACTGCGAGTAACTACTGCAACATACATCCTTCTGAATCTGCTTGCTAGGTCTCCCTCTACGGTTTTTACCCTCCACACTTCTCTCCTGGACTATATTGATGATTCTTTGACGTCTCAGAATATGTCCTACCAACCGACCCCTCCCTCTAGTCGGGTTGTGCCATAAATTTCTTTCCCCCCAGCTCTGTTCGGTGGTTCCTCATTAGTTACGTCGTCTACTCATCTAACCTTTAGTATTCTTCAGCAGCACCACATTTAAAAAACTTCTGTTCTCTTCTTGCCTAAACTGTTTATCGTCCATGTTTCACTTCCATACAAGGCTAGACTCCATACAAAAAGCTAAAGGAAAGACTAACACTTAAGTCTGTATTCGATGTTAATAAATTTCTGTTTTTCAGAAACGCTTTTCTTGTCATTGCCTGTCTACATTTTATATCCTCCCTTCTTCGGTCATCATCAGTTGTTTTGCTTCTCGAATAACAAACGCATCTACTATTTTAAGTGTCTCATTTCCTAGGCTAATTCCTTCTGCATCACCTGATTTAATACGACTACATACCATTATCCTTGTTTTGCTCTGTTGATGTTCATCTTACATTCTCCTTTCAAGACAACGTCCATTCCGTTCAACTGTTCTTCCAGATCCTTTGCAGTCTTTGACAGAATTACAACGTCGTCGGCAAACCTCAAAAGCTTTTATTTCTTCTCCATAGATTTTAATTCTTACTTCAAATTTTTCTTTTTATTCCTTTACTGCTTGCTCTTATAACTGCCATGTGATTTTAAATAGACTTTCGTTCCTGCATTTGACCCTTGCCACATTCATATTTGACAGAGAGTATTCCATTCATATTTGTCAAAAGCTTTCTCTAAGCTTACAAATGCTGCAAACGTAGCTTTGTCTTTCCTTAACCTGTGTTCTATGAGAAAACGTAGGGGAAGTATTGTCTCGCGTGATCCTACATTTCTCCGGAATCCAATCTGATCTTCCCCGAGGTCGGCTTCTACCAGGTTTTCTATTCTTCTACAGAGCATTCGTATTGTTATTTCGCAACCGTGACTTAATAAACTAATAGTTCGTAAATATTCACATCTGTCAACAAGTGCCATCTTTGACATTGGAATTACAACATTCTTCTTGAAGACTGAGTGTATTTCGCCTGTCTCATACATCTTGCACATCAGATGGAAGAATTCTGTCGCGGTTGACTCTCCCAAGACGATCAGTAGTTCTGACGGAATGTCGTCTACTCCAGGGGCCTTGTTACTACTTAGGTCTCTCATTTCCTAGGCTAATTCCTTCTGCATCACCTGATTTAATACGACTACATACCATTATCCTTGTTTTGCTCTGTTGATGTTCATATTACATTCTCCTTTCAAGACAACGTCTCACAGTATTGTATCTCCCATATCATCCTTTCTACGTCCTCTTCTCTTTCTACAATACTACTTGAAAGTTCATCTTCGTTGTACAGGCCCTCTATATACTGCTTCCACCTTTCAGTTTTTCCTTCTTTGCTTAGGGCTAGTTTACCATCTGAGCTCTTGATGTTCATACAGGTGGTTCTCTTTTGTCGAAAGGCACCTTTAATTTTAGCCTAGTGATATATGCTTTTAAATCCTTGTCCTCTAGCCATCCTGCTCAGCCATTTTGCACTTGCTGTGAATCTCATTTTTTAGACGCTTCATTTATGTTATATACACTACTGGCCATTAAAATTGCTACACCAAGAAGAAATGCAGATGACAAATGGGTATTTATTGGACAAATATATTATACTAGAGCGAACATGTGATTACATTTTCACGCAGTTTGGGTGCATAGATCCTGAGAAATCAGTACCCAGAACAACCACCTCTGGCCGTAATAACGGCCTTGATACGCCTGGGCATTGAGTCAAACAGGGCTTGGATGGCGTGTACAGGTACAGCTGCCCATGCAGCTTCAACACGATACCACAGTTCATCAAGAGTAGTGACTGGCGTATTGTGACGAGCCAGTTGCTCGGCCACCATTGACCAGACGTTTTCAATTGGTGAGAAATCTGGAGAATGTGCTGGTCAGGGCAGCAGTCGAACATTTTCTGTATCCAGAAAGGCCTGTACAGGACCTGCAACATGCGGTCGTGCATTATCCTGCTGAAATGTAGGGTTTCGCAGGGATCAAACGAAGGGAAGAGCCACGGGTCGTAACACTTCTGAAATGTAACGTCCACTGTTCGAAGTGCCGCCAATGCGATCAAGAGGAGACCGAGACGTGTAACCAATGGCACCCCATACCATCACGCCGGGTGACACGCCAGTATGGCGATGACGAATACACGCTTCCAATGTGCGTTCACCGGATGCGACCATCATGATGCTGTAAACAGAACCTGGATTCATCCGAAAAAATGACGTTTTGCCATTCGTGCACCCAGGTTCGTCGTTGAGTACACCATCGCAGGCGCTCCTGTCTGTGATACAGCGTCAAGGGTAACCACAGCCACGGTCTCCGAGCTGATAGTCCATGCTGCTGGAAACGTCGTGAACTGTTCGTGCAGATGGTTGTTGTCTTGCAAATGTCCCCATCTGATGGCTCAGGGATCGAGACGTGGCTGCACGATCCTTTACAGCCATGCGGATAAGATGCCTGTCGTCTCAACTGCTAGTGATACGAGGCCGTTGGGGTCCAGCACGGCGTTCCTCCTGAACCCCACCGATTCCATATTCTGCTAACAGTCATTGGATCTCGACCAACGCGAGCAGCAATGTCGCTATACGATAAACCACAATCGCGATAGGCTACAATCCGACCTTACTCAGAGTCGGAAACGTGATGGTACTCATTTCTCCTCCTTACACGAGGTATCACAACAACGTTTCACCAGGCAACGCCGGTCATCTGCGGTTTGTGTATGAGAAATGGGTTGGAAACTTTCCTCATGACAGCACGTTGTAGGTGTCGCCACAGGCGCCAACCTTGTGTGAATGCTCTGAAAAGCTAATCATTTGCATATCTCAGCATCTTCTTGCTGCCGGTTAAATTTGGCGTCTGTAGCACGTCATCTTCGCGGTGTAGCAATTTTAATGGCCATTAGCGTATATTACATTTCCTAACGTAAATAACTAATGAGAGATCTTCCTTTGTGTTTTACAGGCACTATGCTCCAGCGGAAGACCGTTCGCGGGAACCCTCGCCCAAGCACCGGGAGAGGGAGTTCCGGGACCGAGAGAAGGACAGGGAGCGAGAGCGAGAACGCGAACGAGACAGGGGCCGCGATCGGGACCGCGATCGTGAGCGTGATCGCGAGCGCGGCAGCAGGGAGGTGCGCGAGCGGCGGGAGCACAGTGGCAGCACAGCGGCGACCGCGCAGGCGACGACCACGCGGACGCTGAGCCGCACGCAGAAGGAGCAGCGCGCCTCGGAGAAGCTGATCCGCGTGGAGCGGCTGGCGCACGGGCCCGAGGCCAGCGACCTCGACTACGACGACCGCCACTCGCCGCAGCGCTCCGCCCTCGACGACACCGACGTCGACGACCGCCACTACCCGCAGCAGCAGCAGCAGCGCAGGCGGCGGGACCGCGACCGGGAGGACGACGACGGCGACGACGAGGCCGAGGAGCAGCGGCGCGCGCGCAAGAAGAAACCGTCCAAGAAGGCCGCCGACGCCCGGCTGCTGGAGGCGGAGGAGGAGGCGCGCGAGTCGGAGGCGGAGGACGCGCGCCGCGCCGACACCATCAAGCGCGGCGGCACCCTGAGGGCCGAGGACCAGCGCAAGAAGGGCCCCGCGCCCGCGCCGCCGCCGCAGGACTCCAGGAAGAAGGAGAAGAAGAAGCAGGGCTCGTCCGCCATGGACAAGGTGAAGCAGCTGTTCGGCGGCTCGTCCAAGAAGGACAAGAAGAAGAAGAAGGACAAGGAGAAGGGCCAGAAGGAGGAGGCGGACAGGAAGAGGCGCGACGAAGACGAGGACGGCGAGGAGCGGGACCCGGTGGCGGCGCGCTACACCGAGTACCGCGGCGACCGCCTGCTCGACACCGACGAGGAGACGCTGCGCGCCACGCCGCACTCCATGCGCCGCCGCCCCAGCACCGACGCCGACCTCTCCTCGCAGGTACGGCGCGCGCCTGCCTACTGCTCTGATGTACACGCGACGGGAAGAGCAACTTGTGACTTGCTAAAAACAATCAGCAACGTAGATCGCATAAATATTTCTTTATTTGAGGCAACCGGTTTCGACAATTTTTGCTGTCATCCTCAGGTCTTAGAAATCTTTTTGTAATGAAACATTTTCATGTTACATAGATAGAAACAATATCATTTAGCTACAACATAGCAGGTCACCAACTGGAAGCAGTTAATTTAAATTATCTGGGAGTAAGCATTAGGAGTGATTTAAAATGGAATGATCATATAAAGTTCATCGTCGGTAAAGCAGATGCCAGACTGAGATTCATTGGAAGAATCCTAAGGAAATGCAATCCGAAATAAAGGAAGTAGGTTACAGTATACTTGTTCCCCCGCTGCTTCAATACTGCTCACCGGTGTGGGATCCGTACCAGATGGGGTTGGTAGAAGAGAGAGAGAAGATCCAACGGAGAGCAGAGCGCTTCGTTAAAGGATCATATAGTAATAGCGAAAGCGTTACGGAGATGATAGATAAACTCCAGTGGAAGACTCTGCAAGAGAGACGCTCTGTAGCTCGGTACGGGCTTTTGTTGAAGTTTCGAGAACATACTTTCACCGAGGAGTCAACCAGTATATTTCTCCCTCCTACGTATATCTCGCGAAGAGACCATGAGGATAAAATCAGAGAGATTAGAGCCCACACACAGGCATACCGACAATCTTTATTTCCACGAACAATACGAGACTGGAACAGAGGGGAGAACCGATAGGGATACTGAAAGTACCCTCCGCCACAAACCGTCAGGTGGCTCGCGGAGTATGGATGTAGATTTAGATGTAGACCTCACTAAAGTGCACACACACACACACACACACACACACACACACACACACACACACACACACACACACACACACACATATATATATATATATATATATATATATATATATATAGAGAGAGAGAGAGAGAGAGAGAGAGAGAGAGAGAGAGAGAGAGAGAGAAAGAGAGAGAGAGTGGCAAAGGTGGAAAAATGGGCCCCTGCTGGTATTATGGGCCCCCTACATATTTGGAAGTACAGGCCACGAATTCAAGCGGAAAGCACATGAACTACTAGAACTAGTTGCCTAACTTCACTGTAGAGTGTGCAGACGTAGTAGCTGTCATGGTTTGTGAGTAGTTGTGCTGTGGATTTTTTCGCTGTCATCAAAAGTTTAAAAGTTTAGTGTTTATTTGAATAAAACTCAATTTCTAACATGGTATTACTAAAACTAAGGTTAGGTACGGATTTGGCTTGTTGTTGGGATGCCGTTTTACATTAATTAACGTCGGTTGCGAACCAAACTAACCGTAGGCAAAATCGTTTTTCCCAAGACGTCGAGGGTGGATATATGGGCCCCTTTTGCTGCTGGTGTTATGAGCCCCGTAAAATCAATCAGATTTTATGGGACGATTTACAAATATTGCTACTCTTTATGTTTCAGATGCCTCGAAGACATCTTATACCACCAAAAAAATCGAAACGGCAATCGTGGGACAAAGCAAATGTGTCAAATGCTATTATAGCTATTAAAGAGAAAAAAATGGGGTTGAAAAAAGCGGTTAAAGTGTACTCTGTCCCTCGTTCTACACTCCAAAGGCTTTCACGAATCGATAAACCGGTCGAAGAAATAGTTAATATTAAACTGGGCCGTCCACCGGTTTTACCACAGGGACTTGAGGACGAACTGGTTAAATATCTTCTCATAATGGAATCCGAATTCTACAGCCTTACCAGAAATGACTTCAGGCGCATGGCCTACCAGCTTTGCACGAGAAATAAAATCCCTCATCCATTTGTAAAGGGCAAAGTTTCTGGTCGAACTTGGTTTGGCCATTTTATGTCACGGCACAAAAATATTATCTCTATTTTGAAGCCATCCGCAACTTCGATTTCACGTGCTAATGGGTTTAATGGTTCAAATGGCTCTGAGCACTATGGGACTTAACTGCTGAAGTCATCAGTCCCCTAGAACTTAGAACTACTTAAACCTAACTAACCTTAGGACATCACACACATCCATGCCCGAGGCAGGATTCGAACCTGCGACCGTAGCGGTCGCGCAGTTCCAGACTGTAGCGCCTAGAACCGCTCGACCAACTCGGCCGGCAGACGAGTCAGGTCTTAGTGTGGCTCAAAGAAAAATTTCTCGTGTCATCGGCCTGAGGGGAAAAAGGCAAGTTGGTGCATTATCTGCATCTGAAAGAGGATCACTTGTAACGTGTAAAAAGATGCTTATGTGTGTGACTATTCTGAATAGACTAGGCATAGACTGTTGAAATCATCCCACCAGTAGACTAATTAACAATGTTCAGAGTGAATCTTTCTTTCATTATACACAATAATTAAATAAAATTTTTTTTTCAAATTTTTGTTTCTTTTTATTTCAAATTAACATGGGGCCCATATTACCAGCACAAATTCTTGACGCAACAAAATGCAGGCTATCAGGGAAAATAAAATTTTGTTTTAAATATTAAAAAGTTGAACCAAAACATGTCGTAACTATTTGCAGGACATACTAGAGAAATGTTTTACGTTAATTTCAGGTGATTATACTAAAAATAAAAGGTGTTATATAAAATAAAGAAAGTGGGGGCCCATTTATCCACCTATATATATATATATATTGAATATATATATTGAATTATCTCATTTTCATAAGACCGAAGGAGCGATCTCTTACTTCCCAAAAGCATTCAACAGACTAGGTCGCATAAGTAGTTGTTTATTTAAGTCAACCGGTTTCGACAGACTTTGCCGTCATCTTCAGGTCTTAATAAGCTTTTTGTCATGGAACATTTTCATATTACGTTGGACATCACACCAAGTTGTCATGTGGGTAAAATTCAGCACATTATAAAAGGTGTGTCATAACTGAAATATTCGTAAAACATTTAAAAACATAAAGCACTATATATATATATATATATATATATATATATATATATATATATATATATACTCGTATATATTCATTTCCACAGAGTGCTTTATGTTTTTAAATGTTTTATGAATATTTCAGTTATGACATAAAGCACTATATATATATATATATATATATATATATATATATATATATACTCGTATATATTCATTTCCACAGAGTGCTTTATGTTTTTAAATGTTTTATGAATATTTCAGTTATGACACACCTTTTATAATGTGCTGAATTTTACATAAAGCACTATATATATATATATATATATATATATATATATATATATATATATACAGTCATTTCCACAGAGTGCTTTATGTTTTTAAATGTTTTATGAATATTTCAGTTGTGACACACCTTTTATAATGTGCTGAATTTTACCCACATGACAACTTGGTGTGATGTCCAACGTAATATGAAAATGTTCCATGACAAAAAGCTTATTAAGACCTGAAGATGACGGCAAAGTCTGTCGAAACCGGTTGATTTAAATAAACAAATACTTATGCGACCTAGTCTGTTGAATGCTTTTGGGAAGTAAGAGATCGCTCCTTCGGTCTTATGAAAATGAGATAATTCAATCAACTTGTAACTACTGACAGACTGTGCCACAGGTTACCCAACATTCATACGTACACGTACATGGGATGTCTTCTATTACCGTATCGAACTGCCTTTTGCTCGCCACAGTGAAGCAGCTCAACAATTCTGAAGTCCCCTTCAGAAATATTGAGCCATGCTGCCTTTACAGCCGCCCATAAGTGTTGCCGTTGAAGGATTTTGTGCACTGACTGACCTCTCGATTATGTCTCATAGATGTTCGACGGTATTGATGGCGTACTATCTGGGTGACCAGATCACTCGCTCGAATTGTCCCCGATGTTCAAACTAATCTGAACAACTAGCACCTGATGACAAGGCACATCGTTATCCACAGAAATTCCATCGTTGTTCCGCAACATGAAGTCCATGAATGGCTGCAAATGGTCTCTAGGCAGCAGAACGTAACCATTTCCCGTCAACGATCGGTTCAGTTGGACCAGAGGACGTAGCCCATTCCATGTCAACACAGCCTACATCATTGTGGAACCACCACCAGCTTGCACAGTACCTTGTTGACAACTTGGGCTTAAGGACTCTTGAGGTCTGCCCCATCCCCGAACTCTCCCATCAGCTCTTACCACCTGAAATCGGGACTTATCAGAGCCACTGCTCTCGGTTGTTAAGTAAACGCCGGCGACCACTGCGTTGTCTGTGGTGCTCTGAGCACTATGGGACTTAACTCCTGAGGTCATCAGTCTCTTAGAACTTAGAACTACTTAAACCTAACTAACCTAAGGACATTACACACATCCATGCCCGAGGCAGGATTCGAACCTGCGACCGTATCGGTCGCGCGGTTCCATACTGTAGCGCCTAGAACCGCTCGGCTACTCCGGCCGGCGGACGTACAAAAAAAAGTATCATCTTGCCTGGTGAGGACACAGCCTCGAATTTTTTGGGGGGTGTTGACGACTCTAGATTCGCGTCTGTAGATGCCTCACTACGTTATGCCAAAGCGGCATACGCACATTTCAATCGGTTTGGTTGTTACGACGTTACGTACCTTCGTATTTGAACACTCTTTATACTACAGTTCCATATGGCTCGCTGGAAGACGCCGTAGTACGTGGCAACGTGGAAAGTACCGTCTGCCACGCACTCCATAGTGGCCCGCGTAGCGGTTGCGTTACATGGCAGGCTGACAGAAGGGCTGTAGGCTACTTTACAGTGAGTTGAGAAACTCTTCGGACAGCAGGAAGGCGGGGAGATCGGCAGCACAGCCCGCCGCCTGTCTTCCAGACTCCAGCCGGCCTGCTGGACTTCCTGGAGCCGGCGCGGCGTGGTGCGATGCGGCACGCCACGGCCTGGCCGCCACTTTCCCTGCGGTCGCTCGGTACGGGCTCCGTCTGCGCGACCACTTTCCTCTCCGTTGTGCGTACCCGTCGGCTGCAGCTGCCACCACGAGCGGAGGAATACCAGAGGGGGGTCATAAACTTTTAATTATCACCTCAAAGAAAAACAAGCTGCCACTATAAAAATTGGTGGTGGTCCTTCTCTACCCACTTTTCCCAAAAGTGAATGATTCGGCCGAGACCTTCATTCTTAAGGCTGCGCCGCTTTGTATGGTGTCTGTTAAACTGGGTACGCCTTCGCTGGTAGCAGTGGACATTAAAGCTCCACTTGAAATTGCCCTAATTATGGATGCCCTTAATGGGAAGTCAGTAAATCCCAAATAGAATAATATTATTGAGCTATCGGACTGTCCGCGGGAATGATTCATCTCTGACACACACACACGTAACGTAACGGAAATTTTTTAGCATCTAGAATTATCTACTATTGGGTGTTCCCTAACAATGTAACATTGTCACGGAACGTAATAACCAAACGACAGACCAGCTGCTGCCCAGAAAAACTGGAGGCAAACTTACCTTCTGTAAGAAACTTCCTGGCAGATAAAAACTGTGTGCCGGGCCGAGAATCGAACTCGGGACCTTTGCCTGTCACGGGCAAATGCTCTAGCAACTGAGCTACCCAAGCACGACTCACGCCCCGTCCTCACAGCTTTACTTCTGCCAGTATCTCGTCCCCCTACCTTCCAAATGCTGGCAGAAGTAAAGCTGTGAGGACGGGGCGTGAGTCGTGCTTGGGTAGCTCAGTTGCTAGAGCATTTGCCCGTGACAGGCAAAGGTCCCGAGTTCGAGTCTCGGTTCGGCCAGGAAATTTCATATCACCGCACACTCCGCTGCAGAGTGAAAATCTCATTCTGGTTACCTTCTGTAATTTAAAAATAATTTAGTAATACTAAAAAATGCTTGTGAGTTGAATTAGTTGCTCGAACCAGAAGTGGCTCCAATTGAACTATTGATCGAATTAAATCACGAGAATATCTCTGTAATTACCTCTGCATAAAGCGTTAGTGCAAACCTCATATTCACTCAGTACTAACATCCTGAAATCGGAATAAAATTTATGATGATTTCACCATTGACGAGACTTCCTAACAAGCATCCAGATGTCTCCAGAAACGAAAAGCCATGCAAGCACACATAAACACACGCACTTGCATTACTCGATCGAAAGACCCTGACAACGTCATTACGCAAAGAGGTACGATACTTGGCGAATATGTCTCTCTAAATCGAGAATCAAGTGTGAATTGTGTGGACTGTCTTCGAACCACGTAGCCTCTCTTGAAGTTCGCGGTGTTCTGCACTATCGAAAAGACATGGCACATCAGCCTCATACTTTCTTTTTTCAAATCCAACCATTTTGGATCGTTATGGTTCTGTTTAATATTTGAGTGCCTAACAAACTCGCCTAACAAACTACGCTACACTCGACTACAGCGCATCTGATTGCATCAAAGGGCTTTGTGACGTGAAGTGACCTTCCCTCTCTTAGAGTACATTTGTATTTCCATTTATTTTATATCTAATGTTTAAGAATGAATGATCATATTCATCTTATTTGGTCTGTGGTTCCGCGACCGGAATTGCCTATAATGATTTACATACACGCGCGCCGCAGCTGTTCGGCATGTGAAAACAATACAGCGACAAAGCACAGAAAATTGCCTAGCATTTGTTAATGTTAATGATTTGACATTACGTGAGCAAAAGGTTTTGAAGTCTTGTTAAAAATTAATCTTGCAAACAAATATGCCTGGCAGAGCTTCGTGTATATGACGTCAGTAGTATAAAATTGTTTTGGTTTGCTCGACATACAATGTACACTATCGAGAGGGATTGCCAGTACAAACACATTCTTATTATTTAAGCATCCAGAATGAAAGAAAACTCGACTAAGGTTATCTGTTCAATTTTTGTCTTCAAGTTAATTCTTTAATAAAACATTCACTTTTATCAGATTTCGTGTAGCGAAATCGATCAAGTCAGAACATTTTACTACGTAGGCAAAGAAAAAATTATTCCTGAGCACTCATGGTTTATATCATTACAAGACTAAATATTCTACTGCTTTTTATTCCTGTAATATTGTTCAAGAAGACAGGTGCAGCCTGCAAATTATTACATAAATATAAAGCTATTAGCGGTTTATGGCCGCGATCCAGCAGTGATCTGCAATGGCTTATGGCTGTTAGAATAAAGTATTTGCTCAATAATTCAGGGAGACGAGCTTTTCAGAAAGAAACGAAGTAGGTTAATATTTTAACTGTTGAATTGTATTTTGAAACTAAGCAAAAAATAATACATTTACAAAACACACGTTTTCGTTTTACAAGCGGTAAGCGTCAGAGATGCCATTACAGAACAACTTCCTTCTCGTACAGCGAAACAAAAGAGTGTCAATTTTCTCTCTGGCGGCGGTTTATATGTTTATTACGCCAGAGAGGTTGATGAGTTTATCCAAAGCAAACATTATCATCTGCTATTCTTTATACGTTTTATACATTGTAGACGCACTCTACTGGCTTTCATAGCACGACACTGTTTCCTATTTTATCGCGGTGGCATGTATAAGTCTTATACACGCATGGCATAAACGGACGATTGTGATGTTCACAAGGCATGTTCAAGAGTCAGCCATTTAAGTTGTTGTTTTTCCCAAATCTTAAGTGTGAATGGAGTCAGAAGAAAATCTAATCAATTGTACAGGGTGAAGTACCCCATGCCTTGCATTTCACAGTCGTTTGCAGAGAATGAACTTAGAAGTAGATGTACAGAAAAGTTTCTCTGTTTACGGCGTCATGCAGCTCAAAAATTGCCTCGTCGGTAATCGGCACAATAGCACCTCGGGTACACGTTCTTGGACTTCCCGACAAGAACTTCTCTGGCTTTCCCAGGCTCTCCGACTTATTACTGGAGATCAACTGATAGGGAGAAATCCCAACCCGCTGGTGCAGCACTACGATCGGAACTCCCAAGGACAACGGCACGTTGCCTTGCGGAATGCCTTGTGTCGATATTTTCAGAGACAAATTTCTCAGGCCCTCTAATTCCCTGAGTTCAAAGAGCTGGATTTGATTCTAATGTTGACACAGTAACAGTCATGTTCGCAGCAGAATATTGTTTAAATCAACAACTGGAGCGCATTAAGAAACTCTCATGGTCATATAGAATGATGTTTAATTCCGGGCATTACTCTTGAATAGTGTTTCAACAATGGAGTCACGATGCTAACTCAGCCAACGCGTAGTGTTAACTGTGAATGACAGCACCGCAGATCCTCCAGTCACCGTTTCCCATCCGAAGACTGAGTTGCGACCTCGCTATTTTGAGGGAGCTGTTTCTAAAGTACCCCAAAAGTAAATCTAAAACTCGATCTCAGATATTATGTTGTGACCATATTATGCCAATAAACTGCTATCAACTTACAGCGTTACCCCTGCTTATCCAACAAATTCCTTAGTGTCACAGAATGTAGCAGGAACATGTCAACAGTTGCTAGCCATGCTTTGGGTAGAGTTGTTGGAACTCCAGGTTTTCAACTAATACTAGGCCTAAAGGTCAGTGTTGCTTATTACTAAAGCGAAAGACACGAGTTGGATTCTCTTGTGACCACATTCTATTTATATGTTGGAAAGTTCTGAAACGAGACCCACCTAGTCCACTTGTATAAAATGAGAATCCTATTGATAAATTGAGTGACATTTATCACCAAGCTACGTGTTGCCATTCGAAAGTCTTGTACCATATTACTATATTTGTTTAACTTACTACTTCCAACTGCAGAAAGTGTGGGAACAACGATCTTTGTAAAGAAAGTCATTAGAAATTATTTAAATGAGGTCTTCTGCAGCAGAAGTTCAAAGTTGCAAAAGCACAGTGTCTAGAAGCAAAGAATGGGAGTTCAGGTTTTAACATCAGTCTGCGTCAAGGACAATGGATGGTTGGTTGGTTGTTTGGGGAAGGAGACCAGACAGCGTGGTCATCGGTCTCATCGGATTAGGAAAGAATGGGGAAGGAAGTCGGCCGTGCCCTTTCAGAGGAACCATCCCGGCATTTGCCTGGAGTGATTTAGGGAAATCACGGAAAACCTAAATCAGGATGGCCGGACCCGGGATTGAACCGTCGTCCTCCCGAATGCGAGTCCAGTGTCTAACCACTGCGCCACCACCTCGCGCGGTTAGGGACAATGGAGAAGCAGAGTGTGGGGAGAGGATGGGGGAAGGACACGGGTCAAAACCTTTTTGGAGGCATTTGCCGTGAGAAATTTGAGGAAACCAAGGAATTTGGATAGTCAGTCGAGGATCTGAACCGCCTTCTTCCATCTTGCGAATTCTGTGTGATAACCACTGCGCAACATCACGTACTAATCTCTATAAACAGTACCACTAAATGTCATACTACTATAGCATCCAGTAATTAATTTGAATTATTATTCTTCGCAATTATGATATTTCCATTTTTCGTGTATTTAGCGACGGCCTAATACAAAGCATCAAATTTCTTGATGATAATTGCTCGGAAACCATAGATTCCTCGTATGAAGCAAGTAAGTTACTGGTAGTGTTCACGTTTAACCATCTTTACTCCTCTAGTTCATCCTCGTCTGGAACGACCAAGCGAGGTGACGCAGTGGTTAAGGCACTGAGTGCCTTCTTAATAGTCGAGCTCCAAACCCCCGTCGAGCCATACCAATGTAGGTTTCCTTCGTTTCCCAAAAACAATTAAGATGAATGCTGCGATAATTCTTTTGAAAAGAAAACGGCTGATTTCTTTGCACATCCTGACCTATCTGAGCTTTCGCTCCGTCTCTAATGAACTCATCGTCGACAAAATATTATATCCATATCTTCCGTCCATCGTTATTTTTTTTTTTTTTTTTGTCTTCCAGAATGTCAGAATAATCCATCGCTATTATTTAGCATACATATTTCATATTTCTTATGTGTCTGTCTCGTTTCGTGTACCACAGAGAATGGGCCAGCTGATAACGTCAGCTTCGACCACACACTACACACGAATGAATCAGAAGAAACGACCTAAACAGGTCACCTATGCCAGTGACAGCGTTCCTCATAGTGATTTACTGAAACTGAAAACCATCTGACAAGGGAAACTCCCCATTGCACCCCCCTCAGATTTAGTTATAAGTTGGCACAGTGGATAGGCCTTGAAAAAGTGAACACAGATCAATCGAGAAAACAGGAAGAAGTTGTGTGGAACTATGAAAAAAATAGTAAAATATACAAATTGAGTAGTCCATGCGCAACATAGGCAACATCAAGGAGACTGTGACTTCAGGAGCGTCGTGGTCCCGTGGTTAGCATGAGTAGCTGCGGAACAAGAAGTCCTTGGTTCAAGTCTTCCCTCGACTGAAAATTTTACTTTCTTTATTTTCGCAAAGTTTTGATCTGTCCGTTCGTTCATTGACGTCTCTGTTCACTGCAATAAGTTTAGTGTCTGTGTTTTGCGACCGCACCGCAAAACCGTGCGATTAGTAGACGAAAGGACGTGCCTCTCCAATGGGAACCGAAAGCATTTGATCGCAAAGTCATAGGTGAACCGATTCCTCCACAGGAAAACACGTCTCATATATTCTATACGACATTGGTGACGGCATGTGCGTCACATGACAGGAATATGTTGTCGACCCACCTAACTTGTACACTTAGCGAATGGGTAAAAAGATTCTTCTACCTTGCCCGATTTAGGTTTTCTTGTGGATGTGATAACACTCCCAAAAAAGTGATGAAAACATAAGAGTTTTTCACATAAACTGAAAATAAAAAATTAAAATTTTCAGTGGAGGGAAGACTTGAACCAAGGACCTCTCGTTCCGTAGCTGCTCTTGCTAACCACGGGACCACGGCGCTATTTGACTTGCACTCTCCTTGATGTTGCATATCTTCGCATGGACTACTCAGTTTGTATATTTTACTAATTTTTTTCATAGTTCCACACAACTTCTTCATGTTTTCTCGATTGATCTGTGTTCAGTGTTTCAGGCCTATCCATTGTGCCAACTTATAACTAAATCTGAGGGGGGTGCGATGGGGAGGTTCCCTTGTGAGAGGGAAATAGAACATAGAAAGTTTCATGAATTTTGATTGAAAGCATCGTTAACTGCGCTCTAAATAACGCACTTGTACGCAATGCATTTCACAGATACGGTCGTGTCTCTCGCTATTAAATAACTACACGTGCAATTTGCGTGCGTGCGCCACTAGTATGATAAATGTCCTGGCAGCAATGTATCAGAATCCCTGACGTAGGCGTTAACCTTGCAGGCTGTTTTGCTCCAAGCGTCTCTGAGACCATTGTGGATGAAGTGCGCTGGCGGTTTCTCCTAATTACGCTATTACTCATTCTGACAGCTGGACAGAAAACCGCAAAAAAGTGTCTAATGTTGCTTGTTTCCAGCCTCAGGCCTGTGTGTGAGCGGGTGGTCCTTAGCAGTCTCCAGCGCAGGTAGTTTGCTCCACCCGCAGAATAATTTCCTTCTGACGCGTCCAACTGAAGTGCGTCGGTGTAATGACTTCATCAGTTATTGCATACACGAAGAGAACACGTTTGCCATTAATGCAGACAGGTTCGCAGCGATGAAGAACGAGATGTCGGGGGCATTGTCTTCCTCCTATTTCAACGGCGATCTCTCTTCGTGTGCAAAAGATTTTAGGTTTCTGGTAATTCACCCAAAGCCTTAAAAATCCGTTTTGTTATTAATTTGTACTAAGCTAATAGTGTGACGCACACATCTCTCAGACGTTCGAGAATTTGGTTCAATACGAAACAAAAATTTAACATTCCACGTATTGGCTTCATCCTCCGGGTCACGACTGCAGTTGAGTATAGCCTCCACCATGTACGCTACTTTTGGCCTGTGACGTCATCTTCTTGTCACGTAGGGGACGGAAAGAGCGTTCGGAAGTGACGCACCACTCTAAAGCAGGATCCCCCCCAACCCCCACTCTCTTCCACCCACCAGCCGAGCCAGGAACTGTGAAAGAAAGACAACAGGTGAAATTTTAAATACTTTTTCCGGTTACAGCATTCTTTCCGAAGCACCGATCAGTAGGTACGAACTGTCATTACTAAAACCACTGCCTTTCACACAGGTTTCTTCTCCGTAATCGAAGATTTCTGAGGTTTATGTGCCGAAAATGCGTTCAGCGATCGTTCAGATCATAGCAGCGTTGTGACAGTACCGTATAGGCAACATTAACGGAAAATAAAGAATATGTCGATTATATACTGATAATCGCAGTGCGCTTACATATTCCACCCTACTTAGTTACACTTGCTAAATGCTGTTATTCTAGAGCCTCAGACCCTCTTTATGCCAACGCCCTTGCCGAAATGGTTACACCGGTTCCCGTCAGATCACCGAAGTTAAGCACTGTGGGGCTGGGTTAGCACTTGGATGGGTGATCACCCGGTCTGCCGAGCGCTGTTGGCAAGCGGGGTGCACTCAGCCCTTGTGAGGCAAACTGAGGAGCTACTTGATCGAGAAGTAGCACCTCCGGTCACATAAAATGAAATACGCCCGGGAGAACGGTATGCTGACCACATGCCCCTCCATATCCGCATCCAGTGACGCCTGTGGGCTGAGGATGACACGGCGGCCGGTCGGTACCATTGGGCCTTCCAAGGCCTATTCGTACGGAGTTTAGTTTAGTTTTTAGACTCGCTTTATAAGAAGTAACCCAGCATTAAATCTTTGGGGCAGATCCAGCTTCCTCATTTAGCAATGAACCTTCCCATGACGCTGACAGATGTTTGCTGAAGGATGGATTTGAGTTTTAGCTCACCGTTGAAATTATTAGGATACTCTCTGGTGTCTGTACAAGGGTGTAGATCATTCTTCTTAGCACAGTTTCTGTCTTAAAGATAAATTGTGTATTGCATCGTGTTTAGCCAAGTAATCGAAGTTCACGCTCGTCACCTGTCGCAACGGGACAACCACTGCGGAGAACGCCCCCAAACGTGTACACCGCTCTACGCGTTGCAGTAGGATGGTGGTTACATCCAGTTACAGCAAAGATGGTTCACGTCTAGACATGAGTATGGGAGCAGGGCTGCTATGAAAGGAAGAAGCCGCCTACAAAGCTGAACAGACTTTCAGTGTTCCGCCGGGTCCCCGCGTGTGTTACCAAACACGAGGGTCGACAAAGCACCAGACTAGGCCACGGTCGTGTTGCGGACGTGACCGCTGACACGTGGCCTGGAAATCTCCGAAACAATCGACAGCGCTGAGCGGCTGACGTGGCATCAGATTACAGCAGCCATCGGACGTGCATCCCACATGATGTCACGTGCTTGTTTGCCTCCACTAAACGTTCAGCTAGTCCATTTCATTTTATTTTTATTTTTTATTGGTTTCAGGGAAAGCCCATTCACGAGATATAATTATGTCACTTAATGATACGAACACACTAGCCTGATCTCATTACAAAACACAAAACGCTGTATTACATAACCAAATTTTATTAAAACAAGCGGACAGATGTACGGGATTGAATAAAAGCCCCAAGTTTTTGAGATTATATATAAGCTCCCCTAATTTCAAAGTTTCCTTTTCGAGAGATGGATGAAACGGCAAATACATATGCTAGTGGACCTACTTATGGGGCTAAAAACGACTCCAGGAGAATAATAACCCGTAATTTTTTTTTTTCACTGCAATTGTTCTTGGATGCGAAATAAATATACGTAACTTACGAGTGCAGGACGTGACTCCTGGACGACGACATATGGAAGTTCGGATTTTGCAGTGATTCGTGCACAGATAGCCGAAGTTTAGGCGACCGCTCGCGTAAAGCGGCAAATTCGGGTTCGAGTCCTGGTCCGGCACAAATTCTTATTGCCTTCATTCCAGCCGATGGTAGTTCATATTCGCAGTTGCGAATACATTCCCTGTTCATGGATTATTGTATTTACCACAGTCTAGTAGTATTAACACAACGGCTATGATGACAGAATGGCATGCAGCCTACTTCTCTCGAATAGTACACACACGGGCAGCAAAGCCAGCGACCAACACCTTCTTTTCCCTTCCGCTCACCAGTCACATACTGGTGATGGAAGTTACTTCCGACATCGGGAACCGAACCAGGTACTTTCAGACAGGTAACATACTAGTGTCGTTAAGGTCCTCTTTATTTGTGAAAAAGAGGACAGAGTTAACCGTGATGTCGACGTTGTGGTCATTAGCGATGGAGCGCGTTCATGAACTGGTAACAATATGGGGTACATCTCCATCTACATTTATACTCCGCAAGCCACCCAACGGTGTGTGGCGGAGGGCACTTTACGTGCCACTGTCATTACCTCCCTTTCCTCTTCCAGTCGTGTATGGTTCGCGGGAAGAACGACTGTCTGAAAGCCTCCGTGCGCGCTCTAATCTCTCTAATTTTACATTCGTGATCTCCTCGGGAGGTATAAGTAGGGGGAAGCAATATATTCGATACCTCATACAGAAACGCACCCTCTCGAAACCTGGACAGCAAGCTACACCGCGATGCAGAGCGCCTCTCTTGCAGAGTCTGCCACTTGAGTTTGTTAAACATCTCCGTAACGCTATCACGGTTACCAAATAACCCTGTGACGAAACGCGCCGCTCTTCTTTGGATCTTTTCTATCTCCTCCGTCAACCCGATCTGGTACGCATCCCACACTGATGAGCAATACTCAAGTATAGGTCGAACGAGTGTTTTGTAAGCCACCTCCTTTGTTGATGGACTACATTTTCTAAGGACTCTCCCAATGAATCTCAACCTGGTACCCGCCTTACCAACAATTAATTTTATATGATCATTCCACTTCAAATCGTTCCGCACGCATACTCCCTGATATTTTACAGAAGTAACTGCTACCAGTGTTTGTTCCGCTATCATATAATCGTACAATAAAGGATCCTTCTTTCTATGTATTCGCAATACATTACATTTGTCTATGTTAAGGGTCAGTTGCCACTCCCTGCACCAAGCGCCTATCCGCTGCAGATCTCCCTGCATTTCACTACAATTTTCTAATGCTGCAACTTCTCTGTATACTACAGCATCATCCGAAAAAAGCCGCATGGGACTTCCGACACTATCTACTAGGTCATTTATATATATTGTGAAAAGCAATGGTCCCATAACACTCCCTTGTGGCACGCCAGAGGTTACTTTAACGTCTGTAGACGTCTCTCCATTGATAACAACATACTGTGTTCTGTTTGCTAGAAACTCTTCAATCCAGCCACACAGCTGGTCTGATATTCCGTAGGCTCTTACTTTGTTTATCAGGCGACAGTGCGGAACTGTATCGAACGCCTTCCGGAAGTCAAGAAAAATAGCATCTACCTAGAAGCCTGTATCTAATATTTTCTGGGTCTCATGAACAAATAAAGCGAGTTGGGTCTCACACGACCGCTGTTTCCGGAATCCATGTTGACTCCTACATAGTAGATTCTGAGTTTCCAAAAACGACATGATACTCGAGCAAAAAACATGTTCTAAAATTCTACAACAGATCGACGTCAGAGATATAGGTCTATAGTTTTGCGCATCTGCTCGACGACCCTTCTTGAAGACTGGGACTACCTGTGCTCTTTTCCAATCATTTGGAACCCTCCGTTCCTCTAGAGACTTGCGGTACACGGCTGTTAGAAGGGGGGCGAGTTCTTTCGCGTACTCTGTGTAGAATCGAATTGGTATCCCGTCAGGTCCAGTGGACTTTCCTCTATTGAGTGATTCCAGTTGCTTTTCTATTCCTTGGACACTTATTTCGATGTCAGCCATTTTTTTCGTTTGTGCCAGGATTTAGAGAAGGAACTGCAGTGCGGTCTTCCTCTGTGAAACAGCTTTGCAAAAAGGTGTTTAGTATTTCAGCTTTACGCGTGTCATCCTCTGTTTCAGTGCCATCATCATCCCGGAGAGTCTGGATATGCTGTTTCGAGCCACTTACTGATTTAACGTAAGACCAGAACTTCCTAGGATTTTCTGTCAAGTCGGTACATAGAATTTTACTTTCGAATTCACTGAACGCTTCACGCATAGCCCTCCTTACGCTAACTTTGACATCGATTAGCTTCTGTTTGTCTGAGAGGTTTTGGCTGCGTTTAAACTTAGAGTGAAGCTCTCTTTGCTTTCACAGTAGTTTCCTAACTTTGTTGTTGTACCACGGTGGGTTTTTCCCGTCCCTCACAGTTTTACTCGGCACGTACCTGTCTAGAGTACGCGAAAGAACTTGCCCCCCTTCTAACAGCCGTGTACCGCAAGTCTCTAGAGGAACGGAGGGTTCCAAATGATTGGAAAAGAGCACAGGTAGGCCCAGTCTTCAAGAAGGGTCGTCGAGCAGATGCGCAAAACTATAGACCTATATCTCTGACGTCGATCTGTTGTAGAATTTTAGAACATGTTTTTTGCTCGAGTATCATGTCGTTTTTGGAAACCCAGAATCTACTATGTAGGAATCAACATGGATTCCGGAAACAGCGATCGTGTGAGACCCAACTCGCTTTATTTGTTCATGAGACCCAGAAAATATTAGATACAGGCTCCCAGGTAGATGCTATTTTTCTTGACTTCCGGAAGGCGTTCGATACAGTTCCGCACTGTCGTTTGATAAACAAAGTAAGAGCCTACGGAATATCAGACCAGCTGTGTGGCTGGATTGAAGAGTTTTTAGCAAACAGAACACAGCATGTTGTTATCAATGGAGAGACGTCTACAGACGTTAAAGTAACCTCTGGCGTGCCACAGGGGAGTGTTATGGGACCATTGCTTTTCACAATATATATAAATGACCTAGTAGATAGTGTCGGAAGTCCCATGCGGCTTTTTTCGGATGATGCTGTAGTATACAGAGAAGTTGCAGCATTAGAAAATTGTAGTGAAATGCAGGAAGATCTGCAGCGGATAGGCACTTGGTGCAGGGAGTGGCAACTGACCCTTAACATAGACAAATGTAATGTATTGCGAATACATAGAAAGAAGGATCCTTTATTGTATGATTATATGATAGCGGAACAAACACTGGTAGCAGTTACTTCTGTAAAATATCTGGGAGTATGCGTGCGGAACGATTTGAAGTGGAATGATCATATAAAATTAATTGTTGGTAAGGCGGGTACCAGGTTGAGATTCATTGGGAGAGTCCTTAGAAAATGTAGTCCATCAACAAAGGAGGTGGCTTACAAAACACTCGTTCGACCTATACTTGAGTATTGCTCATCAGTGTGGGATGCGTACCAGATCGGTTGACGGAGGAGATAGAGAAGATCCAAAGAAGAGCGGCGCGTTTTGTCACAGGGTTATTTGGTAACCGTGATAGCGTTACGGAGATGTTTAATAAACTCAAGTGGCAGACTCTGCAACAGAAGCGCTCTGCATCGCGGTGTAGCTTGCTGTCCAGGTTTCGAGAGGGTGCGTTTCTGTATGAGGTATCGAATATATTGCTTCCCCCTACTTATACCTCCCGAGGAGATCACGAATGTAAAATTAGAGAGATTAGAGCGCGCACGGAGGTTTTCAGACAGTCGTTCTTCCCGCGAACCATACGCGACTGGTACAGGAAAGGGAGGTAATGACAGTGGCACGTAAAGTGCACTCCGCCACACACCGTTGGGTGGCTCGCGGAGTATAAATGTAGATGTAGATGTAGATTTTACGATTGCCTTGAACTTTTTCCATAAACACTCAACATTGTTAGTGTCGGAACAGAAATTTTCGTTTTGATCTGTTAGGTAGTCTGAAATCTGCCTTCTATTACTCTTGCTAAACAGATAAACCTTCCTCCCTTTTTTTATATTCCTACTAACTTCCATATTCAGGGATGCTGCAACGGCCTTATGATCACTGATTCCCTGTTCTGTAGATACAGAGTCGAAAAATTCGGGTCTGTTTGTTATCAGTAGGTCCAAGATGTTATCTCCACGAGTCGGTTCTCTGTTTAATTGCTCGTTTCCGTAACATTCATGATATTTCTCCGTCGTTAAATGTAGAAGCCTTAAATCAAGACAGAATTGAATTTGAATATTTCTGTTCCTGTATGCAACTCTACTGTCGTGACAACTGGCGGCAGCGATTATGCACAACTAAAAACAGCGGGCTTGGCAAGACGAATGGAAGGAAAACAGTGATGAACTCGAATCAGAGACTTTCAAGATGTTCAGCACAGCGGGCTGCAAAGCTGTCTTCTTTTCGAAGCAAGTACCTAGCGTGAATCAGAGAAGTGCTGCGCAGATCACGGATGCAGCTGAAAGCTACTGGAACCGCGGTGACATTTGGTGGCGACCGTCCCACACGTCGAGCGGCCGTAACTGGTGCGTTGGTGTGAGCAGGGACACCAGGTAGAAAGGGAACAGCAAGTCGAAACCGTCGTCTCCGGGTAGATCAGAAACAAGTTAACCAGGCAGGCTTGTCGCTAACGGTAACCCACTCACGCCGATACCGTTCTCTGAGATCACGCCGCCTGCGCACACCCGGCTTTAATTAGCATTTCCATCGCCCATGAGATTGCCGACAAAATTGAGTCACTCCCTATGACCTACGCTCACAATCGAGACGCACCAAGACGAAGTCAGCCTTATTACTCAGCCATCAGGTCACTGTGCTATTCTTGTAATGATGTTTGGTTTGTGGCACGCTCAACTGCGCGGTCATCAGCGCCCGTACAAAGACCCAATTTTTTCACAGTCCAATTTTGCCACTGTCACGCATGCTGATGATGATGACGAAGAATACAACACACCCTGTCGCCGGGCAGAGAAAATCCCCAACCCGGCAAGGAATCGAACCCGCGACCCCGTGATCCAAAGGCAGCAACGCTAACCACGAGCTTCGGACACTATTCTTGTGAAATACTGCATTGGCTGTGAACCCGCGCAACGATTGCGAGTTACGAGAATACACATTTTCAAACATGAGAAGTTTCGTCCGTTGTGTCTTGCCACTAGAAAGAAAGCAGCGAAGAACTAAACCGAAAGAGAAAAGCAAAATGAAAACAGGCGAATGAACTTGAACTAACAATTTTATTGTTTTTGATCTGTCAATCCTCAGTTGTTATTAATACTATGTTAATAATTTTTACGTTAGGGCCGTTTGTTTTCAACTGAATAAAAGCAGTATTTGTTTTGCCACTCCCCTTTCGCCTCATTTTATTAAGGGCATCATCAGTGGCCTGTAATACATATATATTTTCATTTGTATGCAGCTCTTTCAAATTACGGATTCTGTTATAGTACATGTGAATTACAAACAGTTCTGAATTAGGCATCTTTGTAGTTATATTTGTTATTACTTACTGTGTGTGCTTATATTTGAACTACTCGTATGTATAACAGACTTATACATATGTAACAAACGCATCACAAAAAGGCGATTGTTGATACATAAAGAGCTATTATAAATTAGCAGTTAAAACCACAAAAAAAGGAAGTGACTGAGAGGAATCGAAGACAGACGATGATTACCATAAGAGAAAATTGAGGGAAACAGGAAACCAAAAAAGGGGGAGAGATTGGATAAAAACGAGTAGAACAAAAATTAGCACCACGAGAATGCTCTTCAAATCCGAACGTATTGTCCATGTCTTCCTACAATTTCAATCTATTACATATACGTAGGCAGGATTTGAAAGTTCAGCTTTATAGCTTCAATGCTAGTCTGTCTTAGCGGTAGTTTACAAAAACGTGAATTTTCCACCAGTGTCCAACTGAAATAAGTTGTTTGTGTGTTAAACTCAAAGCGATTAATTAGTAATTTGAGAACTTAGTCAAACCAATAGTAGTGTAACTACAATATTCGTTGTCCACACACGTATGTCACTACATAGTAACGACTGAATTCTGTAGTGAAGACAAATTTTGTAATGCGATGTGGTTGTCAATTACGTGTAACCTTGTGTAACCAAGACAAGGTGTTTATATCAATTTTTAAAAATTATTATTAATCTTTTTCTGGCTCTGTCCAGAGAGACACTCTTTCCATGTAAAATCTGAATACAATCGGTCTTGTTAAATGTATGTTGTAATATACGATTTAACATACAAACACACGCGGATATATGATCAAATATGTTTACAGACTTATTGCAAGCAAAAAAGCAACCAGTCATGAATATTATAGAATTTATTACAGATAGCGTCGTTAATGGTTCCGAACCTAAGGTTCATCTTCAAATAACTGTATTCATATAATTGATGTCTTTCTATTGGAAGTAAACGTCCCGCCTGCAAGGAAGTCATTAGAGACAGCGTATAAAAGTATACTGAACAAGGATGGGTAAGGTAATCAGCCGTGTCCCTTTCCTGGGAAATACCCCTACATATCTGCTCCATTTTAGAAAAGCATGCAAAATCAAAATCTGCATGGCTGGACAAGAATTTCAACTCACTGCTTCCGAGTGCGACTGCAGTGTTGAAGTGACCCTTTGCTGCCCTAAAAAAACGCTCGCATAAGGATGAAATTTTAGTCAACACATCCTATAGGCGTGGAAACACACTTGGTACCGTAGCAACTTCAGTCACTTAATAAAAGCAAGTCTTACAGCGGCTCAGATTGTATACCTGTTAGGTTCCATCCGAAGTATGTTCATGTAATATCTCCATGTTTAGCTTTCTATACAACTCCTCGCTCCACAAAAGATCCATACCTAAGGACTGGAAAGTTGCACAGCCTACTTCAGTACACAAGAACGGAACCAGAAGTAATGCACCGAATTATAGTCTCATATGACTGACATCAATATTTGCAATAACAGTTTGAACATGTACTGTGTTCGAACATTACGAAAAATCTCGAGGACGTAATGACGTAATGTGTGCTATCGACAAGACATTTCAAGTTGATTCCATATTTCTAGATATCCAGAAGGTTTTAGATACCATTCAAAAATGGTTCAAATGGCTCTGAGCACTATGCACCTTAACTTCTGAGGTCATCAGTCGCCTAGAACTTAGAAGTAATTAAACCTAACTAACCTAAGGACATCACACACATCCATGCCCGAGGCAGTTTTCGAACCTGCGACCGTAGCGGTCGTTCGGCTCCAGACTGTAGCGCCTAAAACCGCACGGCCACTCTGGCCGGCTTTGATACCATTCCTCACAAGCTGCTTCTAATCGATAATAAACCTCTGCGTGATGCACGTCGTCTCTCTTGTAATGACTGCCAGCCGGCCATTGAGGCCGAGCGGTTCTAGGCGCTTCAGTCTGGCACCACGCGACCGCTACGGTCGCAGGTTCGAATCTTGCCTCGGGCATGGATGTGTGTGATGTTCTTAGGTTAGTTAGGTTTACGTACTTCAAAGTCTAGGGGACTGATGACCTCAGATGTTAAGTCCCATAGTGCTCAGAGCCATTGAACCATTTGACTGCCAGCGCCGGCCGTTGTGGCCGTGCGGTTCTAGGCGCTTCAGTCTGGAACCGCGTGACCGCTACGGTCGCAGGTTCGAATCCTGCCTCGGGCATGGCTGTGTGTGATGTCCTTAGTTTAGTTAGGTTTAAGTAGTTCTAAGTTCTAGGGACTGATGACCACAGATGTTAAATCCCATAGTGCTCAGAGCCATTGAACCATTTGACTGCAAGCTGAGTTCGTTGAGCATCTCGGTAACGGTCTCGCGACGACTAGACGATCCCTCGACGAAACGCACCGCTCTTCGTTGGATCTTCTCTCCCTCCTCCTATGTGATGGGGGTCCCAAACTGCGTGCCTACGCAGTATCCTCGCAGCTGTGCGACTGGGTTCCTGATTTCCCCTCAGAAAGGTCACAGTTGCTAGTAATTGATGAGAAGTCGTCTAGCGCTCTACAAGGAAATATTTTAGTTCCTCTGCTGTTCTTAATCCATATAAACTATTTAGTAAAAAATCTCAACAGTCCTCTTAGACGGTTTTCAGATGATACTGTTCTTTACGGTATACTAAAGTCATCATAAGATCGAAACAAATTTCGAAATGATTCATAGAAGGTATCTGTATGGTGCGAAAAATGGCAGTTGTTGCTAAACAATAAAAAGTGTGAGTTCATCCATATGAGTAATAAAAGGAATACGTTATATTCCAGCTGCACAATAAACCACACAAATACAATGGTTTTACGAATACCTAGGGCCGCGCGGGATTAGCCGAGCGGTCTTGGGCGCTGCGGTCATGGACTGTGCGGCTGCTCCCGGCGGAGGTTCGAGTCCTCCCTCGGGCATGGGTGTGTATGTTTGTCCTTAGGATAATGTAGATTAAGTAGTGTGTAAGCTTGGGGACTGATGACCTTAGCAGTTAAGTCCCATAAGATTTCACGCACATTTGAACATTTGAATACCTAGGATTACAATTATGAACATTTTTCTACAATGAATTTTACACACTGCAACGGAGTGTGCACCACGACCCCTCCACAGAGTTTTACTTGCGCAAGTACCTCATCTCCTAACTTCCAAACTTCACAGAAGCTATCCAGTGAAACTTGCAGGAGAGCGTCTGTGAATCTTGGGAAGTAGCAGACGAGATACCGGAGGAAGTGAAGCTGTGAGGAAGGACCTTGAGTCGTGCTTGGGAAGCTCAGTCGGCAGAGTACTTACCCGCGACAGGCAAAGGGCTCGAGTTCGAGTCTCGGTCTGGCGCGCAGTTTTAATCTGTTTGGAAGTTCCATGAACAACTTAAATTGGAGGCATGACATAGAAACTGTTGTGGAGAAGGCGGCTGGCTTTTACTGGCAGAACACTTAGAGGATGCAACAGGTGTGCCTAAACTACGCTCTCCGAGCTGTGCTGGAGACCGAGCGAGGTGGCACAGTGGTTGGCGCACTGGACTCGCATTCTGGAGGAGACTGTTCGAACCCGTGTCCGGCCATCCTGATTTAGATTTTCCGTGATGTCCCTAAATCGCTTCAGGCAAATGCCGGGATGGTTCCTTTGAAAGGGCACCGTCGATTTTGTTCCCCATCCTTTCCTGATCCGATGAGACCGACGACCTCGCTGTTTGGTCCTCTCACCCGAATCAGCCAACCAACTGCTGTGTGACATGGGATCCTTACTAGACAGGACTGACGGAGGACATCGAAAAAGTTAAAAGAAGGGCATCTCGTTCTGGATTATAGCAAAATACAGGAGTGAGCATCACGGATATAATATGGGAGTTGGGGTGGCAATAATTAAAGCACAGGCGTTTTTCATATCAGCGAGACAGTTTAACGAAATTATTTTTATTTTTATTTTATTTTATTTATTTATTTATTTGAAATCTTATGGGACTTAACTGCCAAGGTCATCAGTCCCTAAGCTTACACACTACTTAACCTAAGTTATCCTAAGGACAAACACACACACACACACATGCCCGAGGGAGGACTCGAAGCCGGTTGGAGTGGCCGAGCGGTTCTAGGCGCTTCAGTCTGGAACCGCGCGACCGCTACGGTCGCAAGTTCGAATCCTGCCTCGGGCATAGATGTGTGTGATGTCCTTAGGTTAGTGAGGTTTAAGTTGTTCTAAGTTCTAGGGGACTGATGACCTCAGAAGTTAAGTCCCATAGTGCTCAGAGCCTTTGAGGACTCGAACCTCCGCCGGGACCAGCCACACAGTCCATGACTGCAGCGCCCTAGACCTCTCGGCTAATCCCGCGCGGCTAACGAAATTTAAATTGCCATCTTTCCCCTCCGAAGGTGTAATTATTTTGTTGACAGTGACCTACATAAGGAGAAATGATAATTGTAATAAAATAAGAGAAATCAGAGCTTAAACGGCAAGATTTTGGTTTTCGTTTTTGCCACGCGCTGTTCGACGATGGAAAGGTAGAGAAACAGGGTGGTGAGAGAAACAGGGTGGTGACGGTACGCCGAACTCTCTGCCACTCACTTAAATAAGAATTGCGGAGTAGTCATGTAGATGTAGATGAAGTTGTTCAGTGTGTAACACTTGCTATTTTCATCGGTGTAGGAAGAAATGACCGCAGCTAAAGTAAGACTGCAGCCGACAAAAGGAGACAGTGGTGTAAGTGGCAGCCGGGAGCAGACGGCTAGACTCGTGCCGTGTCCAAGGTCGACGCGCCTTTGCAGCGGTGACATCAGGGCAGGCAGGCAGGCAGGCAGGGCAAAGCAGGGCCGCTACCCGCACCACGCCGGGGATAACGCCGACAGGCCAGAACAGAAGCCGCGACGCCGGAATGCTCACGCTGCTCCCTGTTCCGCACCCCAGGCTTACGTCCCCTATCTTTGTCATTATTCTCGAACGTATTCTCAGTTCGAATATAGTGAATTGCCTTGAGACAGAGAAGTTGCTGTCCATGGATCAGCACGGCTTTAGAAAGCATCGCACCTGCGAAACGCAACTCGCCCTTTTTTCACATGATATCTTGCGCACCATGGCTGAAGGGTATCAGACGGATGCCATATTCCTTGACTTCCGGAAAGCGTTTGACTCGGTGCCTCACTGCAGACTCTTAACTGAGGTACGAGCATAAGGGACTGGTTCCCAAGAATGTGAGTGGCTCGAAGACAAGTAATAGAACCCAGTACGTTGTCCTCGATGGTGAGTGTTCATCGGAGGTGAGGGTATCATCTGGAGTGCCACAGGGAAGTCTGGTAGGTCCACTGTTGTTTTCTATCTACATAAATTATCTACTGGATAGGGCGGATAGCAATGTGCGGCTGTTTGCTGATGATGCTGTGGTGTACGGGAAGGTGTCGTCGTTGAGTGACTGTAGGAGGATACAAGATGACTTGAACCGGATTTGTGATTGGTGTAAAGAATGGCAGCTAACTCTAAATATAGATAAATGTAAATTAATGCAGGTGAATAGGGAAAAGAATCCTGTAATGTTTGAATACCCCACTAGTAGTGTAGCGCTTGACACAGTTACGTCGATTAAATATTTTGGCGTAACATTGCAGAGCGATTTGTGATTGGTGTAAAGAATGGCAGCTAACTCTAAATATAGATAAATGTAAATTAATGCAGATGAATAGGGAAAAGAATCCTGTAATGTTTGAATACCCCATTAGTAGTGTAGCGCTTGACACAGTTACGTCGATTAAATATTTTGGCGTAACATTGCAGAGCGATATGAAGCGGGACAAGCATGTAATGGCAGTTGTGGGGAAGGCGGATAGTCGTCTTCGGTTCATTGGTAGAATTTTGGGAAGATGTGGTTCATCTGTAAAGGAGACCGCTTATAAAACACTAATACGACCTATTCTTGAGTACTGCTCGAGCGTTTGGGATCCCTGTCAGGTCAGATTGAGGAAGGACATAGAAGCAATTCAGAGGCGGGCTGCTAGATTTGTGACTGGTAGGTTTGATCATCACGCGAGTGTTACGGAAATGCTTCAGGAACTCGGGTGGGAGTGTCTAGAGGAAAGGAGGCGTTCTTTTCGTGAATCGCTACTGACTGTAGTACAATTTTACTGCCCCCAACTTACATTTCGCGGAAAGACCACAAAGATAGGATAAGAGAGATTAGGGCTCGTACAGAGGCATATAGGCAGTCATTTTTCCCTCGTTCTGTTTGGGAGTGGAACAGGGAGAGAAGATGCTAGTTGTGGTACGAGGTACCCTCCGCCACGCACCGTGTGGTGGATTGCGGAGTATGTATGTAGTTGTAGTGTATTGTTTTCAGTTTACAGGAGAGCTGTGACATGTGGCTATCGGCTTTGCACTGTGAAACTACGAAACAGAGTTTCCTTGTCAGTCGAACCACGCCTTCTGTTACGTGGAGACCCGAACTCAGCCTTATAGCACCAGGCTTACACACCCGACACGAAGGCTGACAGTGGCCACATTATACCTGAACGGTGTGAAATTTCCGCGATCTCCCTGATTTGTGGAACAACGGGAACACGGTTTGGTCGTTATGTGTCTGGCCGTGATATGTTTGCAGGAATCAATCTGGCATTAGCCTGAAGTAAGTTACCTGGGAAATCACGACAAATCATAGCTTATACATGTACTTGTTACAGACTTGTGAACTACTGTCTACCCTTTATGGACCCTGTCTTCCCAAACGAAACTGGCATTCTGAAGTATGGTAAATGACTAGGCCGCCATAAAAATATTTTCGGTTTCCAAATCGCGTTAATTGGAATACATTCATCAAGCTTCTGACGTCTGTCTCCACCACCGTCATCAGAGCAAGTCACTGCCGGGGCTGGTACGGTGCTCCTCTTCATAGAGGCGAGGCCTCCAAAGGAGGCTGAACTTATGCTTGCGCGGAAAGGAGTTGTCGGGCAGCCTTTGGTAGCTCCGGCGCGCCGCGGGACAGGGTGACGTCAGGTGGCGATTGTTGGCAAAACACTCGTACAACCCGTCGTAGCTCGCTGACCTTTGTTTTTAAGCTCCGAAAGGTGGTGAAATTGAAACCACTGTGAAAATCCGGTGAAGTTTTGCGTATATGTATTATGCAATACCTCCAGTATACCGCTCTCTAGGCGGACAGTAAATTACATTTTTGAGTACGATATCGAATGAATGCGAATAGTATCTGTTACATTGATTTGTAACATAGTTTTTACAATAACGAGCGTATGTAGTACAATAAAAATCGGCGATAACTAAAAAGTTACACCACATTTGTCTCTCTTTAATTTCCTAATGACCCTTGGAGGTATGAAACGGTATTTTACACTCCAGTTTATTTACCATGTACAGATATTACTGAAGAACGTCATTTTCCTTTAAGAACAAAAAAATGGCTAGTTAACACCGGAAGACCTGCCCTTTTGCAGAATGACGTCGTGTATCTGCTCAGCAACGTGAAATCTTTTTCGCTATATTTCCAACCAAATCAGTGAATTTGGAACGTAGGAATCTTGTACGGCATGCGACACCTAAATTATTTAACGTACCAAATAAGCCACCAAATCTGTAGCTGAGGAGAAAACCACAGGAGCTGTCAAAAGCAGTAAAACTGTTTCCCAACGCAGAAGAAGCAAATTCTGCAATTCTACCTCTTGGGCACAAACGTCAAGGACCTTTAGCACAGTCGTCTTTTGAAGAAACAATAATTACATATACACAAAGTCGAATGAAGTATAAAAATCTGCGAATCAGTAGACACCACATAAAATTTTTACTTGTCAAGAAAAGGGCCTATCATAATAACAGAAGTATATGCTTCTCTTGCGTGAAATATTCTCTTGCTTCCAGCGTAGTATGCTGCAACTGTAAGCATATTCGAAAATATTTCTTCATGAATAAGTTAGAGATTATGACACTGAATCAGAGCGAATACATTTCTTTCACGGTCATTCATGTCCCTTGATTACTTACTAATGCTTCGAAGGCAAATATGCAGTAACTAACATTTTATTCTGCATTCTCAATAAATCTGAAGAACGACATTTTTCCACTAGACGGTTTATAAATTTTTTTTGACGCTATCGGCTTCGGCCATTGCCCATTCTCAAGTGTGACTCAAGTAGAATATGTGGTTCCGGAGATGTAGCCACGTATGTTACCAAAGAAACACTTGGGTGTGGTATTGTGAAAAGTGAAAATTTTATACACACTCTGGTAGAAACATGTCGTTCTTCAAATGTAGTGACCTTTTATTTACTTAAGCACAAATGTAATTAAAAACAGCATTAATCTTACGACTGTCTTTCTCACCACTAGGGACGCTAGCGTCTTTCCAGCTGTCAGACGATAACAACTCACACAGCACCGAGAGTCTGGACTGTTACTATGTTACATATCAGTTATTCATTTTTTTCGCTTTTACAGTGAAATTCAGAAATATACAATAGAGTTAGAGGTAGGCAGCGGTGAACGGCGAGACCTTCTTGACTTGACCGATTCAGTATCTACGGCTGCTGGAACGAAAATTCTGCCGTCGACATGTTGCATCACCCGTGATCTCGACATGGAACAGAAAAATACATTTATGAAATATATGTTTCATTTGTTGTTGGGACGCAAAAATAAAATCATTTGAATAGATGAAAAAAATCATTTTAACATGTATTAAATTACTACTGCTCTTTCTCGCCCCTATTCGCTTATTCGAGAAGTACAGCGGTGTGAAAGCTCCAATATCTTGTGACACAACGCGGATTTGACCTCTGCTGTTCCTTGTTACATATCCAGTGCCTCAACCACAGCGTCATCTCGCTCTGTGACGATGAGACACGAAACTCACTGGGATATTTGATAATTAACGTCCGAATTTAGCAGCTTCTAGTTTGGCCATACCGAAAAACTCTGAACATAACGCCGTTCCGTCGTGAAGTGCGGAAAGGGGTAAAGAAAACTGCCGTCAGTTGGGTACTTCGTCGGGTTAAGTATGTAGGTTGCAACTTCCAGTCCAAGCCGTTATGCACGTAGACGTTGGCATGAGTACGATGATATCGTGAAGATATTTTATTGGCCTTGCGGCCGTATTTGACGCCGTATTGTGTCCAGAACGGCGACTCGCGATAACTCGTTTCGGCTGGCGAGGTCAGCGGTGGCTGCATTCCTTGGGCGACATTCCCCACTACTTGCTCCATTTGCTGTCGCCAGTTTCTTGAGGTCGCCGCGATGTATACCACGTCTCAGTACTCAGCTGCTTCGGTGTTCTTGGAAACAGCAACGTCGTATTACCGTAAAACTAATACTGCCACACACGAAGCACACAGCAGAATCTTCAGTACAAACTTTATTTTTTGAAGCGGAGTGCGTAATTGCTGAATTACACAGGTGTTAGTTTCAAGGGACTGTTGCTACTGAAAAGAAACTTGGCGCGCTGCGAGATTATGTGCTTTTATTTCGATGGCACAAAGCAAGTTAAATAAAAAGTTAACGACACGAATACATTGTTGCCGCCTTGTGAGTAGGATATTGCAAGCCTTTGGGTGTGATTTCCTGCACCGATTTGATCTGGAAGGTTATCACATGACCATAATATCCTCCTTTGTAGCAATTTGGTCTATAACTGTTTTAACTGACTTTCGATATCCAGGCTAATGGCACTGCGATGGAGTTGTCTTACTAGCTGCTTTTACACATATCCTACTGGGGATGAATCATAGGATTCTGCACGTCGCACAGGCAAATTGTGCAGACTGGTTCCAAGTGAGAAAGAGCTTTGCGCTATTGAAAAATCATGCCAAGAAACGATGTTATGAGAAGCAACACACGAGAAAGCAGGACGCCTTTGACGAACTGCTGTGCCGTCAGAGCTCCATGAATCACTACCAGAATGACCTGAAGTCTTACCCGTTGGCTCCTCTCGCTATAACGCTAGTGATAACGACTGTGAGTGCAAACCATTAGCAGAATGTGTCCTCCTCTACCGCCAGAGCCGTGCTCAGAAGCGATCGTCATACAAAGTAGACCACAGCCAAGCTTTATCGCTGAAAATGAATAGCGGCGCTAATCATCAGTTCATGATTTCCAAACACAGCACCTCTGTTTCTGTGTCGTGGTGTTTACGGCAGCCTGCACATAGGACCGAGATTTAGTATCCCGGCTTCTGTTAATCTCCAATCAGTTGTACGACACTGACATGCATCGCTGTGGCAAGACCATCAGTTGTGCCCGGACGACAGGCGCAGATATGAAGTGGTTCCAATGTGCACCCTGCACAACAGTGCAATTCGTCGTTAGTGTGGTCAGGCTCTTGACGACGTGTATGGTTGCCTTCACGTTCCAAGCATTGTGCCAGTACCAGTTCTGAAAACCCCATGTGCCTATATATTGCCCAATTCGATCAGCTGGCCAAATGCATACACACAATGACTTTCAAACAAACTCTCTTGAGTGTTAGTAACACTTCTTCATGCGAGTACGCGGCGTCCTGTGTGGTCCTCCACATTGCTCTCTCACCATCTGGTACATTGCAAGAAACGTACACACACACACACACACACACACACACACACACACACACACACACACATACACACATACACACATACACAAACCCTCCACCCCCTTGTTTTAAGTGAAGTTAAACTACTACCCATTAAAGTTTCTACACCAAGAAGAAATGCAGATGATAAACGGGTATTCATTGGACAAATATATTATACTAGAACTGACATGTGATTACATTTTCACGCAATTTGGGTGCATAGGTGCTGAGAAATCAGTACCCAGAACAACCACCTCTGGCCGTAATAACGGCCTTGATACGTCTGGGCATTGAGTCAGACAGAGCTTGGATGGCGCGTACAGGTACAGCTGCCCATGCAGCTTCAACACGATACCACAGTTTATCAGGAGTAGTGACTGGCGTATTGTGACGAGCCAGTTGCTCGGCCACCATTGACCACACGTTTTCAATTGGTGAGAGATCTGGAGAATGTGCTGGCCAGGGCAGCAGTCGAACATTTTCTGTATCCAGAAAGGCCCGTACAGGACCTGCAACATGCGGTCGCGCATTATCCTGCTGAAATGTAGGGTTTCGCAGGGATCGAATGAAGGGTAGAGCCACGGGTCGTAACACATCTGAAATGTAACGTCCACTGTTCAAAGTGGCGTCAATGCGAACAAGAGGTGACCGAGACGTGTGACCAATGGCACCCCATACCGTCACGCCGGGTGATAAGCCAGTATGGCGATTACGTATACACGCTCCCAATGCGAGTTCATTGCGATGTTGCCAAACACGGATGCGACCAACATGCTGCTGTAAACAGAACCTGGATTCACCCAAAAAAATTACGTTTTGCCATTCGTGCACCCAGGTTCGTCGTTGAGTACACCATTGCAGGCGCTCCTGTCTGTGATGCAGCGTCAAGGGTAACCGCAGCCATGGTCTCCGAGCTGATAGTGCATGCTGCTGCAAACGTCGTCGAACTGTTCTTGCAGATGGTTATTGTCTTGCAAACGTCCCCATCTGTTGACTCAGGGATCGAGACGTGGCTGCACGATCCGTTACAGCCATGCGGATAAGATGCCTGTCATCTCGACTGCTAGTGATACGAGGGCGTTGGGATCCAGCACGGCGTTCCGTATTACCCTCCTCAATCCAACAATTCCATATTCCTCTAACAGTCATTGGATCTGGACCAACGCGATTAGCAATGTCGCGATAAGATAAAGCGCAATCGTGATAGGCTAGAATCCGACCTTTCTCAAAGTCGGAAACGTGATGGTACGCATTTCTCCTTCTTACACGAGGCATCACAACAACGTTTCACCAGGCAACGCCGGTCAACTGCTGTTTGTGTATGAGAAATGGGTTGGAAACTTTCCTCATGTCAGCACGTTGTAGGTGTCGCCACCGGCGCCAACCTTGCGTGAATGCTCTGAAAAGCTAATCATTTGCATATAACAGCATCTTCTTCCTGTCGGTTAAATTTCGTGGCTGTAGCACGTTATCTTCGTGGTGTAGCAATTTTAATGACCAGTAGTGTACATTATTAGGACTAAAGTAATAATGTTAACACTACTCATGTATAGTACGTATCCTGTGAAATGACTGGTTTCGCACGACTTCGGTAAAACAAGCGTTCAGATGATCTGTGGAACATCTATCTAATAATGTGTTTTCTTGTCCCTAAGCAGGTACTACTCCGTCAGGTAGCATCAGGCATTCGAGGCTGAGTGCACGCTGTTCCATTCCTCCCACCAAGGAAAAATCCGTAGCAGTAACGCGTATCGAACCCGGGTCTTCAGTATGGCAGTCGGCCGCGCTGGTTCGTCATCTTTGAAGGCGGACGGTGCTTTGCATACCTATTACATATCTTCAGAGAGCAAGTGATTTGGTCGCCACCTGGTGACTACATTAATGCAGTATGAGGGCCCTCTAGTGTTCGTAGTGTTTGTATACCCGCTGATGGTACACTGATAATCCAGAACATTATGATCACTGCCCACTGCGACGTTGGAGTGGTGTTGTGGGCAGGTCACGCGGTAGTGGAAGTAGGTAAACGGAGCAGACCCTAGCGAAGATACTGGCTGCAAATGGGAAAATCCATTGAGATAAGCGACTTTGACAAAGGCCAGATTATTACACTCCTGGAAATTGAAATAAGAACACCGTGAATTCATTGTCCCAGGAAGGGGAAACTTTATTGACACATTCCTGGGGTCAGATACATCACATGATCACAATGACAGAACCACAGGCACATAGACACAGGCAACAGAGCATGCACAATGTCGGCACTAGTACAGTGTATATCCACCTTTCGCAGCAATGCAGGCTGCTATTCTCCCATGGAGACGATCGTAGAGATGCTGGATGTAGTCCTGTGGAACGGCTTGCCATGCCATTTCCACCTGGCGCCTCAGTTGGGCCAGCGTTCGTGCTGGACGTGCAGACCGCGTGAGACGACGCTTCATGCAGTCCCAAACATGCTCAATGGGGGACAGATCCGGAGATCTTGCTGGCCAGGGTAGTTGACTTACACCTTCTAGAGCACATTGGGTGGCACGGGATACATGCGGACGTGCATTGTCCTGTTGGAACAGCAAGTTCCCTTGCCGGTCTAGGAATGGTAGAACGATGGGTTCGATGACGGTTTGGATGTACCGTGCACTATTCAGTGTCCCCTCGACGATCACCAGTGGTGTACGGCCAGTGTAGGAGATCGCTCCCCACACCATGATGCCGGGTGTTGGCCCTGTGTGCCTCGGTCGTATGCAGTCCTGATTGTGGCGCTCACCTGCACGGCGCCAAACACGCATACGACCATCATTGGCACCAAGGCAGAAGCGACTCTCATCGCTGAAGACGACACGTCTCCATTCGTCCCTCCATTCACGCCTGTCGCGACACCACTGGAGGCGGGCTGCACGATGTTGGGGCGTGAGCGGAAGACGGCCTAACGGTGTGCGGGACCGTAGCCCAGCTACATGGAGACGGTTGCGAATGGTCCTCGCCGATACCCCAGGAGCAACAGTGTCCCTAATTTGCTGGGAAGTGGCGGTGCGGTCCCCTACGGCACTGCGTAGGATCCTACGGTCTTGGCGTGCATCCGTGCGTCGCTGCAGTCCGGTCCCAGGTCGACGGGAACGTGCACCTTCCGCCGACCACTGGCGACAACATCGATGTACTGTGGAGACCTCACGCCCCACGTGTTGAGCAATTCGGCGGTACGTCCACCCGGCCTCCCGCATGCCCACTATACGCCCTCGCTCAAAGTCCGTCAACTGCACATACGGTTCACGTCCACGCTGTCGCGGCATGCTACCAGTGTTAAAGACTGCGATGGAGCTCCGTATGCCACGGCAAACTGGCTGACACTGACGGCGGCGGTGCACAAATGCTGCGCAGCTAGCGCCATTCGACGGCCAACACCGCGGTTCCTGGTGTGTCCGCTGTGCCGTGCGTGTGATCATTGCTTGTACAGCCCTCTCGCAGTGTCCGGAGCAAGTATGGTGGGTCTGACACACCGGTGTCAATGTGTTCTTTTTTCCATTTCCAGGAGTGTATTACGCAGAGCCTGTGAACGAGTAACTAGAAATCTGCGAAGCTGGTCTAAAGTTCGCGTACTACTGTCGCTAGCATCTACGGAAAGAAGTAGGACAGTGAAATTACCACTAGGCGCTAAATGGTTGGACGTCCACGACATTGCACAGAACGTGGGGTTTGGAGGCTTCTCTGCTCTGCAAAGTAGGATAGATGGTGATCTGTGGCATCTCTGCTGGTGCACGCACAAATATTTCGGAGCACATCGTTCATCGTATATTGTTGAACATGGAGCTCCGCAGCAGACCACCCTTGTATTAACATGTCGACTCAACGCCATCGTCAATTGGGCTACAGTAGTTCGACAGTCGTCTCCACAAGCGCCGTCATCGAGGCACCACGGACGCAGACTGGTGGGAGCAGTATTACTCTATGGAGGACATTCTGCTGTGCTTGCATGCGACCTATAGTGGTAATCGAAGACACGTTGACATCTGTTAACCATCTCCATCCCTTCATGCTTGATGTCTTCCCCGACAGCGATGTCATCTGTGTCTCGAAGCCAGAACAGTGCTGAAGTGGTTTGATCAGCATTACAGTGAACTCATGGATGTTTCGGTGACCAGATTCGCCTGATGTAAACGCCATGGAACGCCTCTGGATCGCTATCGGGCGCCATCGCCGTGTACTCAAATGAACGGCCCGTTATTTACTCGAATTTTGTGATCTGTGCGGTGACATCCAAAGCCACATACCTCCACAAACCTGCCAATAAAATGTCGGATCCCTGATACACAGAATCAGTGACCTATTTCGTTCCAAAGACGGACAAACAAGTTATTAAGTAGGTAATAATAATGTTTTGGCTCATCAGTGTATGTATGCATTCGGAAGATCTGATTGAAAAGAAGGATATACGGGGTAATAAGTGCATACAAGGACACTTTTGTAGATACACTACCGCCCATTAAAATTGCTACATGACGAAGATGACGTGATGCAGAAGCGAAATTTAACCGACAGGAACAAGATGCTGTGATATGCAAATCATTAGCTTTCAGAGCATTCACACAAGGTTGGCGCCGGTGGCGACACCTACAACGTGCTGACATGAGGAAAGTTTCCAACCGATTTCTCACACACAAACAGCAGTTGACCGGCGTTGCCTGGTGAAGCGTTATTGTGATGCCTAATGTGAGCAGGAGAAATGCGTACCATAACGTTTCTGAGTTTGATAAAGGGCCGGATTGTTGCCGATCGCGATTGCGGTTTATCGTCACGCGACATTGCTGCTCGCGTTGGTCGAGATCCAATGACTGTTAGCAGAATATGGAATTGGTGGGTTCAGGAGGGTAATACGGAACGCCGTACTGGATCCCAACGGCCACGTATCACTAGCAGTCGAGATGACAGGCATCTTATCCGCATGGCTGTAACCGATCGTGCAGCCACGTCTCGATCCATGAGTCAACAGATGGGGGCGTTTGCAAGACAACAACCATCTGCAAGAACAGTTCGACGACTTTTGCAGCAGCATGCACTATCAGCTCGGAGACCGTGGCTGCGGTTACCCTTGCTGCGTCACAGACAGGAGCATCTGCGATGGTGTACTCAACCACGAACCTGGGTGCACGAATGGCAAAACGTAATTTTTTCGGATGAATCCAGGTTTTGTTTACAGTATCATGATGGTCGCATCCGTGTTTGGCGACATCGCGGTGAACGCACATTGGAAGCGTGTATTCGTCATCGCCATACTGGCGCATCATCCGGCGTAATGGTATGGGGTGTCATTGGTTACACGTTTCGGTCACCTCTTGTTCGCATTGACGCCACTTTGAACAGTGGACGTTACTTTCCAGATGTGTTACGACCCGTGGCTCTACCCTTCATTCGATCCCTGCGAAACCCTACATTTCAGCAGGATAATGCACGATCGCATGTTGCAGGTCCCGTACGGGCCTTTTTGGCTACAGAAAATGTTCGACTGCTGCCCTGACCAGCACATTCTCTAGATCTCTCACCAATAGAAAACGTGTGGTCAATGGCGGCCGAGCAACTGGCTCGTCACAATACGCCAGTCACTACTCTTGATGAACTGTGGTATCGTGTTGAGGCTGCATGGGCAGCTGTACCTATACACGCCATCCAAGCTCTGTTTGACACATTGCCCAGGCGTATCAAGGCCGTTATTACGGCCAGAGGTGGTTGTTCTGGGTACTGATTTCTCAGGATCTATGCACCCAAATTGCGTGAAAATGTAATCACATGTCAGTTCTAGTATAATATATTTGTCCAATGAATACCCGTTTATCATCTGCATTTCTTCTTCGTGCAGCAATTTTAATGTCCAGTAGTGTAGCGAAATTCCGTGTTTGGGCTGCTCTGTTTTCTAGATAAGGTGCGCTAGAGAGGAAATATTTTAAATTCAGACTGTCGAGCTCCCGCGAGCTTCGCTGTGACTTCAAGTCCTCCCACACTAGTTCTCATTTTAATGTTGAACAGAAAGGGTCGTAACTTGGGATTCTGTACCAGAGTTTGTTGTGTCGCCTCATAAAGGAGAGTCACCTTCTGCTTGTTTATGTAATGCATGCTTCCCAGTGGCGCAAGACACCACGACGTAAAACCGTGATATAGACCGCGCCGTTGTCCTACCATTAATCCTGGGACAGAGGCTCCGCTAGCGGCCAGTATTGCATTGCAGCGCAGCTCGTGGAGGCCACAAATAGAATCCGGCCGCAGCTCGCCTCTGCTCGGCTCGTCTTATTAGGAAGCGCGCCGCCCAGCGCGGGGCAGGGTTCGGGACCCGGCGCCGCCCACGCGCAGTCCGTGCCCACGTCTGCCCAGAAAGGGAGCGACGCTGCAGTTCCGTAGAAAGCGACCCTGTGATTCCTCCACAATCAAAACCGACCTTGCGATTGCTCCGTAATTCCTACAGGGGTTGGACAAAAATATGGAAACACCAAAAATGCAGGACATTACGACTCCTCATACGGTGTAGGAAACTCGTTGGCATTCAAAACAACTTCTAGTCTTCTCGGAATGGATAAATACGGCACCTGTATGGTTTTCATGGGAATCTTACACCATTCTTCCTTGGAGATAGTGGTAAGTTCAAGTAACGAAGATTAGAGGTGCATTACGATCACGCATTCTTCTCTCCTACATAGATCACAGAAGCTCAGTAGTAATAAGATCTGATGACTGAGGAGGCCAAGGCAGATGTGATAATTCATCCCCCTGCTCATAAAACCAGTCCAGGATGAGGCGAGCTTTGTGTACAGGGGTCCATCAAGTGGTTCAAATGGCTGTGAGCACCATGGGACTTAACATCTTAGGTCATAGGTCCCCTAGAACTTAGAACTACTTAAACCTAACTAACCTAAGGACATCACACACATCCATGCCCGAGGCAGGACTCGAACCTGCGACCGTATCAGTCGCACGTTTCCGGACTGAAGTGCCTAGAACTGCTCGGTCATCACGGCCGGCACAGGGGTCCTGTCGTCTTGGAACGCGGCATCACCATAGGGGGACAAACATTGTACCATGGGCTGAACCTGATCAGCCAAAATGGTTACATAATCGTTGGCAGTAATGCGACCTTGCAATGTAACTTTGTGGGCTCACGGAATACCACGATATGCCGAGCAGGATTAGCCGCGTGGTCGAGGGCGCTGCAGGCATGGACTATGTGGCTGGTCGCGGCGGAGATTCGAGTCCTCCCTCCGGCATGGGGGTGTGTGTTTGTCCTTAGGATAATTTAGGTTAAGTAGCGTGTAAGCTTAGCAGTTAAGTCGCATCAGATTTCACAAATATTTGAACATTTTGAACCACGATATGGCTGCCCCGATTATCACTAAACCCCCTGCTGTGTTTCACTCTTGCGACGTAAACTCGGCCACAAGTTCGAACAGTGTGAAACAAGACTCATCCGACCAAATGGCATTCTTCCATTGCTGCAGGTCTGATGGCTTCGGCACCACGTTCTCCCGTTACAGACATTTGCATCACTCATGAGTGATTTTGAAATACCCGCTCGCTCTGAATTTCTCTGTTTATGAAACTCCTTTTATGTTATATTGGTGCTGATAGAGTTCACGAGTGTGACATTTAGTTCTGCGGTGTCTTTTGCACCCGTCGTCCCCTCATTTTTCGTCACAATTCTCTTCAATGTCCGTCTGTCACGATCACCTAACAAACTATCGGCCGCCTTATAAGTTAGCGGATGGTATTTTCTGACTTTACTGTATGCGTTACCAATCTTTGATACTGTACCTCTTGGAATACCAACTACTTTGATTACCTTAGTTACAGAAGCACGTCACCTTACGAGCACCAACGATTTGCTCACGCTCGTCCCGACATAATGGACTCACAATATACAGAGCACTCTTCTCACCACGCCTGACAGCTGCAACGTATTTAGGACTTTGCCCAGCTGCTGCTTGTAATCGCACATAACAGCGCAAACTGCAGGCTTGTTTATGTTCAAACATTTCTCGCGATGTTCCCATGTTTTTGTCTAATCCTGCACCTATTACTCGAATACTTTAAATGTAACCTTTTCAATTAAGTACCCATATAATTGGCCTCAGATTTCACCTATGACTCACGGTTGGTGAATATGGTTGACGTATGATGCGGCACCGGCACATTTTGCCCTCCAAAATTGCCCGACCTCTGTTCTGTGGGTTTTTTTCTGTGGTGATGTCAGAAGTGAAGTGTACAGGACTCCCATTAATACCGTTGAGGAATTGGACAGTCTTTCAAAGCTTCATGAAAGAATGCGAGAGTTATTGAAAATATTCGTAACTCCCTGCAGAGACGCGTGAAGTATTTCATCGAAATGCGAGGAAGTCACACGGAGCACCCTATTTAATAGCTGCGCATGTACAGTAAATTGTAACGTGTAACGTGCTGAAGCAAAGTTTCTTGTTAACGTAGACCGCGAGTGAAATTTCAATCCAAGATGGGTACTTAATCGACGCGTTTATAATTCAAATATTTTTGATTCAGTAGGACAATATTTCATACTGAAGTCAGTGCCTGGTAGTAACCGAATATTCACACTTACCTCGAAAACCGCTCGATTGTTGACTAATGTTTAGTGGAACGTTTTTGCGTCTCTAAACCTTTCGCTTTCACACGTGTCAGTTTTAAAAAAATTAATGTTAATGTGCCCTGCGTAATAGCTCATCCTGCTACAGCAACCTTACTTTGAAGGTATGGCGACCCTGAAAAATTCTGTATTCCAGTGGATGTGAAAGTAGGACCATGATTTTTACAGATATACACACTCTTGTCTCAGGATGGAATAAACCTGTAGACAAAGATGGTTATTATATTGAAAAGTGACAAATTTATCGTGAATTTTGTAGCTGTGAACCTATGTATATGGCATTTACTTTCCTTGTAAAATGAAAACAAAGCCGGCCGCGGTGGCCTCGCGGTTCTAGGCGCTTGAGTTCGGAACCGCGCGACTGCTACGGTCGCAGATTCGAATCCTGCCTCGGGCATGGATGTGTGTGATGTCCTTACGTTAGTTTGGTTTAAGTAGTTCTAAGTTCTAGGGGACTGATGAACTCAGTAGTTAAGTACCATAGTGCTCAGAGCCATTTGACCCATTTTTTTTTTTTTTTTAATAATTGGAGGCGTTACTTTCTGACCGACCCTCTTAGCATTAAACCCAAATCGAAGTAAGAACGATTAAAAACTTACATTCGGGCGATTTAGTCTTTGTGAACCACGAAGTGGCCGGTACATAAAAGCATCTCAGTGGCATAACAAGGTGCCAGTCATCAGTGGACAAACAGTTTCTGCCGTGGAAATGTGTCTGTGAAGACCGAGAAGACCAGGTGACGATGCGAACACAGCTGTGGTTTCATTAAGCACTGATTTTAAATGACACGTTTTCGGTAAGTGACCAGTCAACGTCCACTTTTCATCCTGAAACTACCGTCACCGGAAAAGTAGCAGCGTGGCTGAGTGAGGTGTACCAGCGCCAATCCATGTGGCTCAGCATCTACTGGCGCCTCAATCTCCCTGGTACGTTAGCTGCCGTAAGCGAGGAACCCTAGTTCTCGTCACTAGGCGGCCGACAGGAATAGAACACACTGAGTCGTGACGATGTTGCCCCGCCAGAGAACGCTACGTGAGCGCCTCTCCACCACCTCCCCCTGCCCTTCCGCCACCGCTTGTATTGTGTCGGCCACATCAATTGAGCGTCAGGATGACAAAGCAGTTCTGACGCAGCTGTGGGAAACGTCTGGCAGCAGAGCTGCAGCTACTCTAGGCGCGCGATGACTTCACTCTTCCGCGCAATCACGGCGGCGGAACAAGCGACATCCTCATTCCTCGAGTGCTGGAACGATCAACAGCGGTTTGTGCCGCGAAGGATTCGTTGGCGAGCATTTGATCCTTCAGAGGTTCTGTTTTGTCTCGAGCTTTGATGTGAACATCTCCGGATACTAGTTATGGTGTTCCACACGTGAAACGAAAACACAATACACAGATTTGTTTGTGGTAAATTAACAATACAGGTAATTGACGAGAGTATGTAAACGTCTTCATCATCCGCTAATTACTTTGTTGATGCAGCCGTTCTCTTCTCTGTACAATTTTAGAACACGTATTAGCCGGCCGGGGTGGCCGAGCGGTTCTAGGCGCTACAGTCTGGAACCGCGCAACCACTGCGGTCGCAGGTTCGAATCCTGCCTCGGGCATGGTTGTGTGTGATGTCATTAGGTTAGTTAGGTTTAAGTAGTTCTAAGTTCTAGGGGAGTGATGACCTAAGATGTGAAGTCCCATAGTGCTCAGAGCCATTTGAACCATTTGAACACGTATTATGTTCCAGTATAATGACTTTTCTGGAGACTAGAAATCTACTCTGTAGGAATCAGCATGGGTTTCGAAAAAGACGATCGTGTGAAACCCAGCACGCGCTATTCGTCCACGAGACTAAGAGGGCCATAGACACGGGTTCCCAGGTAGATGCCGTGTTTTTTGACTTCCGCAAGGCGTTTGATACAGTTCCCCACAGTCATTTAATGAACAAAGTAAGAGCGTGTAGACTATCAGACCAATTGTGTGATTTTATTGAAGAGTTCCTAGATAAAAGGATGCAGCGTGTCATTCTCAATGGAGAGGAGTCTTCCGAAGTAAGACTTATTTCAGGTGTGACGCATGGGAGTGTCGTAGGACCGTTCCTATTCGCAATATATATAAATGACCTTGAGGATAACATCAGAAGTTCACTGAGGCTTTTTGCGGATGATGCTGTAGTATCTCGAGAGGTTGTAACAATGGAAAACTGTACTGAAATGCAGGAGGATTTGCAACGAATTGACGCATGTTGCAGGGAATGGCAATTGAATCTCAATGTAGACAAGTGTAATGTGTTGCTAATCCATAGAAAGAAAGATCCTTTATCATTTAGCTACAATATAGCAGGTCACCAACTGGAAGCAGTTAATTCCATAAATTATCTGGGAGTAGGCATTAGGAGTGATTCAAAATGGAATGACCATATAAAATTAATCGTCGGTAAAGCAGATGCCAGACTGAGATTCGTTGGAAGAATCCTAAGGAAATGCAGTCCGAAAACAAAGGAAGTAGGTTACAGTACACTTGTTCGCCCACTGCTTGAATACTGCTCACCGGTGTGGGATCCGTACCAGATAGGGTTGATAGAAGAGATAGAGGAGATCCAACCGAGAGCAGCGCGCTTCGTTACAGGATCATTTAGTAATCGCGAATGCGTTACGGAGATGATAGATAAACTCCAGTGGAAGACTCTGCAAGAGAGACGCTCTGTAGCTCGGTACGGGCTTTTGTTGAGTTTCGAGATAATACCTTCACCGAGGAGACAAGGAGTATATTGCTCCCTCCTATGTATATCTCGCGAGGAGACCATGAGGATAAAATCAGAGAGATTAGAGCCCACACAGAGACATACCGACAATCTTTCTTCCCACGAACAATACGAGACTGGAATATAAGGGAGAACCGATAGAGGTATTCAAAGTACCCTCCGCCACACACTGTCAAATGGCTTGCGGAGTATGGATGTAGATGTAGATGTCTTGTCTTCTCTTCTCTGTCTTGCCATCTGTACTCTGTGGTTCATTACCCTGTAATATCGATTTTCCTACAATGCAATATCGATTTTCTGGACCTGCCATATGATATGTTTTCCAACACTTTTTTCGTCGATTAACTTCTTTCCAGAAGTCTTGCTCCTCCTGCCACCGAACTTCACTAATTCCCATTATATCTAACTTCAACCTATCCATTTCCCTTTTTAAATTTTCTAACCTACCTGCCCGATTAAGGGATCTGACATTCCACGCTCCGATCCGTAGAACGCCGGTTTTCTTTCTCCTGATAACGACATCCTCTTGAGTAGTCCCCGCCCGGAGATCCGAATGGGGGACTATTTTACCTCCGGAATATTTTACCCAAGAGGACGCCATCATCATGTAATCATACAGTAAAGCTGCATGCCCTCGGGAAAAATTACGGCTGTAGTTTCCCCTTGCTTTCAGCCGTTCGCAGTACCTGCACAGCAAGGCCGTTTTGGTTATTGTTACAAGGCCAGATCAGTCAATCATCCAGACTGTTGCCCTTGCAACTACTGAAAAGGCTGCTGCCCCTCTTCAGGAACCACGCATTTGTCTGGCCTCTCAACAGATACCCCTCCGTTGTGGTTGCACCTACGGTACGGCTATCTGTATCGCTGAGGCACGCAAGCTTCCCCACCAACGGCAAGGTCCATGGTTCATGTATGGAAGTGAAACATGGACGATAAATAGTTTGGACAAGAAGAGAATAGAAGCTTTCGAAATGTGGTGCTACAGAAGAATGCTGAATATTAGATGGGTAGATCACGTAACTAATGAGGAAGTATTGAATAGGATTGGGGAGAAGAGAAGTTTGTGGCACAACTTGACCAGAAGATGGGATCGGTTGATAGGACATGTTCTGAGGCATCAAGGGATCACCAATTTAGTATTGGAGGGCAGCGTGGAGGGTAAAAATCGTAGAGGGAGACCAAGAGATGAATACACTAAGCGATTCAGAAGGATGTAGGTTGCAGTAGGTACTGGGAGATGAAAAAGCTTGCACAGGATAGAGTAGCATGGAGAGCTGCATCAAACCAGTCTCAGGACTGAAGACCACAACAACAACAACTTCTTTAAGGTGTAGTGTCGAATAAGAGGCCAAATAAAGTTTTGTTTTTGTATTTTGTGCAATGTAGAAAAGTGTCCTTTTTAATTGATTTTTTAACACTGCCTGCTTAGTCAAACTTTCTGTCTGGGATTTGTTTCGTTATGATCCTCCATATCCGCATATCTACAGCTCCTAATTTTTTCCATCTTGTTCACCAAAGTTCCATGAATCTCAGTCATAGAGTAAAGCACACCAAATGAATTAATTGAAACTTTCTTTTTGCTTTTCGTAGTTGTGTACATTATTTCTTTCCTGTAGCCTTGTTTGGTAATGGTTATTCTTCTCTTGATATCCGTTAGGCTCCAGTTCTACTGTCACTGTGCTACCCAACCAGCAGAATTTCTTCATTTTTTCAGTGGCGTATTCCCTGTAACGATGATGGTTTTCAAAAACTTGTTTAGTTTTCTCTGAGAACATGATTTTTGTTTTATTTGTATTTACCTTTAGCTTATTGTTTGCTTGGACGTCCACCTACATCTGGAACATTTATCATCAAGGAACCCGATGCAATGTATCTTTTAAGCAGTATCAAAAAAATTCAAAATAAGACACTACTGACGGTGATTTTCTACATTCTGCATTTCCCGTTCATCATTTAAGGCGTATTTCTCGCAAATGTAATGTTTTGCACCTCTGCATTAGCCGTTACGGCTCGTCTTATGTTTGTTTTTCTCAAGCATATTCTTTTTTTCCTCTACTGGTATCGTAAATGATCATATTCACTATGCAAGGTCGATTTCATAAGAACGTAACACCAGTTTCTTGCAAATGAAAAACAATGTCTTGCTCTTCCATCCAACCAGTGAACGATGAATCAGTCGTGTAACAGCGTAGTGTGGTTGACTGCGATGAGTGTGTGTGGTGTGTAGTGCAGTGGCTGCGTTGTTAGGGCTCATTACGGGAAGATGTTTGTGAGAAACTGGATCTGCATAACACATTAGTCTGGAGCGGTGCATTGAATGTATGCTAGTGGACTGGGGGTGGAAAGTATGCAGAGCTACGTGCGGTAAAACCAAGGAGAGAAAGTGAAACACAGATGAGGGGTGTCAAAGCAATTGAAAGATCGACCATTTGAAGAGAACGGAACCCTCACCCCATGCCCCCTTGTTTCCTTCCCTCATTTTTACGAGTGACATCTAAGGCCAGAAGTTGACGGTTTCCCCGATATGTCTTTATTAATTAGCGGCTAATTCCGGACACGGTTCCAGTTGCAGGCTGCTTATCTTCCAGGGGCAACAAAAATTTGAGTTTCAGTAGTTCATACAGTTAGTGACCGAATTAAAAAAAAAGTTTTTATAATCTACTTATTACGAGGTATAATCTTACGTTACAAAATTAACAGACTAAGTCAAGAATTAAAGTTACAGACCGTGTGCATGTATTGATGCAGCACACCTCAGGCGCGCAAAATACTCAGTCTACATTCATACAGTGTTTTAAAACGCGAGCAATTAGCGACTTCCACAATCTTTACACATAATTTCAAAACATTTCGAAACTTCTTCCTTGTGACACCACCCACAAAATGAAGAAAGCAAAAAAGTTTATCGCTTGCTGCATTTTCGCTGTTCATACAGTTAAACTTCGGCATCAGGCACGACTTTTTGATTTATTGCTTCTTTACTAACGACGCTATTCGCAACACATTTTGCAGACAATATCCACATCTGCCACTGAATTTGCTTATAAAATTACATCATTGTTCGATACACAGTTCGAAAAATATGACGATTTATACATAGTCTGACCGTCCCCACCCTCTTGTTACCCAAAGCTGGTTTATTAATGCTTGGAGTAAGTTAGTAACTTGGGGGGGGGGGGGGGGGCGATCACATTTTCACAGCACAGAGTGCCAAAATGCAGCGAGACGGTATAATTTAAATAACCAGTTATCTTCGAAATAAAAATATTCATCTTTTTTGTTGCTCATATTTGTTGTGTTTGCCGGTTCGTTGAATTCGTCTAGAGGATGATCGGGTTGGTGTTTCAATAATAATATGAATTCTGGTGAACTTCCTGCAGAATTACACATATATTTTCAGACATTTTATTTCACAATACAAATCAATAAAACACAGATAACTCGTTCTCCATCCTCGCACTTCAAACTCGTACAAACACATTCACAAAAGAACAAAGATTTACCTTTAACAACACGTAACAAAGAAATTGCTATCGTATGTCGACCTATTTACGCAAAACAATCTTTGAAACATACTTTTCGTCAATATAATACAATTAATTGTCTATCGTTTTTGAGAAGTCCATAATTATCGTTGTAATTACATTAAGTATTTATAAGCGTTGACTTCGTTGCGTTATCGACCACTTTATATGATCCAAGATCGGGTTGGTACATTTATCTCGCCATAATCGGTTTTGTTACAATGGGAGTTCGATTGCTGAAAGAATCGGGGGTGTAGATTTGCTGGTCTGGTTAGCGACGTGCTCCCGGTTGCCTAGCGGCGCCTGTTTCCACGGTGACGAGGCGGCCACGTAACCCTGCGGACACAGCGACATAGCTGCACGTTGCGTTTCGTGCCACTTGCGCTCGTTCCGCGTAGTCGCTCGCTTTCCACTGTTCCGCACAGACGCAGACGGCTGCGCTGTACCCTGCAGTCTGCGAGACTGGGGTTACTTCCAGGCACAGATCACTCATCATTGCATTATCCTTAAAAATTTGATCTTGAACAATAAATTCTTAGACGGTCTTCACAGTAGCGTAACTATTAATAGAGAACGTGCATCTGAAAGTACAGTTTCATCCTCAGTGCTTCATGTGGTTTCTGAGGGGATGAAGCCCATAGTATCTGATTACGAGATGACTGGTGAACATCCTGAGATTAAGGCTAGTGCTAAGATGCGATATGCCATGGAACGAATACGTAAATTCAGTATTAGAATGGAAGACTTAGATTTGCGAACAGACCATGAGGATAAAATCAGAGACATTAGAGCCCACACAGAGGCATACCGACAATCTTTCTTTCCACGAACAATACGAGACTGGAATAGAAGGGGAACCGATAGAGGTACTCAAGGTACCCTCCGCCACACACCGTGGAGTGACTTGCGGAGTATGGATGTAGATGTAGATGTAGATTTCCGAAAGTACGGACTCCATCTATTCATATCGTCTGAAATGCAGCAGTCGCAGATTTCCCGACGTCACACTGTCCACACAGTAGTTCTGGAAACAGTCCCGTGACCAAGGGGAGGATTTCCGTCCTCAGTGAACTGAACGATTGGTAAAATGTCCCTAGCACTGTTTACAGAGACCTGGCGATTATGCTGAGAAATAGGCTCATGTATCTCTGTCAATTTGAAGTGTAGTGCAGCGATCTGCCCCCCCCCCCCCCCCCCCCCCCCCCCCGTAGTTCTCGCCAAAACCTGTTGAGAAATTACAATATGTGTAATTTAAAGAGCAATCAAACCATTACCGGTTTCAGTTTTATTACGAATCCATCTTGACGTGGCTCCCTGCTTTCCTGCCTGGGACACCATTTTGTACTCGTCATTGGTTAGGTGCATTCTTAAAACCGAAACGTTTTTCGTTCGGTAAACGCAAGAGACGTTTTTTTTTTTCTTTTTGATTTTCACAGAAACATTGATTAAAAGATTTTAATATTAATAAAACATGAAATAGTCGAAAACGTGCGTAATTACACTTCTGTACGACGCATTCGTCCTGTACTTACGTTACGCGTTTTAAAGTTAACACAATTAAGCACGCGTAATATGTGAATGCTGTCTAATTCTGTGGAAAGTGCATAAACACACACCATTCTATGTTTTATGGCAGTTTCGTTACATGCTCGAATGGAACAGATCAGAAAATCGGTAATGCTGGTAGTGTCTTCCGGAGTATATATGTAATTTCATTGTGATGGAAAAGCTTGTCCCTGGGAGATCAAATTTAGTTTTAGAGATGATATGTGGGAAAACGTATAGGAAATATTACAAAATCTTCAAATGTGTGTGAATTCCTAAAGGACCAAACTGCTGAGGCCGTCGGTCCCTAGACTTACACACTACTTAAACTAACTTATGCTAAGAACAGCACACACACCCATGCCCGAGGGAGGACTCGAACCTCCGGCGGGAGGGGCCGCGCAGTGCGCGACATGGCGCCTCAAACCGCGCGGCCACTCCGCGTGACTGAAATATTGCAGTTGCATGTTGTGCTGTTTCGTTGTGTAGCACAACGTGTTGTTGTTCTTTTTGCTCTTCTTTGTCACTACAGACATTTCTCGTGTACTGTTTTGTATATCTTGAATAACCTTTGTGGCTGAATAAAAGAATTAAAGATGGAGTAATCATCTCGCGAACACTTCTTGATGTATTTCCAAGAAGCGTCTATTTCACGTTCTTCTACCGAAAGCTGTTTAACTGATAACCTGACGTTTTACCAGACGCATTTAGTTCATGCAACCGTGGCCTAACTGATGTACTTGGGGTAGGAGATTGTGTTTGGCAAAACTTTTTTTTTTAATATTTTGATCACAGCTACAGTTCATTCTCTTAATGCTAAACTTTGGTGACGTCGCCGAAAACATTATGTCTAGTGACGAATTTAGAACATTGTATCAAAACTGCATGGAAATGTCTTAAAGATTTTCGTGTGTATTTCACAATGACAGTGATAAATTCTCCTCTTAAACACACACACACACACACACACACACACACACACACACACACACACACACACACACATATGCGTGCGTGCTCTTGGTATATATATATATATATATATATATATATATATATATATATATATATACATATATATATACCAAGAGCACGCACGCGCGTGCTCCTAAGGAATACCGTCAGTTCTGTACCGATGTAGACAATGCTCTTTTGGAACATCCTGTGATTCGATTTTCGTAGTCTCTAGGTGTTGTTCCTCAGACTCCTCGGAAAGACGGTCCATTGTGCCGGCTTGAGGACCTAGACCTAAGAGGTTCAAGGGTCGATCCTCAGGCCAGGCAGAGAAGCACTTCTCCTGCCGCCTTATCCCGGCAGACTACAAAGGCGTCCCGAAGCACCCACTACACCGGCCTCTAAGGATGAGTGGCAGCTTCTCCAGCGACGTCTCGTGTCCTCCTGCGCGGCATTTGGCAGTCTTGCTTTAAGTGAAGTTTTGTACATTGCATTTTCAAGTACCAAAATTTTGATCTTTTATTCCATCCATTGTTGACAAAGAGCTCAATGGAGTAACAAATAAATTTAATACCGAATGATGTCTGGTACTTTCTATTTTTATAGCAGGTATTCATTTGACATACTACTTTGTTGAGTCTCAAAGTTTCCACGGAAACACAAAAGAACAGAAACATCACCTATATAGAGTGAGGTGTCAAAAGTCGTGGGACACCTTCTAATGCCGTCTCAGAGTTCCTTTCACCCGATGCAATGCAGCATCTCGACGTGAAATGGATTCAACAAGTCATTGGAAGTCGTATGTAGAAATGCTGCCTCGTCCATAATTGCGAAAGTGTTGCCGGCGCATGATTTTGCGCAAAAACTGAAATCTCGATAATTCCCGATAAATGTCTTCGTATAGTGCGATCCGGGTGGTCAAATCATTCCCTCGAATTGTCCAGAATGTTCTTCAAACCAGTTGCGAATAATTTTGCCCTGCTGACCTGTTTGGAAACATGGAGTCCATGAACGGCTGCAGATGGTCTCCAAGTAGCCGAAACCAACCATTTCCAGTCAATGATCGGTTCAGTTGGACGAGAGGACCCAGTCCATTTCATGTAAACACAGCCCACACCATTATGGAGCCACCATCAGCTTGTACTTGGGACCATAGCTTCCTGGTGTCTTCGCCACACACGATCCCTATCAGCTCTTAGCAACTGAAATTGGGACTGGTCCGAGCAGGCCTCGGTTTCACAGTCGTCTAGGGTCTAGCCGACAGGGGATGTCGATTAGCAAAAGGTACCCGCGTCGGTCGTCCGCTCCCATGGCCGATTAACACCAAATTTCACCGCACTGTCTTGACGGATACGTTCGTCGTACGTCCCACATTGATTGTTGCGGTTATTTCACGCAGCGTTGCTTGTCTGCTAGTGGTGTCAACCGTACGCAAAAGCCGCTGCTTTCGGTCGTTAAGTGAAGCCCACCGGCCACTGCATTGTCCGTGGTGAGAGGTAATGCCTGAAATTTGGTATGCTCGGAGTGTTCTTGACACTGTGGATCTTGGAATATTGAATTCCCTAACAATTTCAGAAATGGAATGTCACATGCGTCTAGCTCCGGCGACCATTCCGCGTTCAAAGTCCATCCCCTGGATTTTGTCATCTCAGAGTATGAAGGAGCTACAGATAAGTAATTGGGAGTTAGGCCCTATTTTGAGGGTTTATAAAGTCTCATTTCGACTAAATAATTTTAAATAATTTATCATCAGCGGTCTCTGTAAGAACTGTGATTTTATTTACAGAGCAGTTTTACGAGATCACGAACAGTCATCATGTTTCAAATTACTTTTTTAGTAATCACATTTTTTTACTCTTTTCATTATTTCCATGTAGTCTCCTATACACAAGAAACCGATTTTTAACGCACTGCGTACTGTGGCTAGCACAGTGCAGTGTCTTAAAATGGGACTCCTGTGTGTAAGAGAATACATGCAAATAACGTAAGAAACCGAAAAACGTGAGTACTAAAGAAAATAATTTTAAACGTGAAAACTCGTTGTGAACTCGTTAAACTGATTTTCAAACAAATCCGCAATCGTTACAGTGACCTCTGATGATACTTTTAAATAAAACGAACGCCTTTAGTCCAAATAAGCCTTTATATAGCCGTGAAAGAGAAATAAGCCCCTTAATACATGTAAAGCTACAACTGTGGAAGAGACACTTCAAAAACAAAAAGATAACGTGAAATATGGACATTTTCAAATGTATTACAGCGAACCGACAGTAAAAATCTTCGATCTTGCGCAACAATGCAGTAAAATCGCTGGAAAGTGAAAGAAGGGCAATTACATCTGTAGAATACGACATCACACCGTTCTCTTTGTGAAAGGCGTGCTCGGGATGCTGTTGTGATAGTCGTGAAGTGTTTCTTTACCCGTCCCATTCAGTGCGACTACATATCGCCGTCCAGTTGTATCTGCAAGAACAAAATATCTCTTCGTTGCAACCTTGGCGGGATGCAACTCTTAGCAGTGCGTCGTCTTCCGTACCTGCTAAACGATGACTGCTCGAAGCCCAGTGTACTTGCTAAACAGCCTAAACTCGTGCCAGAGTCAGTTCGTGTCTGCACTGTTTATCCCTGCACTGTTCTTCACATCTTTTCTCTCTACCTGTCTGTATTTCATATTTGTTAATTCGCTCGAAAGATAGCTACACTCTCGCATGTGGCCCATAATAAAAGTTTTCGTAAAGGGCTTAGTGACGGCAAAACAAAATATGAGAAACGAACGCTGAAAGCAGGAAGAGATGTTTCTTATGGTACAACACATAACAGCTAGCACACTGATTTCGTCAAAAATGAAGGAAGGTTAGTGTTTAACATCATCGACGACATGGTCATTAGGGATGGATCTGAATTAAGGATAACGTTTTTGGCTGTAAATAATGATGGCTGGTGTGAATATATCTAGCATTCGGCTAAAATGTTGTGTTTGTGTTCTGAGAGCACACCTTAAAACTTTTCGGTCCACTGTCGAAAAGCGAAAGCCCAAATTTATGGGCCGGCCGAAGTGGCCGCGAGGTTCTGGCGCTGCAGTCTAGAACCGCGAGACCGCTACGGTCGCAGGTTCGAATCCTGCCTCGGGCATGGATGTGTGTGATGTCCTTAGTTTAGTTAGGTTTAACTAGTTCTAAGTTCTAGGGACTAATGACCTCAGCAGTTGAGTCCCATAGTGCTCAGAGCCATTTGAGCCCAAATTTATGCTGGATATGAAAAAAAATTGTTTCTCATGTTAATTATCTGTGATGATGTGCATAGCTGGAGAGTAACAGCGCTGATATTGTGGAAGTAGTAGTCCTTCCGGCTGACACTGAGGAAAGTAATGGCTTTTATTGAATAAACTGAATAAGTTCAAAATGGTTCAAATGGCTCTGAGAACTATGGGACTTAACATCTGTGGTCAGCAGTCCCCTAGAACTTAGAACTACTTAAACCTAACTAACCTAAGGACATCACACACATCCATGCCCGAGGCAGGATTCGAACCTGCGACCGTAGCAGTAGCGCAGTTCCCGACTGAGCGCCTAGAACCGCTAGACCACCGCGGCCGGCAAACTGAATAAGTACTCAGTGGAAAATACATGTTAAATAATGAGTGAAAACCGCGACAAAAATTAAGTAATGGATGACATTTGAGAATGACGGATCAGAAACATTGAAGATCTTACGTTACTTATGATGGAAGGCATAGAAGGAGGACAAAAGAGACCGCTGTGAGTTAGAAAAACAAAGTGGCAGGTGCTAAAACCTTATCTCGGCAGTCAACGCCTGGAACACACACACGGGCAAACAATTGACACAAACAGCTGCAAAACAAAAAAGCTAGTACCTTTTTACTTTGTAAACGTAATGGCAGATATTGAAGATGCAATCTTTTAGACTGAGGGAGGGGAAATAAGTTGGCGGAAAAATTTACAATGTAGAGGTAACGTGTGGAAGATGCTGAATATTTTATCTTTCACACGAGTGCAGAGATGACGAAGATTAATGAAGTACGGTTTATTTTACCAGAAATGTTTTATTTTCGTTTATGCGAGTCGTCTGCTTTCTCTTTCTGGTTGCGCAAGAAGGCACCATGAATGCTTACAGTCGTCTTTTTCCCTTCGTTACTTCCTCATTTACTTACTTTTGCATTATATATTTTGCCACCAAATCGCCTTCTTTCAGCGTAACAATATTTTGATGAAGGCAGTCCTTTCTTTTTCCGAGAATTTTTACTCTGATGATCAGTCGCGTTCTGCTGATACACTAGAAGCGACAGATGAAACCTTCACACTTCGGAACGTAGGGAATTACATCAAAATGGAACTAGGATCACAACAGTCTTATACGTTCTATGTGAGTAAATTAAGCTGTTTGTTTCAATTTCTTTCAATGAAGAGACGCGGTACGACCAACAATTTTAATTGTCGGGCTATCTTTGGGAATACGATCCACGAGTGAAAGACATACATAATTATACTGGGCAGTAAATGGAAGATCGGAAAATTCGTGCTTGGTGGCCCTACAGACCAGAGCATGATATTCTTTTCACATCGCCCTTGTACGGTCTATTGCTAGACAGGTTAGCACCAACACTTCGACGCCAAAGCAGGCTCTGTAGTGGATTTCAGTTCTTCTGTGGTAATCTGTTGGAATACGCTGGTTCTAGTCCCGAGTCTCGACTTTGTAGTCCGTGTACTTTTCCGATTATTTCTCTCATGGAACGACGTGTTGGAAGCTACGTTTTATCCTAGCATGGACATTGGCAATTGGTAGTGTGCAGCTGGTATCATTCGCTCTGCGTTCTCAGAAGCTGACTGAACAGTGAATGTCTGCCAATAATGAGGTAGCGATAACCAAGTTATGCAGTGATAGCTTATTGAAGGACATCTTCTAAACACCATGGGCTACATTTAAAATGTTTAATAGTGAAATCGGTATTCGGGCGTATAATCGATTGTCAAGGCTTATTTTGTATCTATGTATGGACGACATGCTTGTCAGCTAGAAAATATTTGTGATGTTCATATATGAAAGGAAACAACCTTGTGGATTCCTAGACCCAAATTACAACTATGCCTATGTTAATGTGTTGGAATATAAAATTGGTCCTACCTCACAGGACACAAGTTGTGTGTGTTACACGCTAGGAGTAACAGCAGTAACATACACGATAGCATCAAGTTGAAAATAATGAAGAATTTAACCGACACACATGTCATTGATGTACATAAACAAAATATGCCACTAACGTTGGTTTATACACCTGAATACCAGTCTGACTATTAACCATTTTAAGTGCAGCTCATGCTATTTAGAAGATGTCGTTTAACAAATATTTACAACCAGCGGAGCAACAAGCATTCAAGATTTTTATTTGAATAACAGAAGATGTGTGGCCCAATTTGGTCAAGCAATTTCGGTGCTTTATTACCCCGCGAAGTCCTAGATAACATTAAAAATGTGCAAAACGCACCAACTTTGTACTAGAAAACCCTTAGTTGTCCGTTAGGTTCAGCAGCAAACAGATTTCAAGCGGATTATTCGTTGTTAGTAAAATGGTTTACTACTGAAGCATGTCTGAAGAAGTCTTCAAGCCTTCACCCAGTGGTATCCGTGCTTTCGTGTATTAGTAGAAGAAGAATGTAGACTAAAAAGATACTTCTTTTAATTAGTAAAATATTATCTGTGCTCAATTCATGATTCGCTAACTGATATTCATCTAATCATCATTCTAGGAGTGTGAGTAAGGCTGTTCACAACACGAAAGTTGGTTTGAACACCGAAGTTGGTTACTAAGCATGTCCCTTGCTCCCTTGCCTTCCTCTGGCGTATGAACTGACGTTCTCTGCCACTTACAGGGAGGCAGACACCTTAACACTGAAACTCTTCAGTTTTTCCGTTAATTCTGTCAGATAATTTACTGCAAGGTTTGTTAAGTAAAGTTACGACGACTTCTTTCCTCGTCCTTCAAGAAATCTCGACAGCGCTTTCTACCTAAGTATCTCCCTATTCACTGACATTTAAAAGTAAAGCAGAACTACATCTTAAAATTTAAAAAGTAGGTTAGATATTCGACTCTGTTTGCCACTGTGCAGTAGATTACCTCAAACTACAAGTACATTAGCTACATTGCATTATCAGGGCAATGGCGTAGGTGATGCACTAATATGCATAAAGGGAGAAACCGGAACCATTTTAAGCTTATGTCGTAGTTTTTGCTGAGATATAGAACAAGTTTGCGATGAATGATAAATAGCAGTTACTACACAAGTGATGCCTCTTTCCTTCACACCCCTACAGTGGATACGGCATCGATGAGATGGTCCAGGCATAAGAACGCGTTGATCTATTACCTTTGGAAAATATTTGTTTCACTCTTATAAAGAAAATGGATTGGAACAAAAAAGTGACCTTGCAATAGTTCTGTCAACCTTAATCCTTTATAAACAGAAATTCAGAGGGGATTTCAGCACTCGAACACTCCGCTACGATTATCACATCTCGAAAATCACGTATGTTTACTGAGCCTTATTTGAACACAATGACAATATGCGAGTGAGTAAAGAAACTGTCCGTGCACACCATGCGCTGATTCAGTTGAAGCAAATCTGTGATTTTTTTGAATAACATTGCGCCCTCCCTCCAAGAGATTGTTAGTGGAAATTATTTTTGAAAGCTTTTTTGGAGAAACCAGAGATCACAATATAATATTTGAAATTAATTGTACTGTCTAGATCGCAAGGCGCCTTTATTGAAAGGTGACAGGTTTTAACCATCACATGAACATCTTCAGACATACAACCATATTGATGGACAATGTCTGTACGTGGAGCAGGACGACGCAGAAAGACACAGAATTTCTTGTGTCTCTGCGATCAAAAGCTGATTGATATCTGCACATTCATCTCCTTTTTGAGGGCGAAGAGTGAAATGTAGAGTGGGTATTATTGTTGTCAACAGCAAGCACCGATGGTGAACACAAAGTTTTTGTTTCCAAACAACTCATACGATCTACATTTACAACCATCGTGCAGATACTTAAGTGCAATACAGGTACAAAGACAAACGGAGGTAAGAAATCAACCGGAATGCAATTAATCGGCAACGAGTCACTGGATATCAAGGATTTCTGATACGAAATACCCAAAAAATATCGCCTAGCATAATCCTAAATTAATTTCTCTGAAGTTCGGATTCATCCTGTACATTGCTTTTTGCGTCGCAAGGTAGACTGCCTGTAATGTGGGACGCACACGCGCACACACACACACACACACACACACACACACACACACACACACTATACTCCTATTTTCGAGTGTATTTAACGCAATATAAAATATTCATTCGACAAAACTATGGCTAGTCACGATGTTTTCTCACTGTTATATTTGTATACAGGCTCAGAATTCTCAAGCCATAAGTGAATTAAAACCGAGTCCAACGCTGCGTGTACATAATTCAACCAGGCGAACTTCAGACTCCCTACTCAAGTGACAGTTTGCGTTGGTCTCAAGGCCAACGAGAATTCCGCTCGGTACTGGAGCAGGCAGTCCCGGATACATTTTAACTACGCCAGGTGCGTCGAGCGATGAGGGGAATTCCGCGTCCTTGATACATTTCCCGTTAACGAGGAATTCGAGAATTTCGCAAGGCTCTGATCCTTCTGGTGGAGCCACGGTGCAATGAAACTGTAAGACTCCTTTACACGTGGCGCGAAACGAGTTCCAGAGACTGGAGCGCCTTGTTAAGTGCCCGAGCGAGAGTGAAAACGCAAACACGCAGACTAGTCTGAGGCGAGGCATTCCGTCGGTCGCTGTTTGCCTTTCCAGGACAGAACGCGGGGAACAACGAGTGATTCAGAACGTCTGATTCATGCTTAAACGTCAGTCTTCACTGCATCTCCCGGTGGTGAAAGCCCTCAAAGAAACTGTGCGTAAAAGACCAAGACCGCAAACCTGGCAGTTAGTAACTTAGCACTTAGTCAGAGTAGGCCTGTCGCCCCCCCCCCCCCACTCCCCCCGTACATTACTTACAACGCTGTCAGTGTGTACTTTTTTCTATCCATCTATCATTGTCATGGAATTAAAATAAAGGCTACGTTACATACGCAACAGTGGACTAATTAGTCTGACCGAGATGACGGGAGCTATTCTTCGCGTGTAGGCCTACTGATGAAAATTATTTCCGGATTATACAGGTGTTCTTCAGAGTCCTCGCATCAAACTCTCTAAGTGTGACAGCTAACACCATGGGGAACAACTTCTGTTCGAGACCAAATATTCACTGACGCTTCCCAGAGGCACTAGCCGTCTCTTAGCATTCTCCAGCCCCGGAACGAACAAATTTCACCGAACTAGCGGGGTGAACCACCAGGTGTGATGCATACAACTACCCCAGTAAATTGATAGCGGTGGTTTCAACAAGAAAGCCCTCAGAACAGGTGTCTAAGTGGGGAAATATTTTAGAAGCGAATCAGGGACTTTATTTTTGCTTAGCCTATGCCCTTTCACTTGGAGCAGATGACTGGATTATAGGCGAAAGGCACTGCATACGCACGTCATAGAATGTCGACGCCATGCCACCACCCAGTGGCACAATCCATAACGAAAGAAGCCTAGCCTCACTGGCAAGCATCAGCGGACATTTTGTCTCCATGAAAAGTTGTCTCCCCATGACTTGATCCACCACCCAGAGACCTTTGATGGCAGACTTTGAAATGCCCTGCATGAGATGTGTGACAGAAGTAATGAAACCGACAACACCGCGAGCGATCTGGCAACGCTGTGTTATTCTTCGTGTCCAGACCAGTGTGTCCATCCCATCCAGATGCTCAGTCAGAGTTTCAGCTCTGTGAAGCTATCACGTGATTTTTGAGAGCGCCATCAGTGAATTTGTGTGTTTGATGTGTAACTACAAAAATGGAACATCGGAATTTGGAGCAACGTTATGCCATCTTGTTTTGTGTTAAACTTGGGGAATCCGCGAGTGAACACATTGAAGATGAACATCACTCATGGAGACCTTCAGCTTCGAAAATCTACGAAAATATCGAATGTGCAGGTGCTCTTGTGAGATCAGACCGACGTTTAAATAAGGATCGTGGGTGACCTGTTAAACTTAGACTGTACAGAAAATTTTGACCGACGTTTTGGACATCCAAATGGTTTGTGCCAAAACGGTGCCGAAAAACCTCGCAACTGAGCAGAAGGGCAATCGAAGAAACTATCTTCTTGAGAGGATTGCCAATGGTTCAATCGTGCGATCTCAGGTGATGAGCAAAGTGAAGAATGGCACACTGAGACATCTCCTCGACCAAAAAAAAGCTGGAATCTGCGAATCAAAGAGCAAAAAATAGCAGATTTGCTTTTTTGATAGTAGGGCTATCGTGAGTAAAGAATTCGTTCCTCCAGCACAAACTGTCAACCGAGTCTTTTACAAATATGTCCCTAAAATGCTCAGGAAAAGGGCGAATCGAGTTATATCGGCCATTGCAGACAAGTGGATGCTGTATCACGACAAACCTTCATTTCCGACGACCACTTCCATCACGGAAGTTTTGACGTCAAAGTCTTTGCATCTTGTTCCACAGACCCACCTGTTCACCTGATCTGATTCCTTACGACTTTTTTCTTTCCCCGATATTAAAAAATGTCTTAAAAGGACGTGTCCTCCGGTTGCCTATTTCCCACAATTATATGTGGAGCATAACATTGCGTAAGCATAAAAATTGTCGTTGTTATGTAGCTTTATAATGCCCAAGGGGACGAAAGTAGGTAATTTCTAAATACTGAAGTAAAGATTAAAAGAACAACGAACGCAGAAAAATGATTTCCTTTAAATAATTTACTGTAAAAATATCACGAACTTCACAGGCGGTGGTTAATAGCATTTGACTATTTTTTGGATACTATGATTGGATCACTCATCTGTTCAGACGAAATAATCTTTACCACTCAGTCAGTTACAGTCTTAAACCTACTATCAAAAATGGTTCCAATGGCTCTGAGCACTATGGGACTTAACATCTATGGTCATCAGTCCCCTAGAACTTAAAACTACTTAAACCTAACTAACCTAAGGACAGCACACAACACCCAGCCATCACGAGGCAGAGAAAATCCCTGACCCAAAACCTACTATCAACAGGTAACTTGTATATAATTACAAAATAAAATACCCAAATGCATACATGTATAATCAAATTTAACAGAAACTGTGTATCTGAAATTAAATACAGTTACATAGAGGCATGTGTACGCACATAAAGATCCGCCATATTGAATGACCTCTACAGCTTCAATGACACACTTAGTAAGAGTCGAAATGTCCAAAGAATTTACTTTTGAGAAATATATCCCATGAATTTAACATCAGAAATATTACTTTACCCTCAAATTTTAATAAGACATGTGCGTGTTACTAAACTTCAGTTATTCCAAACGGCATGTCTCTTGTCTTATATTTGAACAACTTGAAGATACAGATAAGACATAGAATACAAGCATACAAGGGAGTGAAGAAAGCGGAATTGACACTACAAAGTGATAAAACAATGCCATTGACTCTTATCGAAAATCTAATAATCGTTAAAAATAGTAGAAAAATGAGATATGATACCAACAACAGTTGTTACTTACATTTAAAAAACATGAATTTCATCAACAATGGGATGGCATTGAGTTTATCAGTATTTTCAAATCGAAAGAAGCTCTGAATGACTAGTGCTAGGTAAAAGGCTGCAGTATGTTCACAAAATTCTATTCAACTCTTTCGTTTGTCTATTACGTTTCACTAAAGCGTCATACAAAAGTGATATTTTGTATCTGAAATAAAGTACCATCTGTGATAGCAAATTTCCGTTGTAATTTGTGGCTACTCAGTTTCCAGTAAACGCAAAATAAACCGTAGTTCGATAACAGAAGGGGCAACGGTCAATTGAAGGGCAGAAGAAGAAATTAATAAATTGATAATTGACAAGAACTTCAGCCAGTTGCATTGGAATTCAAATTAGTGTGCACCATTTTGAGAGTACGTTTAGAATTTGACTACACTGACAACGACCTTGTCACAGTTTGTCACCCACAACCAAATTACGGCCAGAAACGAGAAGAGGTGAACATTAACATTACCCGTTAAAACGCTGCGTCCACTAGTCCACAGACAAATGATGTGGACATGCTTAACATCACCTTGAGAATAGACCCTGATAAAAAACGAGAACGCAAGATACCTGTTACTCTACGATTGCCGTCTGTACATGCCATCACTTGTTTGCGTTATATTCTGCACTCTCGATGGCGCAGTACACATGGATCACGCAATATGTCGCCTCGGCTTCAGACGTCAAAACATGTTTTCCTTTCTCGGTGCTGTCGCCACACAAGGACTGACACCGTACGTGACATCTTATACACATTTCACCGTATCTTTATTTCATTTTGGTATAAGTTCGTGTATCCACTCATAATTTCTACGTCATAAAAGATGGAGTGGTAGATCAAGTGGGAGAACGGTATCGATCATTGGACTAGTTACTTCTAGTCAGCCATTTTAGTTTACGTCCTGCAAGCGGAAGTTATTACTTAAATATTGTCGAAAGTCTATCGTGAAATTATCCAGATAATCGAATGAAGAAGCAAGGTTAAGCTGCTGCTTATTGAATTGGCCAGCAAGGTCAAAGTCTATTGCTTTCAAAGACTTGTACACAGGACTACTGCGCCGCCAACAGCAACGATAACCACGCCGCACAGGCATTGCAGCGGTACGACAACACAAGCTAAGGTTCCCTATGGTACTTTGGTTCCAGAAAACCCGTTTATTTTGCCTACAAGAAGAAAAAAAAATCTGAATGCAGATGAGTAGCTGTTTATATGGGTCAAAGTAGGCAAGTTGTATTATAGGCAATAAAAATTCCTTATCTCCTTTCCTAATTCCTTATATTTCCAAAAAAAATATCAATTCACTTATGTAAGCTTTTAGTGCATGGTTATGCGCTAGGCGTAGTGTGACCTTGAGGCAGCTGATGTGGTTTGTCTGGTGACGAGGCACTTGGCTACCTTAAGAGAGCGGACTCAGCCTCAGGCGCGGCCTGGGCAGCCAATACTTCAGGCCAGTCGCTTACACTGATTATAAAGTCAGGATTAACAGTATATGGTTGGGACTGACGCTTTTATAATTGCCACCTGCTGCTGAATGTGAATCACACCAAAAATACTATATTGTGCGTACTTAAGAAAAGTCTGCGCTCACAGCGACCATCAGTTGCATAGATACTAACTCTTCTTTCGTCGTCAGTTCATGTCCCCTTGTTTACAGAGATCTCTCGCACACTGCCCATTTAAACATACATTATAGAGGCATGGGACGTCTTGGAACACAAACAGCTAATAGCAAGTCCTATTAGATTACATATAACTACATCTACATCATGCAATTACATATGAATCCAGTATCCATTTAAGTGCCAAGATTATTAGAGAAGTTGAGAATTCAGTCGTTTCTGCTTATAGATATATACTCCTCAGTTGTTGTAAAGTTAATTTAAAATGTATCTGCATAATAGTTTCATTTTGCGGAGATTTGTGTAACAGCTCATCTCAAAGCAAATGAAAATCATCGAAGTTAGCTTCTTTGACAATGAATAACTTTCTGTTAATTTATACTGCATTCGTAACCCTTTGCGCGTGTATCTTTACCACAAACAAATCCCAGTGCGAATTACTTCTGGCCAACAGCTACTGCAATGCTACCGTTTCACGGAACTGAAATCTCTGTCCCTGGAGCTCAAACAATACTATCTCTGTGGTTGTTGTATCCAGCAAAACCTCTTATTACTGGCTCAATTCAGAATTAATTCATCGCGATCGTGTATGTTAGTTTAGTTTCTCTTCTTAGAAATTCATGGTGACCATATGCAGCAGGATTATTTATGAAGTGAGGATGCAAGTGTGCAGAACCGAATTTTTGTTGCCAGCGTAATGGATATTGCTTCCAAAAGCCACGGGACTATGGTGCATACAAAGATTTGCCTGTAATCACTCCGCTTATTTAGAATGTCATTAAAGACAAACAACGTTCGGACGTACGTTAGATTTTGTACACGAATTTCATATGCGTTTTAACAATTTGCATTCGATATCTTGAATTAACTTAGCCTAAAGCTTTGATCAGTTAAATGCAAGTGCATTTCGCTGCAGTGCGACACATATCACAGCTCAGATGTCGCTATTTTGTATTGTTGCAGGAAAAGAAGAGGTGACTACCGCGATTTTTAAGTTTTGTTTTGATCATGTTGCCTACTCTGTGTTTTGGCGGCATCGTGAAATGGCTTCCGAGTACTCCATTGTGAAAGTCTCCCAAACAAACATCGATATGGAGCTATGGTATGCTCAAATTAGCAGTACGTCAGCACGTTCAAATATTTTTACTTTCTGGTTCCAGACGTTTAATCTTCGTTCATTGCTCGTAATTTCTTTGCATTTTCTGAAACGTATGTAAAGTTGCCCGACTCATTGCACGTACGCTCTCGGAATTTCAACAATAGCCCTCTCCGTGATATACAGCCCCTCTTTTGTAGCATCTGCCAGTGGGGTTTGTTCAACATCACCTCCGCAATGTTGTCGCGCCCAGAGTGATAACTCGATCGAACAAGTGTTTTATAAGTGACTTCTTTAATAGATGTAGTACATTTCCTTAAGGTCGTTCAGATGGACCTGTCACATTATTTGGTCATTCCACTTCAGATCGCTCTGGGCGGTTACTCCTAGATACTTACTGTTTCCTGTGAGTTTTCGCGAATAGTATAATTGAACAGTAATGGATCTATTCGTTACATTCATTTACGTTCAGCGTCGAATGCAGTCCCTGCACGAAACATTGATTCTCCGTAGATCTTCTAGCACTTCACTCCGTTGTTATGACGTTACAACCTTCCTCTACAAAACAACATCGCCTTCAAAATGCCTGCTGGAGCTTCTGACTTTATCCATTAAATCATTAACGATTAATAAAAACTAGGTAAAAGTTAAGATCGTAGTTTTTAATGTTTCGGTTGTCAGAAAGGTCACAGTTCGTAGTAATTGACGGAAAGTCATCGACTAAAATAGAAGTAACATCTGGCGTTCCACAAGGAAGTGTTGTCGCCCTCTGTTGTTCCTGACCTACATAAACGATTTAGCAGACAATCTTAGCAGCGGTCTTAGATTGTCTGCAGATGATCCTGTCATTTACCGCCTTATAAAGTCATCAGGCGACCAAAACAAATTGCAAAACGATTTTGACAAAATATCTGCTTGGCGCGACAAGTGGCAATTGACTCTAAACACTGAAATATGTGAAGTCAGCCTCATGAGTATCAAAAGTAATTCCCTAAATTTCGGTTACACGATTGTTTGTTGTTGTTGTGGTCTTCAGTCCTGAGACTGGTTTGATGCAGCTCTCCATGCTACTCTATCCTGTGCAAGCTTCTTCATCTCAGAAGTAACTACTGCAACACACTTCCTTCTGAATCTGCTTAGCTGGTCGTTATGGCCGTGCGGTTCTAGGCGCTTCAGTCTGGAACCGCGTGATCGCTACGGTCGCAGGTTCGAATCCTGCCTCGGGCATGGATGTGTGTGATGTCCTTAGGTTAGCTAGGTTTAAATAGTTGTAAGTTCTAGGGGACTGATGACCTCAGATGTTAAGTCCCATAGTGCTCAGAGCCATTTGAACCATTTGAATCTGCTGAGTGTATTCATCTCTTGGCCTCCCTCTACGATATTTACCCTCCACGATTCCCTCCATCACTAAATTGGTGATCCCTTGATGCCTCAGAACATGTCCTACCAACCGATCCCTTCTTCTAGTCAAGTTATGCCACAAACTCCTCCCCAGTTCTATTCAATACCTCCTCATTAGTTATGTGATCTACCCATCTAATCTTCAGCATTCTTCTGTAGCACCACTTTTCGAAAGCTTCTATTCTCTTCTTGTCCAAACTATTTATCGGCCATGTTTCACTTCCGTACATAGATACACTCCATTTCACGATAAATCTCACAAATCAAAAAGCAGCGATTACAATTATCAAGAACTTAAGTGTTCAGCCACATGTGAAACGTTAACCACGACTTGCAACAAATGATGATGCCCAAGTAGGTGTTTTAGCTGCTGTCGTGGCTAATCCGCAAATCAGTAGCAGACAAATTGCGCGAGAATCGGGAATCTCAAAAACGTCGGTGTTGAGAATACTACATCAACATCGATTGCGCCCGTACTATATTTCCATGCACCAGGAATTGCATGGCGACGACTTTGAACGTCGTGTACAGTTTTGCCACTGGGCACAAGACAAATTACGGGACGACGGCAGGTTTTTCGCACGCGTTCTATTTAGCGACGAGGCGTCATTCCCCAGCAGCGGTAACGTAAACCGGCATAATATGCACTATTGGGCAACGGAAAATCCACGATGGCTGCGACAAGTGGAACATCAACGACCTTGGCGGATTAATGTATGGTGCGGCATTATGGGAGGAAGGATATTTGGCCCCCATTTTATCGATGGCAATCTAAATGGTGCAATGTATGCTGATTTCCTACGTAATGTTCTACCGATTTTACTACAAGATGTTTCACTGCATGGCAGAATGGCGATGTACTTCCAACATGATGGATGTCCGGCATATACATCGCGTGCGGTTGAAGCGGTATTGAATAGCAAATTTCATGACATTGGTCGTCGAAGCACCATACCGTGGCCCACACGTTCGCCGGATCTGACGTCCCCCGATTTCTTTCTGTGGGGAAAGTTGAAGGATATTTGCTCTCGTGATCCACCTACAACGCCTGACAATATGCGTCAGCGCATTGTCAATGCACTTGCGAACATTACGGAAGGCGAACTACTCGCTGTTGAGAGGAATGTCGTCACACGTATTGCCAAATGCATTGAGGTTGACGGACGTCATTTTGAGAATTTATTGTATTAATGTGGTATTTACAGGTAATCACGCTGTAACTCACAAAGGTACATGTATCACATTGGAACAATCGAAATAAGATGTTCAAACGTACCTACGTTCTGTATTTTAATTTAAAAAACCTACCTGTTACCAACTGTTCGTCTAAAATTGTGAGCCGTATGTTTGTGACTATTACAGCGCCATCTATCACAAAGCGAAAAAAGTGGTCAAACTAAAACATTCATATTTCTTTACGTACTACACGAATATGTAATAAAAAATGGGGGTTCCTATTTTTAAAAAAACGCAATTGATATCCGTTTGACCTATGGCAGCGCCATCTAGCGGGCCAACCATAGCGCCATCTGGTTTCCCTCTTCAAGCTAGACAAGTTTCGTTCATTGTAGTTTTTTCGTTTGACGCTTATTTCGTGAGATATTTGGCCCGGTCACGATCAATGGACCACCCTGTATAGCTTATTTGGGATACTCCAGAAATTACCTTCGCACCTGTCCTTTCGCCACGTTAAGAATAACGTATTGAGTTATATGTGCTACGAATTTCTGAATTCAGTGATAAATACGGTCCGATGCTATAAGGTCGTATTTTGCTAACGACAGACCGGAATTGTATCGAATGCCTTCCTTATATTCAGGCAGCTGTGTGTGGAACACTTGGCAGGTGTAACGAGGGCCGCTCCCCCGCCTCGCGTCTCCTCGGTTCGTCCCTGAGGCGAGCTTTTGAGATGTAAAAAGGCAGGGAAGGACAGGCGGGGCGCTGAGAGCGTGCGACCGCCAACACTCCCAGCCTTGGTCCGCTTCCGGCGCCGGAATGACACACCGATGCCAGCATTCCGCGCATCTGCGGACAAAGCCATTGTTTTTGTAAGGGAAATTCGTTTCCTGAGCGGGGTGTCGAACTAAGTCAAGCCTATTCTGCACCATCACTTTATAAGGAGTGCTCCGTCTTAGGAGCTAACACATCGATCCCAACGCGTCTGACACATCTGTTAGGCTGTTTATTATCGTTTGCGATTTCCTTCGAATGTCCTCCACTGTAGCAAATCTTCACACTTTCCACTTTACTTTCACCGTGGGGGAGTGGTAAAAGTCACACGGAGCTAAGTGTGTTGAGCGAGGCCGATGGCTAATAACTATCACATTGTTGTTCGTTAAAAAGAAAATAAGAATAATCTAGGCCGCGTGGTGTGGTGCAGTATCATGGTGAAGTAACCAGGCCTTGAAACTTCCTAGCAGATTAAAACTGTGTGCCGGACCGAGACTCGAACTCGGGAACTTTGCCTTTCGTGAGCAAGTGCTCCACTAACTGAGCTACCGAAGCACGACTCACGCCCCGTCCTCACAGCTTTACTTCCGCCACCTCGTCTCCTACCTTCCAAACTTTACAGAAGCCCCCCCCCCCCCCCTGCGAACCACTCCTTCGCAGGAGAGCTTCTGTAAAGTTTGGAAGGTAGGAGACGAGGTGGCGGAAGTAAAGCTGTGAGGACGGGGCGTGAGTCGTGCTTGGGTAGCTCAGTTAGTCCGGCATGGTAACTCAGCGTGTTGGTCAGAGGGTTTAGCTACCCTCTGTAATAAAAAAAAAATGAGTGAACGGATCAACGAAGAACCCGAACGAGTGCCATCGGACGTCCGCCACGAACAAATTCAACGAACAATATGGAACAAAATGAGATTTAAAAAAAAAAGTTAGTGGATCACTTGCCCGCGAAAGGCAAAGGTCCCGAGTTCGAGTCTCGGTCCGGCACACAGTTTTAATCTGCCAGGAAGTTTCATATCAGCGCACACTCCGCTGCAGAGTGAAAATCTCATTCTGTAACCAGGCCTTGTAGGGCACTTCTGTGGATATTTTGCCAGCATGTCGTCCATCAAACGTCTTAGAGCATCGCCGTAGAACTCTTTATCGACCATTTCACCACTAGGGATGAACGCTTTATGAACAGTCTCGTCAATGTAAAATCATTTTTCATTTGTCGACGGTTTATTTTCTGAGGTAAAGGACGACTCTTCCTTACCGACGATTGCTACGTAGTTTCAGGATCATACCTGTAAACCCAACTTCCGTCACCAGTGGAAAGCTCTGAAAGAATAATTGGATCGTCTTGAAGAGGTTCTTTAAGTTTTCACCAGACTTGCACGGAACATTGTTTCTGATCATTTTCATGCAGTCGTCTCACAAACTTCACTGCCAGCCTTCTACCGAGCGAGGTGGCGCAGTGGTTAAGATGGTTGGTTCAAATGGCTCTGAGCACTATGGGACTTAACTTCTGAGGTCATCAATCCCCTAGAACTTAGAACTACTTAAACCTAACTAACCTAAGGATATCACACACATCCATGCCCGAGGCAGGATTCGAACCTGCGACCGTAGCGGTCGCGCGGGTCCAGTCTGTAGCGCCTAGAACCGCTCGGCCACTCCGGCCGGTAGTGGTTAAGACCCTGGCCTTCTATTCGGGTGGACGACTATTCAAAGCCCCGCCCGAACAGCCAGATTTAAGTTTTCTATGATTTAGCTAAATCGCTGAAGGCAAACGCCGAGATACTTCCTTTCAAAGGGAATGGTGTATTCTCTTACTCTGATCCAAGCTTCTGCTCCTTCCCCAATGGTCTCGTTGTCAGCGGGACGTTAACCTCTAATCTTCCTCCCTTCTTCCTTTCAACAAAACTCGACATGTCCAGTTCTTCTCAGAGTGTTTCATAGGTCTTCGATGGTCAGTGTACGACTTGGCAGGATGACTTTTCCGGTCTGATACCAGTTGACGATCGATAGGAACGGTCTCCGTCATTGCCATTGTCACAGTCATTGTTATTATCATCATCATCATCTTCATCTTCGTAGGTCAATATTCGCCCGCATTTTAACACTTATACCTGCCGTAAGTGTGTGTGTGTGTGTGTGTGTGTGTGTGTGTGTGTGTGTGTGTGTGTCTGAACTAAAGCGTTGTCTTCAAAACCTGCTTCAGCATTTAGTCCGTTTCTGGGGCGGTTTATCCCAAGGTCAAAACATTACTGACGTGTGCTTTTTCAGGTCAGCCACCCCAAAACCGCAAACTCAACGGAGACACGACAGTAGAAATACATTGAGGCGACAAACGTCATGGGATAGCGATATAGATATACATATATGGCGGTAGTATCTCATTCACAAGGTATAAAAGGGCAGTGCATCGGCGGATCTGCCATTTGTAATCAAGTGATTCATATGAAAAGGTTTCCGGTGCGATTATGGCCGCACGACAGCAATTAGCAGACTTCGAACACGAAATGATAGTTGGAGCTACAGGCATGGGACAGTCGATTTCGGAAATCGTTAGAGAATTCAGTATTCCGAGATCCACAGCGTCAAGAGAGTGATGAGAATACCAAATTTCAGGTCTTACCTTTTTATGTACAGTTGTCAGTGCTACTATCGAAGCGTGAAATAACCTTAGAAATCAATGTGAAATGTACGACGAATGCATCCATTAGGACAGTGAGGCAAAATGGTGCGTTAATGGGTATGGCAGCAAACGATCGACGCAGAGTGCCGTTGCTAACAGCACGACATTGCCTGGAATGCCTCTCCTGCACTCGTGACCATACCGGCTGGATCCTAGACGACTGGAAAACCGTCCCTGGTCAGATGAGTCCCGATGTCAGTTGGTGAGAACAGATGGTGGTGTTCGAGTGTAGCGCAGACACCTCGAAGCCAGGGACCCAGGCTGTCAACAAGGCATTGTGGAAGCTGGTGGTGGCACCGTAACGGTGTGGCCGGTGATTACGTAGATTGGACTGAGTCCTGCGGCCGAACTGAACCGATAGTTATGCTGGGCCACTTACAGAACATTCGCAGGCAATCATGAACTTCATGTTCTCAGACACGTCACCGGGCCTCAATTGGTCGTGACTGGTTTGAAGAACTTTGTGGCCACCCAGACCGCCCGACATGAATCCCATCGAACATTTATGAGACACAATCGAGAGGTCGGTTCGTGCACAAAATCCTTCATCGGCAACACTTTCGCATTTATGGACGGCTATAGTGGCAGCGTGGCTCAATATTTCTTCTGGGGTCTTCCAACGACTTGTTGAGTCCATGCCACGTCGAGTTACTGCACTAGCCGGGCAAAAGCAGGCCCGGTGAGATATTACGAAGTAATCCCATGACTTTTGTCACATCAGTGTATGTAAACCTTTCTTGAATATTTGGTGGGATTAAGGTTAAAACAACATTTTATACTGACGCGCTGGTCTTCGAGGTCAGACATCCCAAAACCGCAAACTCACAGAAACACGACAGTGGAAATATGCTCACCAACAACTAACCAGGCCACTCGTCTCCCAGTGACTTGCCACAGTGGTTAATGAACCTTGTACGGAGACACACCTAGTGGTACTTCAGTGTGCTCGCAACCATATGCGAGCGAAATTCTAATTTCAGGCCCTTTTGGACAACACCTTTCATATACACTACTGCCCATTAATATTGCTACACCAAGAAGAAATGAAGGTGATAAACGGGTATTCATTGGACAAATATATTATACTAGAGCTGACGTGTGATTACATTTTCACACAGTTTGGGTGCATAGATCCTGAGAAATCAGTACCCAGAACAATCACCTTTGGCCGTGATAACGGCCTTGATACGTCTGGGCATTGAGTCAAACAGAGCTTGGATGGTGTGTACAGATACAGCTGCCCATGCAGCTTCAACACGATACCACAGTTCATCAAGAGTAGTGACTGGCGTATTGTGACGAGCCAGTTGCTCGGCCGCCATTGACCACACGTTTTCAATTGGTCAGAGATCTGGAGAATGTGCTCGCCAGGGCAGCAGTCGAACATTTTCTGCATTCAGAAAGACCCGTACAGGACCTGCAACATGCGATCGTGAATTATCCTGCTGAAATGTAGGGTTTCGCAGGGATCGAATGAAGGGTAGAGCCACGGGTCGTAACACATTTGAAATGTAACGTCCACTGTTCAAAGTGCCGTCAATGCGAACAAGAGGTGACCGAGACGTGTAACCAATGGCACCCCATACCATCACGCCGGGTGATACGCCAGAATGGCGATGACGAATAAACGCTTCCAATGTGCGTTCACCGCGATGTCGCCAAACACGGATGCGACCATCATGATGCTGTAAACAGAACCTGGATTCATCCGAAAAAATGTCCTTTTGCCATTCGTCCACCCAGGTTCGTCGTTGAGTACACGGTCGCAGGCGCTCGTGGCTGTGATGCAGCGTCAGGGGTAACCGAGCTGATAGTCCATGTTGCTGCAAACGTCGTCGAACTGTTCCTGCAGATGGTTGTTTTCTTGCAAACATCCCCATCTGTTGACTCAGGGATCGAGACGTGGCTGCACGATCCATTACAGCCATGCGGATAAGATGCCTGTCATCTCGACTGCTAGTGAAACGAGGCCGTTGGGATCCAGCACGGCGTTCCGTATTACCCTCCTGAACCCACCGATTCCATATTCTGCTAACAGTCATTGGGTCTCGACCAACGCGAGCAGCAATGTCGCGATACGATAAACCGCAATCGCGATAGGCTACAATACGAACTTTATCAAAGTCGGAAACTTGATGGTACGCATTTCTCCTCCTTACACGAGGCATCACAACAACATTTCACCAGGCAACGCCGGTCAACTGCTGTTTGTGTATGAGAAATCGGTTGGAAACTTTCCTCATGTCAGCACGTTGTAGGTGTCGCCACCGGCGCCAACCTTGTGTGAATGCTCTGAAAAGCTAATCATTTGCATATCCCAGCATCTTCTTCCTGTCCGTTAAATTACGCGTCTGTAGAACGTCATCTTCGTGGTGTAGCAGTTTTAATGGCCAGTAATGTAGCTGTAGATGCAATTTTGCCCTTACGTCCAGGGATAAGGAGAGCTGATGCTGCGTCGCGCGTGGGCGGTGCGTCGCGCTTACGCAACCTGCGGCGCCCGCGTGGCGCTTGTCCGGCCACCTGTCGGCGTCCTGTGTGTTACGCACACGCACGCCGGAGCAGCCTTGCGTAACGCAGCGCGACGCGGCACGCAGATATTCAGATCGCTCGCTGGCAGGCGGGCGTGGCCCCATCGGCACCTGCGTCTTCCGCCACTGCTGGCGCGTCACGCTTGGCGGCAGTCCATCTCGGCTCCCTACAGCGCAGTCGTCTCAGTGTGAAACACACCCTGTATGATGGAAACAGTCCGGACATCCCTACGTAATGCGGAATTGACCAATTCGTATCACGAGAGGCGAGCCCACCACTATAAAAACAGGTGGCGAGTGTCTTGTTGTCAGTAGAGAAGCTGTAACAGTTGAATAGGTCGGTTAGGAGAGTTCAGGAGACTTCGAATGTGGACTTGGAATTGGATGTCACCTGAGGAACAAATCCATCAGTAAAATTTCAGCCCTCCTATAGCTGCCCACGTCTGCTGTTGGTGATGTAAGCGTGAAGTGGGAACGCGAAGGACCAGCTGTGTGGCTGGATTGAAGAGGTTTTAGCAAACAGAACACAGTATGTTGTTCTCAATGGAGAGACGTCCACAGACGTTAAAGTAACCTCTGGCGTGCCACAGGGGAGTGTTATGGGACCATTGCTTTTCACAACATATATAAATGACCTAGTAGATAGTGTCGGAAGTTCCATGCGGCTTTTCGCGGATGATGCTGTAGTATACAGAGAAGTTGCAGCATTAGAAAATTGCAGCGAAATGCAGGAAGATCTGCAGCGGATAGGCACTTGGTGCAGGGTGTGGCAACTGACCCTTAACATAGACAAATGTAATGTATTGCGAATACATAGAAAGAAGGATCCTTTATTATATGATAGCGGAACAAGCACTGGTAGCAGTTACTTCTGTAAAATATCTGGGAGTATGCGTACGGAACGATTTGAAGTGGAATAATCATACAAAATTAATTGTTGGTAAGGCGGGTGCCAGGTTGAGATTCATTGGGAGAGTCCTTAGAAAATGTAGTCCATCAACAAAGGAGGTGGCTTACAATACACTCGTTCGACCTATACTTGAGTATTGCTCATCAGTGTGGGATCCGTACCAGGTTGGGTTGACAGAGGAGATAGAGAAGACCCAAAGAAGAGCGGCGCGTTTCGTCACAGGGTTATTTGGTGAGCGTGATAGCGTTACGGAGATGTTTAGCAAACTCAAGTGGCAGACTCTGCAAGAGAGGCCCTCTGCATCGCGGTGTAGCTTGCTGTCCAGGTTTCGAGAGGGTGCGTTTCTGGATGAGGTATCGAATATATTGCTTCCCCCTACTTATACCTCCCGAGGAGATCAGGAGTGTAAAATTAGAGAAATTCGAGCGCGCACGGAGGCTTTCCGGCAGTCGTTCTTCCCGCGAACCATACGAGACTGGAACAGGAGAGGGAGGTCATGACAGTGGCACGAAAAGTGCCCTCCGCCATACACCGTTTGGTGGCTTGCGGAGTATAAATGTAGATGTAGGTGTAGATGTAGAACCACAGCTAAAACAACGCCAGGCTGATCTCACCTACGGACAAACAGGGACCTTAGAGCATTGTGGGGATTGGTTGTAAAAGCTCGCGTGAAATCAGAAGAAGAACTCACTTGTGAGTTTCAAAATGCTGCCAGCAGTCCAACTAGCACAATGACTGTGCTTTGGAGCACAGCATTAAATGATAGCAGCGAAGCATGAACTGTGGGGATACCGCAACAAGAGAGATTCGAAGCATTTGAGATGTGGTGCTAGAAAAGAATGTTGAAAATTAGGTGACCTGGTAAGGTAAAAAAAGATTCTTCGCAGAATCGGCGAGGGAAATATTGCATAGAACTCACTGTCAAGAAGAAGGAACAGGACGATAGGGTATCTATTAAGCATTAACTCCTACGGTACTAGAGCGAGCTGTAGAGAGTAAAAACTGTACAGGAAAACAGAGATTGGAATAAATCCAACAAATAATTGAAGACGTACGTTGCAATTGCTACTCTGATATGAAAAGGCTGACACAGGTAATCCGATGGAAGGTTTTAGGTTTGGTGAATTACTGGAGAACGTTACCTGTCATCATTTATAGCGCCAGCGGTGAGTTCCGGCGTGTTGTTGTTATGGTATGGGGAAGTTTTGCATATTTAGCGTGTACTCCCTTACTGCACTTAATAAAACGCTAACTTCAGCCGCGCGGGATTAGCCGAGTGGTCTGAGGCGCTGCAGTCATGGAGTGTGCGGCTGGTACGGGCTGAAGTTCGAGTCCTCCCTCGGGCGTGGGTGTGTGTGTTTGTCCTTAGGATAATTTAGGTTAAGTAGTGTGTAAGCTTAGGGACTGATGACCTTAGCAGTTAAGTCCCATAAGATTTCACACATATTTGAAAATTTTGCTAACTTCAGCAGGATGAGAAGACATTTAGAACATTATGTGCTACGTACAGTAGAGGAACAGTTTCGAGACGACGGCTGTCCGTATCAGCATAACAATGAACCCTTTCGTAATGCAACGATGGTGAGACAATGATTCGCGGACAATAACATTCCTGATACGGTTTGGTCTGCCCAGATTTCCGGCCTGAACCCTGTCGAACACCTTTAGCTTCGCTCAGCATCCCGCATCTCTTCTGTCTCTGATTTCGGCTCTTGAGAAAGAATGGGCTGCCACTCCTACACATACATTCAGAAACCTCACTGAAAGCGTTCCGAGCAGATTTCAAGCCGTCATAAAGGCAAAGTATGGATACCTCCATATCAAAGTCTACTAAAACGTATCTGGGTAATTTTCATTGGGTCGTGTATGTCAGATTTGAGGGAGGAAGAGAGAGAAGCTGTATGTGTTGTCGTATTTTCATTAACGTCGATATCAATATCATATTACTCCATGGAGTTCGGTAGTTCTGCAAACATTCATATCTGGTTGATTCTGCAATGGTTTCAGAACATAGTATCTAGAGGGTGACAATTATTGAACTATATCAAAAAAACATTAATTGGTTACAAACTACGGCGTGCACACACTTTATTCAACATTTAAATGTCACTGCAGATATTCGGATTCAGGTTATGACATGTTCGATATGCCTGCCATCATTGGCGATGATGTGGCGCAGACGAATAGCGAAATCCTGCACGACACGTTGAAATGTCGGTCGATGACCTCCTGAATGGCTGTTTTCAGCTCAACAATGGTTTTGGGGTTATTGGAATACACCTTGTCTTTAATGTACCCCACAAAAATGAGTCGCATGTGTTCAGATTCGGAGAATACGGCGATCAATCGAGGCGTATGCCAGTGGCCTCTGGGTACCCCAAAGCCAGAATGCGGTCCCCATCACTCTCTTGCTTCGATGGGGTCGAGCTCTGTCCTGCATGAACCACATCTTGTCGAAATCAGGGTCACTTTGGATAATGGGGATGGAGGAGGAGGAGGAGATTAGTGTTTAACGTCCCGTCGACAACGAGGTCATTACAGACGGAGCGCGAGCTCGGGTTAGGGAAGGATGGGGAAGGAAATCGACCGTGCCCTTTCAAAGGAACCATCCCGGCATTTGCCTGAAGCGATTTAGGGAAATCACGGAAAACCTAAATCAGGACGGCCGGAGACGGGATTGAACCGTCGCCCTCCCGAATGCGAGTCCAGTGTTAATGGGGATGAAATCATCTTCCAGAACCTACACAGACCATTCGCTAGTCACCGTGCGACCAAGGAATAACGGACCGATTATTCCGTGACTCGACGTTGAGCAGCACACCGTCAGCCGTTGAGGTTGAAGGGACTTCTAGATGGCGAAATGCGGATTCTCAGTCCCCCAAATACACCAATTTTTCTTAATGACGAACCCATCCCAATCAATGTGGGCTTCGTTGCTAAACCCAACCCTACATGCGCATATTAATTCCCATCATTCCCCGCGGCCAGTTTGAACGTCCTAACGCAAACCGTTCAGAAGTTAGGATGATTTTATTTCACATAGTTGTTACGCCGTATTTATGCAATACTACTTACACGTTCGTGTAGCATAAAACCATATACATTCTGTACTGAAACACTGATCATTCCTTTACTGCTCGAGTATAAGTTTACTAAAGTATAGCCTCTGCACTGGAAATACCTTCCAATATCCGATACAACAGACGCGGATGTACTCCATTGAGGAAATTATCGAGTTAAAACACAATGGACTGTGGACGTGAAACGTCGGTAAGCGTTGTTGATTTGTTGGACTCTGTGCGTCAGCGATAAAACGGTAGTTCACATTGTTTAGCATATGCTGTATCAGTTCATCTGTAATCCGATAAATTTTTTAGACTTGCTGTTATTTCATTTTTATTAAATTATAAACAGGCATATAAAACTGTGAAGGAGATATGAAACTTCCGTATTCACGTCGAACAGCCATGTTCGTAACAGGTTCGTGAAGTAAATATTATCCGTCTTCTGCTAAAGTTGTGAAAATTATGTGACTGAATCTTGGTCTGCACCCAGCAGTCACTTATTGCCTAGTTGGCACCAGCAGACCTGCCAGATTTCTACTAAGTCACTCTAATCAAAAACGTAAAACTATTTTCTTCATTAATACTGAAGAACTCTCCTATTTTTGTGAACGTTAAGTGAAATATTTGCAGAGCTGAATAAGGAATCTATGAGCACGTGTTTAAAAGTGATGCCTCCGATTTTTTATGTCAGAAGTGCTAAAGCTTTTTAAATAAAACATTCTGCATCTTAATTCTTCATGTCTGTATACTTGCAGCCCTCTGCCGCGGAGTGTAGTGTAGCTACGTCGGTGCGTGAGAAACAGTGCGCCTAATCGAGTTTCGAATTCGAAGAATTCGTCCACACTTCGAGCACCTTCCTCTGCTTCAACATGAGAATGCTAGACTAAACACACGACCACTGCGACATGTGCAAAAATGCGACGCCTTGGGTTCACAGTCATCGATCATCCCCCACACAGTCCTGACTTCGCCCCATCCGATTTACATTTACTGTCAAAACTTAAAGAACACCTTCGAGATCTTCTGTATGATAGTGACGAAGCGGTGCAAGCAGATGTGAGGTTCTGGCTCCGTCAACAAAGTCAATCATTCTACAGTGACAGTATCTACAAACGGGTCTATCGTTGGGAGAAACGTGTTCGTCGCCAGGGTGACATTGTTGAGTAATAAATACGTAGACGCGAAGAATAAAGATATATATCGTTAATAACGTTCGTTTTATTTTAAAAGCTCTAAGAGTTTTCACATGAAAATTCGGAGGAATTACTTTTCAGGACAGCCCCGTACAACAAAATTTGTTTTATTGGCAACAGTGATTTCCGTATCACCAAAATCTACTGACACTCTAAAACAGCATTTTAAGTAACTCCACCACTCTTTAGTGAACATATATGCCTATCTCATGGTACTAATATACGATCATCTCTTCTCTGCGCTAAATTATCAATTACTTTCGCTAAACCCACTGCCTTCCCAGTACGGTCGACTATATTTATTCTCTCCACCGCTTCGCCTACCGCTTGTGTGCGTGGGCTCACGGCGAACTCAGCTATGCAGCGGCAAAAACCGTAAAATGACCAAGGTTCGGCGTCGATTGCACAGCCAGATACCGCAGTAGCCACGAACGCTACTTTGCCATTGTGTGCCGGCGGCGGAAACCACAAGGACGTTTGCAGCGCTAAGTAGTTGCCATTAGGTTTCTTTGCCGCTTATCGAGCTGCCGTGTAATGATACAGCTATAGTGGCCGGCGGCACGCCCTGAAGCGATCTGCGTCGCTCCCGCCGCCCCCGTCTCCGATGTCACGCCGACCGTTACTCTGCGAGAAAAAGAGCACGGGAACGTGGTGACAAGAACGGCCAGTGCTGAAGAATGCTGCATAGCGATGTTAATGGCTGGTCGTACGATCTGCCCACCTCTTTTCATTCGCTGCGCTCGTATCAAGATAGCCTCTAGAAAAGTATAACGTGCCGGCAGCCGAGGTTTCTAGCGGACAACAGTTGCTGACGTTCGACACAGATAGTGCTGGCACGAGTCTCCATGGTAGGAGCAACTTCCGTCTCCAGTATTTTGCCGGCAAATAGAGGAGCCGTATCGGAACTTCAAGTTCAATTTCGCTCGTTTCCTTCGCTGTTACCGTCTGATTGCACTGCCGGAAAAGAAAATGCAACTTCCTCACAGACAAGGTCGTTTTATTGACAAGTGAGGTGACAGGTAGTGCATCGTTGTACAAGATAACAGAGGTTCAGACCAAATGAAAAACACGTCTCACAGTAAATGATGGCGAAACAGTCTCATCAATAAGCAATAAGAGCAGTAGCAGTGTCAAACATCCCCCTCCCCCCTCCCCGCCCACAGGGCGACACACTACCGGGGATGCCCAACAAACGCAGCAATCCCGTCGATTTGCCCACCTTGTTTCCCGCCGCTCATAATGCTGCGACGCCGCTGTTCAGCTGTTTGTCCAAGGGCCATGGCTGTACCGTAGAATGAACGTTGCCGATACTGTTCACCTCTGGACTCAGCACAGTAACTGGTTGCAGGGTCAAAGCAGAGGATGCAATGACGCCATCTAACCGCCCCATGATCGTGACAAATGAATCAGTGTCAGCACTGTAGTCCCTCAGTGCGCCCGTTTTCTACCTTAGTGCCGCTGAACACACTCCTTGAGCCGGCCGCGGTGGCCGAGCGTTTCTAGGCGCTTCAGTCCGGAACCACGTGGCTCCTGCGGTCGCAGGTTCGAGTCCTGCCTTGGGCATGGATGTGTGTGATGTCCTTAGGTTAGTTAGGTTTAAGTAGTTCTAAGTCTAGGGGACTGATAACTTCAGATGTTAAGTCCCATAGTTCTTGGAGCCATTTGAACCATTTTGAACTCCTTGAGGGTGCTGCATATTTTTCCGGCACTGTATTTACACTTAGGTACACTATGTGATCAAAAGTATCCGGACACCTGGCTGAAAATGACTTACAAGTTCATGGCGCCCTCCATCGGTAACGCTGGAATTCAGTATGGTGTTGGCCCACCCGTAGCCTCGATGACAGTTTCCACTCTCGCCGGTATACGTTCAATCAGGTGTTGGAAGGTTTCTTGGGGAATGGCAGCCCATTCTTCACGGAGTGCCTCACTGAGGAGAGGTATCGATGTCGGTCGATGAGGCCTGGCACGAAGTCGCGTTCCAAAACATCCCAAAGGTGTGCTATAGGATACAGGTCAGGACCCGGTGAAGGCCAGTCCATTACAGGGATGTTATTGTCGTATAACCACTCCGCCACAGGCCGTGCATTATGAACAGGTGCTCGATCGTGCTGAAAGATGCAATCGCCATCCTCGAATTGCTCTTCGACAGTGGGGAGCAAGAAAGTGCTTAAAACATCAATGTAGGCCTCTGCTGTGATATTGCCTTGCAAAACAACAAAAGGTGCAAGCCCCCTTCATGAAACACACGACCACACCGTAAAACCACCGCCTCCGAATTTTACTGTTGTCATTACACACGCTGGCAGATGACGTTCACCGGGCATTCGCCATATCTACACCCTACCATCGGATCGCCACATTGTGTACCGTGATCCGTCAGTCCACACAACGTTTTTCTACTGTTCAATCGCCCAATGTTTACGCTCCTTACACCGAGCAAGGCGCCGTTTGGCATTAACCGACGTGATGTGTGGCTTATGAGCAGCTGCTCGACCATGAAATCCAAGTTTTCTCACATCCCGCCTAACTGTCATGGTACTTGCAGTTGATCCTGATGCATTTTGTGTTGGTCCGGATAGATATCCGCCTATTACACATTACGACCGTCTTCAAGTGTTGGCGGTCTCTGTCAGTCAACAGAAGAGGTCGACGTGTACGCTTTTGTACTGCAAGTGTCTGTTCACGTTTCCAGGGGAAACAGTGCATCTAGGAATGTTTAGGAGTGTGGAATCTCGAGTATAGACGTATGACACAAGTGACACCCAACCATCTGACCACGTTCGAAGTCCGTAAGTTCTGCGGAGCGCCCCATTCTGCTCTCTCACGATGTCTAATGACTACTGAGGTCACTGATATGGAGTACCTGGCATTAGGTGGCAGCACAGCTCCTAATATGAAAAACGTATGTTTTTGGAGGTGTCCGGATACTTTTGATCACATAGTGTATATGTTCCGCAAGCCACTGTCCTACAGTGGCTTTGCGGACGTTAAATCGCACTAATATTAGAGATTTTGTGTCCTGTTCTAATCGCGTATTGGGTAGGTAAAAATGATTGTGTAGGCGCCGCTGTACGGGCCCTTACCTCTCCAGTTACCTTTGTGGTAAGTTCCTATAGGACCAAACTGCTGAGGTCATCGGTCCCTAGGTTTACACGCTACTTAACCTAACTTAAACTAACTTACGCTAAGGACAACATACACACACCCATGCCCGAGGGCGGACTCGAACCTTCGAGGGGGGGGAGCCGCGCAAACCGTGGCAAGGCCCCCCAAGACTGCGGCTACCCCAAGCGGCTTTAAAAGAAAAAAAGAAACTGTTTACCGACTACGTATGTTTACTGCATAACGCATAATTTGCTTAATGGTATATGAACGCTGAGAGACTTAATCACAAGCCAATGCCTTGATCGATGTTTCCTATGCTTCTGGCAGTTGAGAACGTAATGCAGTAAGTAACTGGTGTGTGGCAATGGTCTTCGTTAATGGCTTGCCTCGTTCCGTTGGACGTCATACAATGCAGCTTCGGGCGTCTGGCGGATAACTCATCCCACCCACCCCTCCCTCCAAAGAGGATCTTATTGTATTCGTATGTGTGTGTGTTTATTAGAAGGTCGACGTATGGAATTTCACCGATGCCAAGAGAAACCTGCAATCAAACGTATGATGGACATATGGTTCCAGTAATTGCCAAGTAAAACACGATGGCAAATTGTGTTTTTGCAGACGTATGTAGCGAAGCGAAAATCCATTTCAGCAGATGTAGCTAGTTCATGTGAGGACAAGAGTTGTTGTAGTGGTGGCAGCGGCTGGGAGGTCACTACGAAAGAGATTTGAGTGTACGGCAGGCCCACAAGCACGCCTGGGAAGTTTTTGGTTCGCTCAGACAAATATTCACGTGGAGGTGGTAGTTTAGCTGCTCGTAATTTTTAAAACAGTTACTAGCTACTAAATTATTTTATTTCCCATCACCATTTCAGACTGAGAAACTTCAACTACGGAAGTTTGCAGTACATTTATGCAGGATGCGTCTTATAGTTATTTCTTTAAATACAAGGTGTGTCTGGAAAGATCGGTGAATGGTCTCAGAAAGCAAAGGAAACAAGAGCTGCCAACAGTATACTTTTACTGGCCTTCAGAGTAATCACCATTAGCTCCATCACACATACGCATACATTGCATCCTTTTTTCAGAGGACAAACTAGTAACAAGACCTACAGTTATTTTATACAGGACAGTCCAAGAGCACAAACACCCAAAGCGTCTATAACAGTATTACGATGTCTGTTTGCTGATGAAAACTATCGGAGCAGCGTATACAGCGATGGGAAACCGACTTGCCTTCCCGTTTTCAGTACACAAGCAGTGCCGGACATGGCGCTTGCGTGGTACGTGAAACATCTTGTTTCCTCAGTAAATTAAGAATTTTTAAAGTGGCAACCAATCATCGACAGATATAACATTTAAATGACGTTATTGTCGTCGCTATGTACAATTTTTCTCTGTATCGCACTTGTGTTAACTGTTCACATTCGAACATCTTGTGATATCGTGCTGTTGGTATTTTTATGTTATACGATTCCGAGACATTGTCTACTCGCTCTGCTCAAAACTGGAAGTGCAAAAAAAAAAAAAAAAACCTGCGTCACCAGTCGTCGACATTATTGTGCTACCAGTGTACATAGAGCATCGCAATAACACGGACAATTTTAATGGCACCTTGGCGTTGAAAACTTGCGCGAAACAACGGTCAGAAACTGTTGAACACTTATACTACTGACATTCATAGTTGAACTTCCTCAGTTTGAAATGATGATGGGAAATAAAATAATTTCGTAGCTAGTAACCGTTTTACAAATTTATTACGAGCTTCTAAATTTCCACCTCTGCATGAATAATCGTCTGACTGACCCAGAAAATTCCCAGGGGAAATTGTGGGCCTTCAGTACACACACCCTCTTTCATAGCTGCTGCAGCTACACTACACTATACTTTGCTGCCCTCATGCGGACTACCAACATTTGCTGCAATGGATTTTTCTTTCCACTATTGAAAAGGCGAGGACAACGTAGTCTCACAATTCGACAAAAGGGTCAAAAATTCCCCAGAAATTACTTTTTCTGTCTTCTCTGATCCTATAAGGACATACAAATGCTAAGACCTGAGGCAAGCGCTAGACAGCATATTTGATTTATATTGCTTTCGTCATATTGAACAAAAAATATTCCTTTTTTCTTCACGTAATTTTAAAGGTCGCAGGGATTGATGAACACAAGCCCGGTTGTATTCGAAAGGGCGAAGAACATGAAAGGAGAGTAACACTTTGGAATGGAGTGGAACAGAGCTGTTATTCAACCTACATTTTGAGCAAGCAGTAACGAAAACCAAGAAGGGATTTGAAAAGAGAATTAAAGTTCAAGACGGAGAAATAAAAATTGTGAGATTTGTTGATAACATTATGATTTTGTCCGAGATGGCAAACGACCTGGAAAATCAGCTGATGAGAATCGATTGTCTCTACAAAAAGATCGTCTGATTAACATAAAAAAGTAAGACAGGGAGGATGGAGTTTAGTCGATTTAAATCAGGCGATGCTGAGGGAAGTGGATTAGGAATTGAGACACTAAAAGTATTAAACGAGTTTTCCTGCCCGCGCAGCAAAATAACCGACGAAGACCGAATTGCACAGGATATAAAATGCAGACTGGCAACAGCGAGAAAAGAGCTTCCCAAAAAAGATAAAGGAGCTAACATCGAATATACATTTATGTTTCAGGAAGTCTTTTCTCAAGGGAATTGTTTGGTGTGTAGCCTTGTGAAGAAGTGAAAAATGAACGATGAATCGTTCAGAAAAGCGGAAATCCTTACGGATACGGTACTAGAAAAGAATTCTGTAGATTACATTAGTCGCCTGGATAACTAATTCAGATGTACAGAATCTAATAGGGAAGAAAAGAAAATTATGGCGCAGTAGGTCTAAAAGAAGGTATCGGTCTGCAGGAATTAAGAGTGTCAGTGAAACTGAGAAATGTGCAGCGGTCAGTCGCTAACAATCTCTTTATTGCAGATCTAGCTAGATTTCAGCCACTGTGTGGCTACCACGATTGCTAAAAACATGTAAGATTACAATACAGTAAGACACATGCACAAATCAAAACATATAAGCTTTAAACAAGAGTTGATGATAAAGTGACATACCGGTAAGACGCAAATCAAGTTATCATTATCGCTTGCCTATACTCATGCCTCTGATTATCCCCTCCTGCCGGAAATTCGAGTCGATAGTTTAGATTACAGAGTTTACTGGCATTGTTCATACAGTGCTGGCTAATATCTGGAAAACATCAAAGACAATAATAAAGACATTGCTAAAAATGGTTAAGATACGTATAAATAAAAATAAAGGAAGTAGCTACTCATTTTCCAGTTGACGTGCTGTGTAATAAGCACTGATGGTAGTCGCATAATGGTTGAAATCTATCCAGATCTTCAGTAAACAGATTATTAGCAACTGATTGCTGTACATTTCTCAGTTCTAATAAACATAGTCGCTGAGCACGCCCGATCCATATGGAATCGAACCTAATAAATGTCCGTTTGATAATTGAAGGAAATGCGTGTATGTAGGTGGGTGCGTGAGTGCGTTCGTGCTTTGGAGGAGGTAAAAAATGTCGAGGCATGCCAGTGCTTGACTGCAATAAGCAGAATAAAATGTATGTACAGGATGACCTAAAAGTCCGTTGACATTTGAAAATTCAATACTTCACGGAATAATGTAGGTAGACAGGTAAAAATTGACACACATCCTTAAAATGACATTGGGTTTCATTGAAAACCAAAAAGAAGTAAATAAAATGACCAACAGATGGTGTTTCATACGATATAAACACAATAATTAGCATATCAGTTGATTTTTAGACGATGTTGTGAAACTTCCTGAAAGATTAAAATTGTTTGCCAGACCGAGCCTCGAACTCTGAACCTTTGCCTTTCGCCGGCAAGTGCTCAACTGACGACGTTCTCTACAGTAAATGCTCAACATATCGGCCGTCATTCATTAAAAATAGCTGTAGTGGAGGTACAAAATGATTCAAATGGCTCTGAGCACTATGGGACTTAACATCTGACGTCATCAGTCCCCTAGAACTTAGAACTACTGAAGCCTAACTAACCTAAGAACATCACACACATCAATGCCCGGGGCAGGATTCGAACCTGGGACAGTAGCGGTCGCGCGGTTCGAGACTGAAGCGCCTAGAACCGCTCGGCCACAACGGCCGGCCTGTAGTGGAGGGACTACATTGTGAACGGCACTGTACCGCTTATTGGTAGGTGTGGTGACAAACTGCCGTCGGATGTCTTCTAGCATCCCTAACGAGGTCGGACGATCGCAGTAGACCGCCCACTTCAGGAAATTCCGGATACAACAATCACATGGACTGAGTCGGTGATCTGGGAGTCCAGGCATGAATGATGTGGCGGCCCAGCACGCATTCCTCACAATGAGCGCACGAGATGTTTCACATGTGTAGCAATATTGGCTGCAGCGCCGTCCCGCATGAAAGTAGTACCTTCCAGCAGGTATTTATCAGCCAGGCTAGGGGTGATCCGACACACTCTCTAACTGCAGCTCATTTTATACACAACTCTCACGTGGCGTCAGTGACTTGTTGCTGGCCAGCGCCATCTGTTGGCCAGTTTTTGCATTCGTTTTTGGTTTAAATACAAACCCATGTCATTTCAGGCAAGTGTGTCAATTTTTACCTCTCTACTTATACAGGGTGTTACAAAAAGGTACGGCCAAACTTTCAGGAAACATTCCTCACACACAAAGAAAGAAAATATGTTAAGAGGACATGTGTCCGGAAACGCTTACTTTTCATGTTATAGCTCATTTTATTACTTCTCTTCAAATCACATTAATCATGGAATGGAAACACACAGCAACAGAACGTACCAGCGTGACTTCAAACACTTTGTTACAGGAAATGTTCAAAATGTCTTCCGTTAGCGAGGATACATGCATCCACCCTCCGTCGCATGGAATCCCTGATGCACTGATGCAGCCCTGGAGAATGCCGTATTGTATCCCAGCCGTCCACAATACGAGCACGAAGAGTCTCTACATTTGGTACCGGGGTTGCGTAGACAAGAGCTTTCAAATGCCCCCATAAATGAAAGTCAAGAGGGTTGAGGTCAGGAGAGCTGGAGGCCATGGAATTGCTCCGCCTCTACCAATCCATCGGTCACCGAATCTGTTGTTGAGAAGCGTACGATCACTTCGACTGAAATGTGCAGGAGCTCCATCGTGCATGAACCACATGTTGTGTCGTACTTGTAAAGGCACATGTTCTAGCAACACAGGTAGAGTATCCCGTATGAAATCATGGCGGTGAATCGAGGGATTACAGTACATACCGACGAAACTAAAATGGGCTCTAACATGGAAATTAAGCGTTTCCGGACACATGTCCACATAACATCTTTTCTTTATTTGTGTGTGAGGAATGTTTCCTGAAAGTTTGGCCGTACCTTTTTGTAACACCCTGTATATTCCGTGAATTAGTGTGTTTTCGAAATGTTAACAGACTTTTGGGTCAGCCTGTAAACTGCATAAGCTATGCAGAGATGACGTGGCTTGGCTAGCGTGGAGATCTGCGTCAAACCAGTCTTCAGAGTGGAGAGTATGACACAAGAAAACCAGTTTTTTTTTTTTTTTTTTTTTTTTTTTTTTTTTTTTTTTTTTTTTTTTTTTTTGCACTTTATGTACGCAGAGAATTAGTAGATGCCAGCGTAATGACGGAGTAACTGGACAAACGAGCATTTATGGAGGAATAAACAACGCGATCCGTCAGACCCTTCGGCGTTGACCCACAAAAGCGAACGAGACGTAAGCAGCAGGAGAGAGAGGTGTGGCTTCCAGCGCCAAGGCTGCCGCCGTGACGTGGTGACCGGCACAGCTGCAGGTGCTCCGGACAAGGCGTGAGAATTCGCCTCTCTTTGCTCTGGGCAGTGACATTTCGGCGGGGTACGTACGTCACACCGGCCGGTGGCAGGCGGTTCCCGCGCGGAGCCTTTCCTTCCAGTTTTCGCTGCGCTACTTACGCGCCGCCCTTGAACCAGCCAACCAGGCCAGCGCGCAAGGCGGCCGCTCCACAGGAATCAATATCGCCGCGGCCTTTGTCAGCCGTCTCGGGCATCGCAGTTTATAACGATCACCGCTGCGGCGCTCACTTCTTGTCGCCATTGAGACTGAAACTGGCTCCGAGAAGGATAACTTTGAGTAATGGTCTCTGTGTCGCAGTTTGCGCGTCCAATTAGCGGCACAGTAGAGAGGGAAAACGGAGCAATGGCTCTAGCTGCGTTGTTCCTTCTAGTTACTGTTGTTCGCTGGGTACAGTGTTCGTAAATCACAGGCCGGTGGTGTGTGGTGCTGAGCTGGTCCCCCAACAACGTCCCAGATGTGTCCCGTGGGCTTCAGATCAGGCATATCTGGTGGACTAAACATCAGCGTGAGTTCACTACCATGGTCCTCAAACCACTGTAGCACCTTATTGGGCCTTGTAACATGGACTGTTATCCGGCTGAAGATGCCATTGCAGCCGCGGAAGGCATCAGACGTGAAGGTTCAAAAAAATGGTTCAAATGGCTCTGAGCACTATGTGACTTGACATCTGAGGTCATCAGTCCCCTAGAACTTAGAACTACTTAAACCTAACTAACCTAAGGACATCACACACATCCATGCCCGAGGCAGGATTCGAACCTGTGACTGTGGCGGTCGCGTGGTTCCAGACTGAAGCACCTAGAACCGCTCGGCCACAACGGCCGGCTCAGACGGGAAGGAATTCAGTTGCTTCCCAATAATACTCACGACACTAATGGTGCCTTCAATTACCACCATCGGTCCCATGGAAGCCCAGATGAATATCCTCCATAGCATAATGCTGCCCCTACCGGCCTCTGTCTATAAATGAGAGCATATCCAGACACAACGATAGACCTTATGTAACATGAAATGTGATTCATACCACCAACCGAGCGGGCCGGGGTGGCCGAGCGGTTCTAAGCGCTACAGTCTGGAACCGCGCGACCGCTACGGTCGCAGGTTCGAATCCTGCCTCGGTCATGGATGTGTGTGATGTCCTTAGCTTAGTTAGGTTTAAGTAGTTCTAAGTTCTAGGGGACTGATGCCTTCAGATGTCAAGTCTCATAGTGCTCAGAGCCATTTGAACAACCAACCGACATATTTACATTGATCCACCATAGGAACACATAGTGGATCTGTAATGGAACGCTAGGGAGTCTCCAGCGAAACCCCATATTCAGCAGTGTGCACTGAACAGTTCTCCAAAACATTTGTGCCAGTACCAGCATTGAACAGTGTCTTCAAATCAGCCAAAATGCGCTGCCTATCCTGATTTACAGAGGGGCAAGCCTCCAACCTCTATGTTCTTTCATGAAGCGCATTCGCCCAATAGCTTGTGGCCTACTCACGGTTTGACGGTTCTTTAGCGACCTTCCATTGGACAGCAGCACAGGAACACCTATCAACGAACTGCTGTGCTGTAAGGCTGCCGAGGCTGGCAGCAAAAGAGTCCTGCTGTGGAAAGAAATGGCACTTCAGACCGTCAGTCCTGGTTGTCAGTTCATATAAAGGGCGATAGTCAGGTTGGTATCCCACCACTGTCTGGGGCGTCTCCACACACGTATTCGGTATGGAATTTCATTGACTAGAGTAGAATTGTCTTCAGTGATGAGTCCACTTTGAACTGAACCCCTGATGTCCAGTGAACATGTGTCTGGTTGGGTTGGGTTGATTTCAGAGGAAGTGACCAAACTGCGAGGTCATCGATCTCATCAGATTAGGGAAGGATGGGGAAGGAAGTCGGCCGTGCCCTTTCAAAGGAACCATCCCGGCATTTGCCTGAAGCGATTTAGGGAAATCACGGAAAACCTAAATCAGGATGGCCGAATGCGAGACCAGTGTGCTAACCACTGCGCCACCTCACTCGGTCATGTGTCTGGAGACGCCCCGAACAGCACTGCGATACCAACTCGACTGTGTCCCACTATACTGCCTGACAGCCAGGAGTGATGGTCTGGGGTGCCATTTCTTTTCACAGCAGGCCCCCTTTGGCTGCTACCCCCGCCACCCTCACAGCACAGCGGTACGTCGACGATATTCTACGCCCCATTTTGTTGCCCTTAACGGCAAGCCATCTGGACTTACATTTCAACGAGGTATTGCCATCCACTCCCCCCCCCCCTCTCCCAAACACATACACACACACGCACACACACACACACACACACATACATACATACACGGCGAGAGTTTCTACTGCTTGTCTTCATGCTTTGCTAAACCCTGCCTTAGCCAGAAACGTCGCCGGATCTCCCACCAGCTGAGAACGTTTGGAGCATTATGGGCAGGACCCTCCAACCACCTCTGGCTTTTGACAATGAAATCCACCAATTGGACAGAATTTGGCACAATATCCCTCAGGAGGACGTCCAACAATTCTGTCAACCAATGCTAAGTCGAATAACTGCTTACATAAGAGCCAGAGGTGGACCAACGCGTTACTGACTTACTCAATTTGTTGAGCTCTTCCTCTTGAATAAATCATCCCATTTTTCTGAAATTGTAATCATTTCTTTGTCTATACATCTACATCACATCTACGGATTTCCCTCCCGTTCGGAAAATTCCTTCACTGTGCGTCGTTTTCTTTTTCTTTATTTTTTTCTTTACTCGATATGTTGCGGTTGTATTAAGATAAAGAAAATAAGCTGTCAGTGAGAGATGCGACGCTTAAGATGTACGTGTTGCTGAATGTGACTGTCGCTTTATGTCTCGGGAAGAAATGTAGGTCTAACGAGCGTAGCTTTTACATTACTAACGTGGGCCTCAGCACCCAGCTGTTCGAAAGAAGGCTGCGAGATGCAGTCGCGTCTTTGCCCAAAGGTTTTCGGCTGCTCCGGCGCGGATTGGGACGGAGATGGCGCGCCGGGCCGGCGGGACAAGGCCAAACAGGTTGGCGCGGAGCCTGCGTTAGTCACTGGCGCCATATACGGGCTGCGCGGCGGCTATCTGGGTCACCGCAGCGCCGCGCTGCGGCCTCGCCGTAACTCAATCACGCGCTGGAGGCGGTGCGTCAGCCTCCGGGGGGAAGTGCGGACGGGCGCCGGCCGCGGTCCGGACGTTGCGTAACAGCGGACCGGCGAAAGCCGCTTCCCTTCAGCTTACTTTCCACAGTTATTCGGCACTTCTGCTATAACTGGAGTGGACTGTTGAAGGCCCCAGGCAGGTGAACGGTGCTCTGGACCACGTCCAATTAAAGGGTTATATTTTGAACTCGCGTTATTGATTCCCATTACAACGCTGAAGTTTGAAATTTGGCGAAAGGTGCTTACAACCTTCTTCTGTACTGGTGCAAAAGCATGGCGCTCAGCTGCCACACGCTCGTGCTAGAGATGCTAGAATTTACTGTCTCTGCTAGACGAAAATCATCAGAGATAGAGAGCACCCACACAACAATTAGGTTGGCCAAAAAATGATGGTGGTGAAGTGCAAATGCGTAAAGGAGGAAAACGAAAAGACTAGTTAATGGGGAAATGAAGCGCATCGCAGCTTTGTAAATGGAAAGTACAAGTAAACAAGATAACGGTGCTAAGGTTGACCGACGACTATAGCATTTCTAACCAAAAGTAATGAGTAATCAGATGAAACAGGATTCCTGTCGCGCACAGAATTCGAATTAACTATAAAGTAAAGGGTCGAAAGTGCTGATTACTAGTAGAACGGCAACTAAGACTTAGATAGCATTGACGTTTGAGAAAACCTGAGGAAGATCACACTCGTCTGGCTACATAGCAGCATTATAGAAGACAGCGAGGCGTCTGAAGGAGATATGCGCAGACGAAGAAGGTTTTTTTTCTTTTTTTTCTAACGAAAAATGCTACTGGTATGTGTTATCGGCGCAAAATGTCAGAACGATTTTGTTAAAGTGTATCATATGGAAGTGGGATGCAAAACGTAGAAAAACCGGACAAAAAAAACTTCAGCATTAGGTACATGGTTCCAAAAGAGAATTCCAACAATGAAATGGACGCATAGTAGAAAGCCGCTAATAATAGTATGAGAGGTGAGACGACGGCTAATTTGTCATTTGAGGAGGAGGCTGGGTAACGAGTCGTGTACTGCAGCATTCACAGTAGGAAACTGTTTTGGACGAAACCTGCAGGGACGGGTGTCTGTGACACTAGACAAAGCAGATTCTTGAGTGGGTTAGATGCAGTACGCAACGAAGTAAAGATATCGGAAGTTAGGAAAAGATAGAGGAGGAGCCGGATCAGTTGAAAGACTGTGGAAATGAAATGAAGTCCCATGCTTCTTTACAGAGCATAGGGGAACGATGCGGGAGACCCGCACCGTCGTACTAGGCAAGGTCCTAGTGGAGGTGGTTTGCCATTGCCGTCCTCCGACCGTATTGGGGATGAATTATGATGATGAAGACGACACAACAACACCCAGTCATCTCGAGGCAGGGAAAATCCCTCACCCCGCCGGGAATCGAACCCGGGACCCCGTGCTCGTGAAGCGAGAACGCTACCGCGAGACCACGAGCAGCGGACAGTTGAAAGACTAGCGACCATTAAAAAGAAAAAATACTGTTTCGTGGATACAATTTCTCGGTGAATGATGTCTAATTCAACATCCGTCGATACAGGACGAAATTATCTCCTAGTCAGACACGGTACGTCCGTGAAAACTAACATGGACTAATATGCGCTGCTTGACGTGGTACACCAATTCGGTAATAGTGTCAAGAGGGTGAAGCATAAATAATTCTCAGGAAATGTAGGAGAGACTGGATCGCGCGCTCAGTGTAAACTGATGTTTCGCTGATGGCGCAAATCTTTTCGCAGATGCAGACACAATTATCTGCAATACACAGAAATCTCTTACTTTGTTGGTCATGCGACGTCTCTGGTGTGCAGTTATTTGTAATTTGTTAGACACAGAATAACACGTTTTTAATAGTGACCGTTCTCGTTCACACATCGGTGTGTTCAGAAACCATTACGGAAACAAAGAGAAAAAATAACTACACCAAAATCTTAAAATATTTAGAAAAAAATTTGCTAGTTCTCCATACAAGTAAAATTTTTAAAAAAGTGTGGTGCACGCCCTTAAATGATAAGCACTAGAATCTAACGAAATACTTTTAATAACTGAAGGGAAATAAAATCTAACACCAAGAAGAAGTTGTGTGATATAAAAGGTAGGCATCTCTTCGAATTTCGCACCATTCGCATAAGAATGTTGCTAGTAGCGCCACTATGAGGATGGAAACCAGGCTTGCTTTAAATACACGAGATAACGGTCGTAAGCCGTCCATCCATAATGCCAATTCCCACACCTTCTACCCCTCTGCAGGTGTGCCCCAGGGCTCTGTCCTCTCCCCTCTCCTCTACCTCCTGTACACGGCAGATATGCCCCAACCCCCCCCCCCCCCCCACCCCCAGTACACCTCTTGCAATATGCTGATGACACCGCATTCCTCGCCCTCGCTCCTACCCTCCAACGGTCCCAACGCCTTCTCCAGAATCACCTTGACCTTTTTGCTGCATGGTGTAACCAGTCGCTCCTGAAAATCAATCCTTCCAAACCCAGGCAATCATCATAGGTCGTACCACTCGCTCCTTCCGGCTCCTGGATTTCTCCCTTACTGTCTGCGCCCGTCCTGTCCACCTCACCCCCACCCTCACCTACCTTGGCCTCACCATTGACCGTCACCTCACCTGGATCCCTCATCGCCGCTCCATCCAGTACAAAGCCCACAACCGCCTCCGACTCCTCAAACTCCTCTCTGGCCGGACATGGGGGTTGCACCCCTCTACTGTCCTCCACACCTACAAATCCTTAATCTGTCCCATCCTCTGTTATGCCTGGATATCTGCCCCCCCCCCAAATTCTATAAGTCCCTCCAGATCCTTGAGCGTCATGCACTCTGCCTCGCCGTCCGTATACGCCTCCCATTCCCCACGCGGACCCTCTATGATCTCATTCCTTTCCCCCATCTGCTCCTGTTCCTCGAACATATCCGCATCCTCTACACCTCCCACCACCTTGATTCCCCTCACCCCCTGGTTGCTCCTCTCCTCTCCCATCCCTGCCCCCTGCCACGTCTTCACTGTTGTGTCCCCCCTACCCTCCATCTCTACACCCTTCATCTCCTTTCCCAAGGTGGCTTCTATCAACTACCCCTCCCGGATGACGCCCCCTCTCCCTCCATTTATCCCTCCGATCAACTCAGATCCTCACTACCCCTCCTTTCCTCTGTCCTTTTCCCAGGCTCCCTCTCCCCCCCTTCCATCCTCTTTTTTCCCCATCTCCCCTCTCTCTGCCCCCTTCTCTCCCCCGAGTCCTTTTGCATTTCCCTCCTCTGCCTCCTCTCATTCCCTCTCGCGTCTGCCCTGCCCCTCTCCCCTTTTATTAGTCCTCTCCCTCCTTGGTTCCCCCCCCCCCCTTTTCGTTTTTTTTCCTTCCTCCCTCCTTGTTCTTCCCCCTCCTCCAGGTCCCCCCCCCCTATCTGCCTTTGGCTCGGGAGTGTCATCTTTGTGCCGCCTTTTTCGTGCAGTGTTTTACAGTGAGTGTTCCGTGTTGTGTTTTTTGGGAAGTGTTGCGAACGGCCATCATACTGTCGCTGGGTGTGCTTTTTATCTCTTGCAAACAGAAACCAGACTGTCGTCGTGTTTTTTAATTGTGTGTGTACTATGTTACTTGTCTGATCCCTGTGTCTTTTATTAACATTGCCAACCCCTTTTGCTTTCTGTTTTAACTTTCCGCATTTTTCCGCCATTATACACTTGACGTCACCGTTTTATCACCTGTTTTTCGTGTTTCTTTTCTTCTTCCGTTTTTAAAATAAATGTCTGTAGGCTGTAGAGCAGCGTACAAAGCTGCTGCCAGCCCGCCCCCTTCGGGGGAATTGAAAATCAATAACGGAAAAAAAAAATCGTAAGCCGTTAGTTACCTTTGAGATTGGCCGTGGTGAGTTGATGTTAGTCAAGAATGCCTTTAAGGCGATAAGAACGCCATTATCAACACCTCACTGAGATTCAATGCAGTCGTGTAATAGGGCTACGAGAAGCTGGATGATCCTTCTGTGATACTGCAGAAAGACTTGGCAGAATTGTAGCCACTGTACATGACAGCTGGCAGCGGTGGTCACGGGAATGTACGGTCGCAAGGAGACCGGGCTCCTGAAGGCCACGTGGCACTACCGAGAAGGAAAACTATCGCATTCGGCGTATAGCTTCTGCGGCAGCAATTTGAACAGCAGTTGGCACGACAGTGACACAACGAACGGTTACAAGTCGGTTATGTCAAGGACAGCTCGTAGCCAGCCTCCCCGTAGCGCACATTCCGCTGACCCCCACCGCCATTTGCGACTTCGGTGGCTCCAGCGAAAACTTGTCGAAGGGCAGGGTGGAGGTCTTCTGTGTTTTCTGACGAAAGCTGGTTCTGCTTCTTGCCAGCGATGGCCGTGTGTTGGAGGCCAGTTGAAAGACTGCAAGCAACCTATCTGAGCGCTAGACACCCTGGAATTATGGTCTGATATGTGATTTCCTATGACAGTAGGAGCACTGTCGTGATTATCCTGACTGCAAATCTGTACGGCAGTCTGGTGATTCGATCATTTGTACTGCCATTCATGAACAGCTTTCGAGGGATAGTTTTCCAAAAGGACAACTTGTGATCTTGCAATGTTAATCATTTGAATATATTACCTAGACAAACATATTTCCGAAGTTTCGTTATTGTAAATTAATTATTTTTTGGTGTTGTGATTTTTTTTCTGTCAGTGTATGTTATGTAAGTATATATTACATTCATAGACTTCCCAGATTCTTCATTGACGCTTATAAAGAGCAAAGAATGGGAGAAGGGAGGCAGCTCTTGGTTTTCGTGTGTGGTTTCCTGCCTATGTTTTCTGGGTTAATATGACAAATGCCTGCCACGTACATTCCGTTCACCATATGCTGATTAATACTTGTGGATATGAAGCGATATATTTTTACTTTGTGTTACTTATACGTAGAACTGGCAATTTTTTTTCTAAATATTTCAAGAGTGAAACCTACCATTTTCCTTTTTTCAGTATAGTTTCTGAAGACGTGAAATGTATTACCAGTACCAGTCACAAATAAAAGCGATTTATAATACATGAAGAAATACTTCAGAGCCAATACAGCGTTTAAGTATTAGAATGGAAATGTCGCGTGACTAGGGCCTCCCGTCGGGTAGATCGTTCGCCCGGTGCAAGTCTTTCGATTTGACGGCACTTCGGCGACTTCCGCTTCGATGGGGATGAAATGATGATGACTAGGACAACACAACACCCAGTCCCTGAGTGGAGAAAATCTCCGACCCAGCCGGGAATCGAACCCGGGCCCTTAGGATTGACATTCTGTCGCGCTGACCATTCAGCTAGCGGGGGCGGACATTTAAGTATTTATTTTGTACTGGTGAACGGTTTTAATAGTACTTCGCTGTCAGCTTTGGAACTGCAATATGACATACACTGCATTTGTAAACACGTTTTCAATGCCAATAGTAAAGATATATAGAACTATAATATTTTACATGTATGAAGATGGTATCTGTTCTTTCGGACCTGTCCGAAAGAACAGATATGACCTTTCCGACATCTCCGAAAGAACAGATACTATTGGTGACTTGCAGCTCTCGCAGACTGTAAGCAGCTAATGGTCTGTATTTCATTGTAATTTCATTCTCCGAGAGCTGCAAGATCACCAATCGTATCTGTTCTTTTGGACATGTACGAAAGAACAGATACCATTTCCATATAGATAAGGCTTACCGGCCAATGATCTTCAGTGCGGATGCACTCACATTGCTCAAACTCTTACGGGAATCGGTAGATTGACTGCCGCAAGTAATGAGTATAGTGGGCAGGGGCACTAAAAATGTAGTGTGTAGGCAGTAAGTCGGAGATGTGGGTCTCACGGGGAGCGTGCCAGAGATAAGTCCCTGCAGTCGCACTATGCTCTGTGTCCTCAATGGCTCACCCAGCACGGCAGCTCGGCGTGTTTGGTCAAAGGGTTAGCTGCCCTCTGTAATAAAAAAAACTGAGAGAATAGATCAACGAAGAACCTGAACGGGTGTCACTGGATGTCCGGGTCGAACAAATTTAATGAACAATATAGAACAAAATGAGATATGAAAAAAGATAGAGCACCTGCCATGTAAGCAGGAGATCCTGGGTTCGAGTCCCGGTCGGGGCACACATTTCCAACTGTCCCCGTTGATATTTATCAACGCCTGTAAGCAGCTAATGGCCTGTATTTCATTGGAATTTCATTTTAAATATAGATAACATACCTCATCTTTCCAAATTTATGCCATATATTTTGACAATGTAGAAAATTTAAATAAAAAGTCTGACAAAAAGTGGATCACAACCACAACAAGATGATGTATGTTACCATATGTAAACTAAAATGCTTATGTATTTCTTTACTACTGGCATATAAAATATGTAAACATATACATTTTGTGTCTATATCGTACTGCAGATCCGAAGATGACGGCCAAGTACTATTGAACGCGGTTTTGGCTCTGAAGTATTTCTTCAGATATTACAACCGGCAGATCGGCCCTTGATAAGAATGTCTCTAATATATAAAATCATTTTACTGCGGTTGTGTCTAAAAGAAATCAGAAGGATTGTATGGTAAGTGACAACTATGTTTCGTCATGGCCAGGATGTCAGTCTTCAGAAATTAATTGCTTATATCATTTACTTGAACTAGAGAAGAGGATTTTTGTCTTTTTTTCTGTTTAGCGAATAACTGGCAGAAACTGAAACAGCTCTATCGTAGACTACCAAGAAGGTAGTGATTATCGGTTGTGAAAACTTCAGACTGAAATCGCAGTTAGCTTCAGATAATATCTCCGTACTGATTCCATTAGTTACTAGATAGCTGCAACATGTCGCAATTTCGTTGGGTAAAAGTTTCGTGCGCCGCCTGAAGCGAGTGCAATGAACCGCCTACGCCCGATCGCTGAGATAGGTGCACGAAATTTATGCGCTCGACGGCCGGTTCTCGCCCGCTGACTAATTAAGCCTGGTTCAACTTCTCCCCGGAGATATCGTGTGATAGGCGCACGTGTCTGTCGGCACAGGACCGGGTGGCAACAGACTAAAGACACAGGTCCCAGTGCGCCGAAAACTTCCCGGGCCCGCTTCCCCGAAAGATGTAGGGGAGAGTGGCGTCTCAGTTGAAATACTGCAAACGTGAAGACTTGTTTGCGAAAAACACTGAGTGACTGAGGAAGTAGTACAGTGGTCCAAATGAATGTTGTATACTGGCGAAATTTTAACGGCGAACATTGCGATCCAGAAATACGTCACGATATCGGGCTAGGGCGCCTTGTCACGGTCCGTGCGACTGCCCCCATCGGAGGTTCGAGTCCTCCCTCGGGCGTGGATGTGTGTGTTGTCCATAGCGTAAATTAGTTTAAGTAGTGTGTAGGCTTAGGGACCGATGGCCTCAGCAGCTTGGTCCCATAAGACCTTATCACAAATTTCCAATTTTTACATTCACTCAGGATAGCAATGTTATGAGCGCATCGTATCATTGATATCCTTTCAATTTGAATTTTAATTCCACTCCTGAACCTTTCTTGTATTTCCATCATTGCTTCTTCGAAGTACAGATTGAACAGTAGAGGCGACAGAGCACATCCCTGTCTTGCACCCTTTTCAATCCGAGCACTTCGTTCTTGGTCGCCCACTCTTATGATTCCCTCTTGGCTCTTGTACACATTGTATATTACCCGTCTCTCCTTACAGCTTACCCCTATTTTTCTCAGAATTTCGAACATCTTGCACCATTTTACATTTTCGAACGCTTTTTCCAGATCGGCAAACCCTGTGAACGTGTCTTGGTTTTTCTTTAGTGTTGCTGCCACTATTAACCGCAACGTCAGAATTGCCTCTCTCGTGTCTTTACCTTTTATAGAGCCAAACTGATCGTCATATAGCACATCCTGAATTTTCTTTTCCATTCTTCTGTATGTTATTCTTGTCAGCAACTTGGATGCACAAGCTGTTAAGCTCATTGTGTGATAATTCTCGCACTTGTCAGCCCTTGCAGTCTTCGGAATTGTGTGGATGGTACTTTTCCGAAAGTCAGATGGTATGTCGCCAGACTCATGCATTCTACATACCAACGTGAGTAGTCGTTTTGTTGCCACTTCCCGCAATTATTTCAGAAATACACATGTTCTGTCGAAGGACAAATCCGAGCATCTTGTTGGTCACGGGAGTACCTCAGCATCGCACAGACAGTTCATAGAGACGTGTGTCATTTGTGAACGAGCATTGTCCTGTCGAAAAGGGGAACCATGATATCACTGAAAGAGAAGTAATTCATGAGTACGTAGTGTCTTCTTTCTTTCTTTTGGTTATGGCTTAATCCTGCGGTTTCACGGGTCGGCATGGTTAGGATCGGATTTGGCAAGGTTAATGTTAAGGGGTAACCAGATGCCCTTTCTGCCACTACCCCAAACTCCCCAGCTGTCTGCATCTAGTGTAAGTCATGGAATAGTGTGAATGTGGTCAGATGTATGCGAGTCGTGTAACTGAGGCGGGACGTGGGGACCAGCCCCGTATTCACCTAGTGGGGTGTGGAAAACCGCCTAAAAACCACATCCAGGCTGGCCGGCACACCGGCCCTCGTCATTAATCCGACGGGCCGATTCGATCTGCGCCGGCGCGCCTACCGGAGTCCAGGAAGGAGCTCATTAGCGCTCTCGCCTAACCTGGCGGGTCTCATGAACACATTGCGTATATGTGACGTACCAGTTTGCAATCAGAATTTCCTCAGTTACTACCAGCTGTGCCGGCCGCTGTGGCCAGGCGGTTCTAGGCGCTACAGTCTGAACCGCGTGACCGCTACGGTCGCAGGTTCGAATCCTGCCTCGAGCATGGATGTGTGTGATGTCCTTAGGTGAGTTAGGTTTAAGTAGTTCCATGTCTAGAGGACTGATGACCTCAGATGTTAAGTCCCATGGTGCTTGGAGCCATTTAACTACCAGCCGTGACCTGAAGTCACACCCGATGGCTCTCCCCACCATGCCGCGAGGAGTAACATCGCTGTGCCTCTCCAAAACATTGGAAGAGTGGGACGTCTGTGCAGGTGCCGCCTGCGATAGTCATCCGGGATATTGCAGAACCACGATTCACAAAGCAATGGGATTCATCAGCAGGCCATGCCCCCCAGTCAGCTGTTTGTGTTGTGGTGTTAACGTCAACCTACGCATGGGACGTTAATTCCACAGTCCGGCAGCAGCTTGCGTCTGACCAGTGGTGTGGGATGCCACACAGTGTTGTAGGGGGTCCATTGATTGTTTTCGGACGGCAGGCGCTGATGTGTAGGGGTACGATGTAGTTGGTGCACAACACGGCGATACTCCCACGTGGTGATCATACGTGGACGGTGAGTATGCCTGCCCTCAGTTTCCCATTCAGTCCGACATCGGGCCGCTGTCACATCCGAATGCCCCACAAATCTGGATATTGGACGATTCGACCAGCCAGCCAAGTGGAGATCCACAATGAGGCCCGGTCAAACTCTACCAGGTGCTGAGAACGCTGTCTCACACGATTACACGGCATCTCCATGTCATTCACAACGATCACTCAACATCTAAAGCTGTTCAGTCCCATTATGTACCCTATCTGGTATTAACATTAAGCACGAACAACGCTAATAAACCCTGGTGATCGTTCTACCTGTCACAGAACGATAATTGTTTACATACCCACTGCTGGTTTGTACGTACACGAAGTTACATTGTCATCCGGTTATGTCTTCTGGGTGCTTCACCTTTTTTGTCGGACAGTGTGCTACAATAAGGCAGGAAGATGTACGGAGGACGGTATCAGCCGAGGCAAAGAGCTTGCAAAAGTGTGTCTCATAGTCAAACAATGCGTGTTCGTGACTGAAATGTTTTACTCGCTTTCTTTAGCAGCGGTGCAGGTGTAAGCGGCGTTCTTTTCACGCGCGGCACGTCGCAGCTAAAGGGCGGGGCAAGGGCGAGGTTAGGGCAGGAAGCAAGCGGCGGCGGCGGCGATCATCTGCAGATAGCGGCGCTGTCGCAAGCGCCCACGCCCTCGGCGCTGCTCCGCTTTTCCGCTTATCCGCCGCCAATCTGCGCACGCGCCCACGGCCGGCAAGTGCCGGCCGCAGGAGTAACGGCCAGCACTGCGGTGCTCTCCGGGAAACACCGCTCGCAGCTCTTTTTTTAACCCCTCGAACATTGTTCTCTCCGCGCAGTTTACTTCGACCGCGTTTCTGACCGTGACGACACCTGTTACGTCAGTAGTGGCTGTCGCAGGATCCCGGAACGTAGTCGCCGATATTGTTTTGTTCGGTCTGATAAACATTGTGTACACCGGCGCATTTAAGCGGGGAGGAACAAGAAACGGGCCTAGTACTATGCCTGCCTACCGTTGACGTATAATCTCTGTTGGTGGCTCTTGACAAGCGTAGCGTTCGGATTCTCTTCGGCCTAAGCACGACTATTTTGCAATCCGCCTCTCGTGAAACAGACTTCATCCGCGAAAAGTACGTACGAAAGTGAGGATCGACTGTAAGGCGCCGCAAGAACCGCTACCTGAACACGACACGAAGTGCGAAGTGATGATGTTTGGTTTTTCTGGGCACTCATCTGTGCGGTCATCAGCTCCCGTACAAAGTCCCAATCTTTACACGGTCCAGTCTAGCCACTTTCACGAATGATGATGAAATGATGAGCAAAACACAAACACCCAGTCCCCGGGCAGAGAAGATCCTCAAGCCGACCGGGAATCGAACCCGGGACCCCATGATCCAGAGGCAGCAATGCTAGCCACTAGGCCACCAACTGTGGACGAGGTCCGAAGTCAGCAAGCATCAAAGCACTTACTGTGATTCGCAGGAGTGGATCTGCATTTCCCGCAATACTTGCCACACAGTGCTCTGCGAAACACTCATTTCCGTGAGACTGATCGAGTGGTAATTGCAGGCCCTCATCCACTCTAGCAAGCACTGCATCTCCTAAGTCGGGAGTCCGTGTAGTTCGTCGTCTTCCTCGGTCGGTGTACTGCATTACCAACTGCCCCATTTTACAGGTAGGCCTCAAAACAGATAACCTATTCAATCGACGAAACATCGAACTTCCGGAATCAAGCAGTCCACAAAGGAGCTCTGTTCCCACGCGAGTACAAACGTGGGGAGAGGGGGCCTACTAGGAGCACAGATGTGTGCACATCGGAAGTGTAACTTACGATTACTAACCCCTCTCTTCCTATGACGTCAGATGTTTGCCTGCGATCCCTTAGGAATATCGCAATTGCGCACCAAGTGATTAGTGTCGCCACAGCGAAAACAATGCTTCCTAGCGTGCACAACAGACTCCACGCATAACTTGCTATTCCCTGCAACTAAAGGTACTGTCCCTGCGCTATAATTAGTACTATGCTGGGAATCAACGAACGCGAGGGCCTGAATTGACTCCACTACTTGGTCCAACTACCCGTGACCGATCATGAGGGCGCATCCCCTCAAGAATGTTAGATACGACATCGGACTCAGCCATAGACATATCCAAAGCCGACATTGCGTTAGGGACTCTCTCCGCGTATTGTTCTAATGTTTCGGCAGAACCCTGCACTTGCCAGAAAAACTTGCGCTCAAGTTCGATTCGCATTCGTGCTGACAATTTACTGGCTATAATTAAAGTCCTCAGATATTTAGTAGACTGCTGACGCATCAAAACTTCCGAAACTAAAACATCTAACACTCCTTTAGTTAAGTAAGTACTGGGAAATGAAGAAGCTTGCACAGGTTAGGGTAGCATGGAAAGCTGCATCAAACCAGTCTCAGCACTGAAGACCACAACAACAATAACAACAACAACAATTAGTTAAGGGATACAGTAGCGAGAGAATTACCTTGTGCGGGACACGCAAGGTATCAGCCTGAACCTCCAACTTGGCTAATAACCACCAAGGCTCTTGAACCTGACTCAAATTATCGACATATAATTCCGACAATCCAGTAAATAAACACATAATAGGATTGGGCAGTTTAGCAAACCTGACCCATATTATCGACACATAATTCCGACAATCCAGTAAATAAACACATAATAGGATTGGGCAGTTTAGCAAACCTGACTCAAATTATCGACACATAATTCCGACAATCCAGTAAATAAACACATAATAGGATTGGGCAGTTTAGCAAACCTGACTCAGATTATCGACACATAATTCCGACAATCCAGTAAATAAACACATAATACGACTGGGCAGTTTAGCAAACCTGACTCAAATTATCGACACATAATTCCGACAATTAAAGTAAATAAACAAATAATAGGATTGGGCAGTTTAGCAAACCTGACTCAAATTATCGACACATAATTCCGACAATCCAGTAAATAAACACATAATAGGATTGGGCAGTTTAGCAAACCGGACTCAAATTATCGACACATAATTCCGACAATCCAGTAAATAAACACATAATAGGATTGGGCAGTTTAGCAAACCCGTCACCAATCTGTGAGCCGCTAGGCCCCTGACTACCAGCGTCCCCTAGTTCCGGACTAGCGCCTTCCATATTTAAACTTCAAGCCGCGGTTCTGGTTTGCAAATCCCGCACACGACTCGTAACCTGTTGTATTTCCCGCCTCTCAGCATCTTTAACTTCCAAGCAATCAAAATTGCTTAAGCGGTTCCCCAGATGACCTAACTGGGACTGTATACGAGATATTTGCCCATGTGTTGGCTGGCTATCCTCTAAAAAGGCAAGGTTCCGGTCTAACTCATCAACGGCGCTCAAAATAAATTGCAAGGCGTCACCTACCTCGCCAATCATACTCGCCGTGAAGGATATCGGTAGATCCAAGGCCGCGCGCAACCTAGCTGCCAACACCGGAACGCTGCCCGTTGCAGGTTGTTCACGAATCCTCAATACATGCTGCAAGAAGATCCTTGGGAAAATGGTGTGAGCCGTATGCATTCTACGCGAATATTTGATCCTGTAAAACGTTTCCGCTTCTCTGCTACTTCCATTTCTTGCCCAGACACGAAAATCATGTCTGCAAGTTCTGTCTATGAGTTCAACTACAGTTAGTTAGGGTTGATCGGCATTAGTGCTTCAACTTGTAAATAGAGGCCTTAATCTACTACAGCATTGTACACCACATTTGCTCATACCAGAATACAGTTAGCCATCTGCATTGGATTAGATGAGCTATTATCCCAATCTCCACAGTAAGTGCTGCTCGGGATTGCGGGATTGCCTACCCTACATTCTTGGGGCAACAGCCTTGCCACAGTGGATACGCCAGTTCCCGTCAGATCACTGAAGTTAAGCGCTGTCGGGCGTGGCCGGCACTTGGGTAACCATATGGGCGCTGTTGCCATTTTTCGGGGTGCACTCAGTCTCGTGATGCCAATTGAGGAGCTACTCGACCGAATAGTAGCGGCTCTGGTCAAAGATAACCATCATGACGACCGGGAGAGCGGCTTTGTGACTACATGCCCCCCTATCCACATCCTCAGCTGAGGATGACACGGTGTTCGAATGGTCCCGATGAGCCACTTGTACCATGAAGACGGAGTGCTACCCTACATTCTTAGCAACAACAGTACCGGTACACGTATTCCAACGTCAGAAGTATCAGAACGATTTTCGCGTATAAGTTTCGACTCTGTCGTTTCCGTACATTTATCCTCTTCCAACGTCGCTGAAGCCAAAGGCCTTGCCGCAGTGGTAACACCGGTTCGGGTTAGATCACCGAAGTTAAGCGCTGTCGGGCTGGATGGGTGACCATTCGCTCTGCCGAGTGCTGTCGGCAAGCGGGGTCACTCAACCCTTGTGAGGCAAATTCAGGAGCTACTTGATTGAGAAGTAGCGGTCTCGTAAAGTGACGTACGAGCGGCAGAGCGGTGTGCTGACCAGTTCCCGTCAGATCACTGAAGTTAAGCGCTGTCGGGCGTGGCCAGCACTTGGGTAACCATATGGGCCGCCATGCGCTGTTGCCATTTTTCGGGATTCACTCAGCCTCGTGATGCCAATTGAGGAGCTACTCGACCGAACAGTAGCGGGTCTGGTCAAAGATAACCATCATGACGACCGGGAGAGAGGCTTTGTGACCACATGCCCCCCTATCCACATCCTCAGCTGAGGATGACACGGTGTTCGAATGGTCCCGATGAGCCACTTGTACCATGAAGACGGAGTGCTACCCTACATTCTTAGCAACAACAGTACCGGTACACGTATTCCAACGTCAGAGGTATCAGAACGATTTTCGCGTATAACTTTCGACTCTGTCGTTTCCGTACATTTATCCTCTTCCATCGTCGCTGATGCCAAAGGCCTTGCCGCAGTGGTAACACCGGTTCGGGTTCGATCACCGAAGTTAAGCGCTGTCGGGCTGGATGGGTGACCATTCGCTCTGCCGAGTGCTGTCGGCAAGCGGGGTCACTCAACCCTTGTGAGGCAAATTCAGGAGCTACTTGATTGAGAAGTAGCGGTCTCGTAAAGTGACGTACGACCGGCAGAGCGGTGTGCTGACCATATGCCCCTCCATACCCGCATCCAGTAACGCCTCTGGGCTGAGGATGACACGGCGGTCGGAGTTGAGTTTTTTCTCATCGTTGAAAGTTTGCAACATCGTCATGGAATCACCCTGTACGACACATTGACAAGAGACAATGCAACAGTTCAGGAAAATGATGTAATGCGAGTGTTGCCGAGTTAACTAAATGCCTTGCCACAAAAGTGATAGCAGGAAAGGAACGCTGTTACGCAGTTTCCTGCTGGCTGCGACCGACACTGGCGACGACTGTGAGAGGGCCGGGCGTCGAAATGGGTCGGTCAGTGCGAGGTAATTGAAGACTGGCCGTATCCTTGCTGGGGGCCATACTCGGTAGAAAGTGAAAGGAGGGCCTCGATAGTGATCGCGGCGCCGGAAATATATGGGCGCCGGCTTCGTTAGGAGAGTGGAAGGGACCGGTACCACCCGGGGCAGCGTTCACCTGCTGGGGTACACTCACAGGGCGTCCCTCCCCACGTACCGCGCTAGAGCTGGCTCTGGGGATCCACCGGCAGCAGCTGGCTCCCTTTACTGAACAACGACTCCAGCCGGCTAATGGCTCCACGCCCTCGTATGTAACGTCTTCCTGAAGTGACACAAAATAATATTAAAATTTATTTTAGATTTTGCTCTGATTGTTGCCAGCATAATATTTAAAGTACCAGGGAAGCAGGTTGCTAGCCTTACTTGCCCCGGGTCCCATTGAGTTTTACCCCTAACGGTGAGGGAGCGAAAGCTGGGTCGATTCAGGTTACTTTATCAATAAGGTTGAGGTTACGGATATGAAAGTAGCAAGGATGATTGCAGGTACTAGTAGACGGGAACAATGGCAGGAGGGTGTCCACAATGAGGAATCAAAGAAAAACTGGGAATGAACTCTATAGATGTAGCAGTCAGGGCGAACAGGCTTAGATGGTGGGGTCACGTTACACGCATGGGAGAAGCAAGGTTACCCAAGAGACTCATGGGTTCAGCAGTAGAGGGTAGGAGGAGTCGGGGTAGACCAAGTAGAAGGTACCTGGACTCGGCTAAGAATGATATTGAAGCAATAGGCTTAACATCAGAAGAGGGACCAATGTTAGCACTGAATAGGAGATCATGGAGGAATTTTATAAGGGGGACTATGCTCCAGACTGAACACTGAAAGGCATCTTAAATGATGATGATGATGATTTATTTTACAAGTGCCGTAAAAACGTTAATAATTATTCGTATTTGTTTCTTAAAACTGTAAGTGTGTTTGTGGGTCACATGTCAGTTTTAATTGATAAATCACGGAGGGGGGGTTGGGGATGCGGAGGGGGGAGGCTTCCTTGTGGTTTCATCGCTGAGCTGCTAGTCATGCATTGACCAACCTCTTAATATTAACAACTTATATTTGGTTACGATATTGCTGTGGACATTATTGTACTCAGGTACAGATTTTAGAGTAGGGTAAGGACAGCTGTAATGGTTAGGGCGGGTAAAACGGCCACTTCGTTTTATTCTCTCGGAGTCTGCTGCAGCCTAATGGCGAACATTTAAGGCTATTTAAAGATACTTCTTTGTTTTTGTCAGTGGGTTTCGTGTCGATAGTTTCGCGCAGTCCTCTGTAATGAAATATTTTGTTTTTCCCCTACGTCTGATATAAGGCAACTGACAAATTCATTTACATGTATAAAAAAATGTATCTAATGTGGCAGTTAATTGGTACAATACTAGTAAAACGCCATATTTTAGCCTTCGAAATCAGGTGTTTGTGAATTACGTAGGTTATGTAATTTCCTATTCAGACAACATATAGCGTAATGGCGTCGAGCATAGCAGGTCAGCAACTGGAAGCAGTTAATTCCATAAACTATCTGGGAGTAGGCATTAGGAGTGATTTAAAATGGAATGAACATATGAAATTAATCGTCGGTAAAGAAGATGCCAGACTGAGATTCATTGGAAGAATCCTAAGGAAATGCAGTCCGAAAACAAAGGAAGTAGGTTCGCCCACTGCTTGAATACTGCTCACCAGTGTGGGATCCGTACCAGATAGGGTTGATGCAAGACAGAGAGAAGATCCAACGGAGAGCAGCGCGCTTCGTTACAGGATCATTTAGTAATCGCAAAAACGCTACGGAGATGATAGATAAACTCCAGTGGAAGACTCTGCAAGAGAGACGCTCAGTAGCTCGGTACGGGCTTTTGTTGAAGTTTCAAGAACATACCTTCACCGAGGAGCCAAGCAGTATATTCCTCCCTCCTACGTACATTAGGATAAAATCAGAGAGATTGGAGCCCACACAGAGGCATCCCGACAATCTTTTTTTCCACGAACAGTACGAGACTGGAATAAAAGGGAGAACCGATAGAGGTACTCAAGGTACCCTCCGCCACACACCATCAGGTGGCTTGCGAAGTATGGATGTAGATGCAGATGTAGATGTACATGAAGCGGTCACTCTCCTGATAGGGCAGAGTGGACAAGTGGCGACTTTGTCCAAACATATACTTTGTAATGTATTTACCTCGTTTCAAGACAAGTGAATTGATAGTAAGACAAGAGTGTTTCATAAAATAAATACACTAAGGTATTAGTGTATTAACAGCTTGGTGAGTAACTGCGTTCTCTTACAAGAAGAGTATGTTACGATGTCATCAAATCAGCAAACTAGGCAACAGGCTTTGGATAACGTAAGAAAAGGAAACATGCCGTTTGCTGCAGCAGCTAAACTATTGTGTCTCAAGCAGCACTCTTAAAAGCAGAGTTCTTTAAAAAAAACGAGATACTGTTGTAGACAAGAAGATTCTTGGGGACTCGTAAGTGTGTATTCGGCCAAGAGCAAGAGGAAGAGCTCCTTAACCATATTTTTCACACGGAACCAAGATATTTCGGTATATCAGTCACTGGTTTACGCCGCTTGGTATTTCAGATTGCTGAGCGGAAACGTCCACCACACCCGCTCAAAAAAGTGAAAAAGACGTCAGGCAAGGATTGGGGGGCATAGTTCAGGAAGAGACATCCAAACATAAGCCCTAAAAACAAGAATCCACTTCATCTGAGCCTTATTTTTTTTCCTTTTGCCGGCCGCTGTGGTCAAGCGGTTCTAGGCGCTTCAGTCCGGAACCACGCGGCTGCTACGGTCGCAGGTTCGAATCCTGCCTCGGGCATGGATGTATGTGATGTCCTTAGGTTAGTTAGGTTTAAGTAGTTCTAAGTCTAGGGGACTGATGACCTCAGATGTTAAGTCCCATAGTGCTTAGAGACATTTGAACCATTTTCTTTCCTTTTCTCTGTGTCTGGTCATTTTGCCCTATCTACCTACCTACCAAAGAGGCCACTTCGCAGTCTTTCACTTAAACTCACTTTACTACAACAAAAGGAGGATTGGAATAATAATGCAATTGTCGTATAGTTACAGCAGGTCTACAGTTTACACACATATAGTTCACACGCATATCTATTACGTGACGTCAGAGAAAGAGAAACATTTTCCTCAGGATCGCTTCTTTATCCAGATTACCTCTAAGCATGATAAGTTTTTTACTACTTTTTACGTTTCAATACTTAAAATGTATGTTTTTTAAATGTAGCTAAATGTTCACTTCAGCCAAAAGGCAATTTTTCTACTTATTCCTATAGATCTAAGAGTGGCTGCTAGCCAGCCGAAACCAGTCATCATCAAGTTGTAATTGTCATAAAGACTATAAATTTTTATAAAAAGTAAGTGAACATTTATCGGGCGAACGCATTATATTTCGCAATGGGCCACGAAGCCTTCACCAAATGCAATGATTAGAATCGTACTCCGTCTCCGGTGAAGAACAAAATTTATCACAAGCCTGACCTAGCCGGTGGCTATTGATCGCCACGTACGAAGGGGAGAAAAAAAATCAGCTGCTCGTAAATTTTAATAACAAATGTCACGCGCTGCCAGTAATTCCGGGCATTTTTAAAACACGGGAGCAATTGTGTGCGGCATTTGCAAGTACAATCACATCGCGTGCGTTAGCTCTGTTAGCCGAAGCAATAGCAACAGCCAAAGCGTGGCACCATTTATGAGTTTACCAGAAAGACAAAATAGATATATTATTAAGTTTCTTACTCCAAGGATACCGCGGCCAATAAAAGAAGAAACATCAGGCGTCGGTTTATGTGCTGTTATTGAGTTATATGTGACTCTAAGGATAGAAGTAGTTATCACGCAGCGAACTTCCAAAGCCACCTTCTTCCAACTACATCCGCTGTTCTTAACTCACTAAAGATATTATGCCGGAACGTACTGAAGTTCACTGTAGACCATATCTGCTGCGAAACAATTTTGAGGATTCTCTGGAATACAGGTCCTCTAGCCTGCGTCACTTTTATTCACGTCAACTACTAAACTATGGAGGATTTTTACTTCTTCGCCTCTGTGGACATGTGCATACCTATTCACATTCTTCAGAAGCTTGTTTCAGTGGGGTTTCTGGAGATAATAACTGCGACCTTAAAAATCCTTCTGAATTTTCTGCAGCTAAATTGTAACGGTGCAGTTTTCCAACTTACCTTGAGAGATATTTAACTAGTTTAATATCCTGACAGGGTATGACTGCGAGACGCTCTGGGACTCGAACCCTATGGCTGCCAGTCGTGGACAATTCAACACCCAGTCCAGTAAACAGGGGTTCTAAAACGCTTGCCTAGCTACGAGTGCTTATTCAGTAAAAGAGTTGTGTTTCACAGTAGCGAAAAGGAACAAGTGCTCATCTACACAATGGAAATCATACAGCCAACCTGTTGCACGTCAAAAGTTAATTCAAACATTTACCCAGTAAATGTGTCTCCATGATTTCCATTGTACCCATAATTCAACAGTTGGTGAATGCTGCCATGTTCAAGATTTTAAAGTGCTCATAATTCTTAAGTTTTGTGCTATAGAGCACATGTTTACTAAACATTTTTATTTCTTGCTTTGTTCCATACTGCCACCTCTGAAAGTTTCTTGGCGGATTTCTGGTTCACCCCGTACACACGTGATTTTTGTATATGTTGCACGCAACTGTATGAATAAAAGCGAACCTCCAAAGTCAGCACCTTTGAACTGCATTCTCTATTCATATACACTGAAGCGCCAAAGAAACTGGTATAGGCATGCGTGTTCAAACACAGAGATATGGAAACAGGCAGAATACTGCGGTCGGCAACGCCTATATGAGACAACAATTGTCTGGTGCAGTTGTTAGATCGGTTACCGCTGCTACAATGGCAGGTTATTAAGATTTAAGTGACTTTGAACCTGGTGTTACAGTCGGCGCACCTGTCAGAGTCGTATCTAGACGTATTAGAGGTCCATATCACTCCAACTGCACATGCCCCACACCATTACAGAGCCTCCACCAGCTTGAACAGTCCCCTGTTGTGTCCTGGGAATCGGGAAACTCGAAGATTTTTGCCTGTTTTCGATGTAGAACCTCGCAAGGACATCAGTCCCGGGATTTCCAAAATCGAGTCAATATATCAACAGCAGTTCCTCAGTGTAGCCTGCACATTCAAATTGAAGCAAGTAGGGGGCTTCAGTTTACATGTGTAGATTTACAAGATTTAATAAAATATTTTTTATACTACAACTTATATTTTATCTTTGCATGCAGAAATATTCGTCTGTTATGCTTTCGGCGGATGATGAATGCAACGTATGTTCTAAAGGCGCCAAAATATAATTCGAATTTGACAATTTTCAGATTTTTTTCCTTTGCTTGTACTGTGAAATCTTGCTTCTTGCCAAATTTCATGATTCTACATGAACGGCGAGCACCTTATAGGTTTTGATGAACGAGTTTACGAGTAGCAAAATATGTAACATAAATGGCCGACTCTTTTGACTACATTGACTTAGATGCTTAAATTTGTCACACCGCCAAGGGACGATAGACCTTAGTTGTTGTTGTTGTGGTCTTCAGTCCTGAGACTGGTTTGATGCAGTTCTCCATGCTACGCTATTCTGTGCAAGCTTCTTCATCTCCCAGTACTTACTGCAACCTACATCCTTCTGAATCTGCTTAGTGTATTCATCTCTTGGTCTCCCTCTACGATTTTTACCCTCCACCCTGCCCTCAAATGCTAAATTTGTGATCCCTTGATGCCTCAGAACATGTCCTACCAACCGGTCCCTTCTTCTTGTCAAGTTGTGCCACAAACTCCTCTTCTCCCCAATTCTATTCAATACCTCCTCATTAGTTATGTGATCTACCCATCTAATCTTCAGCATTCTTCTGTAGCACCACATTTCGAAAGCTTCTATTGTCTTCTCGTCCAACCTGACACATAAATCTATACTCGATGTTAACAAATTTCTCTTCTTCAGAAACGCTTTCCTTGCCATTGCCAGTCTACATTTTATATCCTCTCTACTGCGGCCATCGGTAGTTATTTTGCTCCCCCAATAGCAAAACTCCTTTACTACTTTAAGTGTCTCATTCCCTAATCTAATTCCCTCAGCATCACTCGACTTAATTCGACTACATTGCATTATCCTCGTTTTGCTTTTGTTGATGTTCATCTTATATCCGCCTTTCAAGACACTGTCCATTCCATTCAACTGCTCTTCCAAGTCCTTTGCTGTCTCTGACAGAATTACAATGTCATCGGCGAACCTCAGAGTTTTTAATTCTTCTCCATGGATCTTAACACTTACTCCGAATTTTTCTTTTGTTTCCTTTACTGCTTGCTCAATATACAGATTGAATAACATCGGGGAGTTCCCTAGTAAGTGACATAAATTTGATTTTGATACGCCAAAATGTTCAAGGGAAACAGGGGTCTTAACCGATACACAGACAGACAGACAGATAGAAGGATAAAAAATGACAAAGTTGTTTTTTCGTGTTATATAATTAGAGAGTAACAATTTTCGGATTTCTTTCTTTTTTTTTACCTGTACTGTAAAACCTTGGTTCTTGCCGAATTTCGTGATTCCAGGTCAACGGGAAATAACCTGTACGTTTTGATGAGTGGGTTTGCGAGATCCAAAATATATGACATAAATGGCCGAATCTTTTGACTGAATTGACTTAGAAGCTTAAATGTTTTTACACCGCCAACGGACCATAGACTTTCGTATGTGACATAAATTTGAACTTGATATGCTTGTCCGTTCCTGAGAAAGAAGGGTTCTTAACAGTCGGGCAGACAGACGGACGACGTAGCCATCCTACATGGGTTCCGTTTTTACAACTGAATCAGGGAACCTAAAAATCACCCGTGCTTCCGCGTGGCGGTGCGTCGGAGCGAGTTTGCGACAAGAGAGCTTCTGCTTCCACGTGCGGCTGTCTGGTGGCGGTGTTCTCTTGGCGACAGCCGTGCGGCAGTTTAAATGTGGTCGGACACCCGCTAACGGGACCGCCTGTAGGTATTGTGTTCGGCCGCGGATGAGGAACCGTGACACATGTAATTCTGCCCATTGTTCCGAAGCGGGCCGTCCCGTTAAAGGACGCCAGCAGCTGCGACCGGCGAGCTGCGTGTTCACCGTGGAGCCACCTGGAGAGACGTGTGCGCCACCAATCTGTGCCGTGCGACAAACAAAACGACGCCCGCGTCCTCCAGTTTAGTAGAGGTGGGCCAAACGGTTATTCTGGAGTAACCGTTATCACAGTTCCAGTTATTCTTTGATAACCGTTATCGTTAACGGTTATTAATAACTGCCAAGTTATTTTTCGCTAGCGAATACCGATAACTCCGACAGTTAAATAACGACATAGTTGGAATCCATCAGTTTAGTTATCAGTATAACTGCGAGTAGTGTGAAATAGCAGGAATGTCGTATGAATCGTGTCATAACCTCAGCTTATTAACTCCGGGTACATTTTAGTTGATGTTAGAACGATTATTAGTGTTTCAGATTATATGTTTGTAGGTTATCGGTCGCTATTAGAAATATTATCTTCGCAGCTGCGACAGAAAGTACGCGGAACTTCGCCAAAGCACTGTTTAAGTAAAATGTTAACAACGTGCGTTTTTTAAGTATGAAGTAATATGTAAACTGAGTACTGTAGGTTAAATTCGAAGCTTAATTTCTTGTGCTGCTCACATAATAGAATAAAGTGTACAGCCTTGTAATACAACAAAAAATATACGTAATGTGACAGATTCGTTTACTCCTGTGCTGTAAAAGCTAGTCCTATTGGGGAAAGTGTGAGTACGCTAATCCAAGTTTTATGTCAGATTTGCAAACTGCTCGATTTCTCCAGCGACAGCATGTTTATAACATATGAAGACATGCAGATCGAAAAGGTTGACAGTGTTACATTTCTGGGACTACAACTCGATAATAAATTCAGTTGGGAAGGGCATACCACATTTTTTCATTCTATTATTTCATAAGGGAACATATTCTGTGGTAACTCATCAAACGTAGCAAAAGTTTTTCGCATGTAAAAGCGTGTAATAAAAATCGTTTGTGGTATCAATTCAAGAACATCATGTAGGAACCTGTTCAAGGAACTTTGTATTCTAACCACTGCTTCCTAGTATATTTATTCCTTAATGAAATTTGTTACAAGTATTTCCAACCAATAGCTTAATACATAATATCAGTACTAGAAATGGGAACAGCAATCTACATAAAGACCTAAAATTACTTACCTTGGTCCAAAAGGAGTCCAATATTCAGGAACATGCATTTTCAATAAGCTGCCAGCAAGTCAGCAACCATTAAAAACTTGGTTTCAGATAAGGCACGGTTTACAGTGTGTTTGAATGACTATTTGATACATAAGTGTCTGATTCCACCCATCATCAATATGCCGGAAATGTCTATTTTAAGTGTGTCTATGACGTCACTACATACACATGGCAACAAACACGAAGATACATATAAATAATACAATAACATTTCCCACCAATGAGACAGCTGCGGGAAGTTGGGGGTTTTAATAAAAAAAAACACACCATGATCCCAAAACACAAAATGAAGAACAAAAAGAAAAAAAATACAGCATTCTGCTACACCAACAAAAATCTGCAGGAATCGGACACTTCCCTTGAACAATATAGGTCAACTATAGGTGACCATACCAAAACACCAATACCCACAACTAAAAGTACGAAAATTGGAATCAGACATTTCCCTTGACCTACATAGGTCAACCTCAGATGACGATACTAAAACATCAACACACACAATTATGAAAATGGGAATCGGTCATTATCCGGTGACCTATATAGGTCCACCACAGCTACTGATGCCAAAAAACCAACACCTACAACTGCGAAAAATAAAACCACAATCCCAAAAGTCCACAAATCAATCATCCCTACATAAATTAAATCACATTCAATACTTCATAAATACACAAAACATCACAGCTAGAAAAAAAAAATTTAATTACCACCAGCAAATTCCGGCACTGCAACCTAGATCGACAGCCTCCCCCCCCCCCCCCCCCACACACACACACACACACACACAAAACCAACTCATAAACACCGTGCCGTAATGACATTCACACACCACAACACCTTTACGTCGAAGCAGACGGGTGGAATCAGACGCTTCCAGTGACCCCTCCTTCTACTCTGTAGATGAATATCGTAACAGAGACTGATAGACCAGCTTTGGTAAAAATTCTGCTATATTTCAGTTTTGACAGCACTTGGTTGCAACAGTCAAGATCCGGTATTCTGTGTACGATAAATTTATTAAAAGTACGTAACTGTGTTTTATTCTGTCAGTGTACCAATTCTGTAAATATTAGCAGTTACTGTGATATATTCACGTATTTTGACAATCTCCTGACAAATGATGAGGACAATAATTATTATATTCCACTGTATTATGTTATACTTTCTGACATGTTATTTGTCATTCGTGATGGCCAGCGGCTATTTCCGTAGCAGTACGAAAATATTTGTTCGCTCCAGTTACTATCCTCTCTGGAAATATCACCTGGAACTACGACCTTTAACTGGAGTCACCGAGTCAGGAACGTCTAGACACACAGTTATTCCGTTACCAGCTTCCTGGTTATCTGTGGTGGTAGCCCGATAACTACCAGAGAACTAGAACTACGAGCCAATAACGATAACTGCCAGAGGAGAATACCGGCTCTGACAGTTATTTCCATAGTCGCTCGAATTCCTTAGTAACTTTCCTTGTACTACCCGTCCAAGCTAAATTAACACGTAAGGCGGTGGCTTAAGGGAACGACCGTACTTGTTAATGCCTGTACTGCAGCTCCTATCAGCCACGGCTCGGACATGAACTTTATTTAATTGTTTATGCTAAAAATAACGAAGGCCCACGAAATAGTACACAGTTCTTATCAACAGATGGCGCGCAGTCTCACAGTTATTCCCATGGTCTATAGAACGCCTCCAAATGCGCAGTACGATCTTCGGTCAACAGATGGCGCGAGGCACTGTTGACACTAAACAGTTATTGAAATAACTGCCAGAATCAGAGGAACGGTTATCGCAGTAACCGTTACTTCTCAGTAACCGGTTATTTCTATCAGTTACGTTATTTTCTGCCACCTCTACAGTTTAGCACCAGGCCTGCTGCCGACGTAACGTGGCGCTGCGACAGCATGTTCTCCGGAGTAATGATATGCCACGTTGGAGTACGCCATCAGACAACCGTGCACGCACTTTACGTAGTGATTCCCCAATCCCTTTTATTTGTCTGTTCTTGGATTACCGAGTGACAAACATCAATTGGATGCATGCATGTGCGAAGGAACTTTGCAGCTCATTCTCCTTAACAACGCAAGCGCTGTAATATCCTAAAAATATAACTCAAGAGCACTTTGAACGTGAATTGACTTTCAGACCCTTTTCTTAAGAATTTACATTATTTACTAGCGATTCATCAAGAACATTAACACATTTAATCACACTATGTGAGCGTGGAAGTAGTTGTCATTGGGTAACTGATGGAAACAAATTTCTTTCAACAAATGGAAATTTTATTTCTAAAAACCCTTTTTTTAACAGATTTAAAATTATAATCAGAAAGCACCCTCTAAATATCAAGTTACAATTTATTCAAAGGCAGAAAGAACAAATTTTGACAGTATGAGCTTTCGGGCTGAGAACTTTGCCGCTCCCTTTTGACACGGCCGTAGTCACGACCGCTCACAACACCCTCTGAAAGACTGCACTGGTACAAATCTGCAACACACCAGATTACTTTAAACTAAAAATTTTAGCAACTCACGCAAACACACAAACTATGCACCCCGTAGGAGGGATGGAAATGGTACAAAACACTCACATTAAAAAATATTTACTTGCCACCAAAAGTGCAACTTGTTTTTAAAAGAAAACTCTTACGGTGGAAGGGTGGCAACTTTATATACTAAAATGACCATGTAAATAAAAAAACATGAAATGCAGTCCTACATAAAATATACAATCGTGCTCTACATTACACATATACCGCCCCTCAAGATGATAGGCAAGATAAAAACATATTTCAGGAACTCGGCCGTTACACGTCAAGCAATAAATGACAGAGGCAGCTATTAACGTACGGCAGACCGACAGACAAGACAGACAGACAGACACTAACTGCCCAACAAATGCGGACGGGAGACAGACGAGCAAGTTGGGGAAGAGAGACTGACCAAGAAAACAAGTAGAATTTAATATGTAAGTGAAACAACATATCACGAATCACTTAACTTCTAATAAACTGCGAGGTCTGGCGAAGACCTGGCGCAGCACCCCCAAAACGCTCTCCCGAACCGTCCGCTGTCAGCCACTTCAACGGACGCAGGAAGGCGCGCCGGTCTCCCGTCTCACGGCGTCGTAGCTCCCACCGGGCAGCGATGTCGTAGGTTGACTCCTGTTGCTCTCGTGTTGGCCGCGAAACCACTACGCCTCGCTATACGGCGCGGCCACTGGACTGGCGTGTCGACCTCACATGCGCCGACGCTCAAGACGGACAAGTCATCTTGTGTCTCAGTGCTCGACCGACCAACCGATCGATCCAACCGCCGATGACCATTGCCTGAACAAACTCGAGCGGACTGGCGGCCTAACACATACTAGCACTCCGGACGACAGAACAGACACTGACTGCCCCACACTGACCCGGCTGACCAACTGATCAGACTCGACGCATAGCGAGCTCATAGCGCCCCTTAAATGCAAGTGAACAGGCAACCTTTCCCCTTTCACACCAGAGAGAGACACCAAAGCTGCGATTGCCACAGCGGCGCCACCGCCAGAAACGAAGAGCGACTGCTTCACATTCGCGCTGCAGCACGCTCTTCAAAACAGCAAATTTTACCACGGCTCACACTTGTCTCTGGAAGATAAGCAGAGACGGCATCACCTGCAGTTTGGCTTTGCCTAAACATCACAGTGCTTTTGTAGCAGGGTTCCTTGTGGTTGATTCTTCTTTACTTTCTCCGGCCTGAGTAGTGACTCATCCAACTAACTATGTTTCTTCGTGGAATTCTTACCACGATTGGAACTTTTCTCGTTCTGTTGCAGTGGAACAATTCGGGACGTGTGAAACGACTGGTTGTTTGAAAATTGACATATTGCCAATTGGAGGTATGAGATCTTTGTAATGTTCGTACAGTGATTTACTACGTCAACGATCGCTTAGATATATAGAAGAATATTCACATTGCCGCTTTCGGCAAATATTTGTCATCCTCAGATGTGCTTAAGCCACACAAACCTTCGTACAGATAGACAGACGTAGTTAAGCGCTCTGAACATCACAAAGTCGTTTGAGACTTCAATTAATGCACATCACATCGTCACATGATAAAAGACAAATCAGAGCACCGTCTTGTGTTGTTGTTATAGGGATGTGGAAGAGAGGAGTTAAGAGGGGGAGATAACAGCGGACTCGACATGTTTGTTCTCTGTGGTCAACCGAGTAAAACTGGTATTTAAAAAATCTGAAGAACGCAAACTAAAGTTAAAGCAGTTTTAAATAATTGAAAAGTTTATACAGTAATATGAAAAACTAAAAAAATATGCACACGCTAGCGACTGTCATATCTAAAAATCATATAAAATTGTATAAACTTTGCACGCCGGCATTCACTGAAATGTTAAATGACTTACTGATGTTCAAAGTGCTTAACAGTATTTGTTTATCTGTACGAAGCTTCTTCTGGATTATACACATCTGAAGATAACAGATATTTGCCGAAGCCACTAATGTGAGTATTCTTTTACCAAAGCGATCATTTACGTAATAACTTATTATTGAAACAGTTGGCATGGAAGGATAATACTTTGCTACCATAGTATTAGTGTAACAAATGATTGTAAATAACCTCAGCTACATTATTCCAATCCCGGTCCCTTCTACAATTTCTTCCTTACTCAGCTCGATCAAGCAGTTGGAAGCTATGCTTTGATGTCTTATGATCGTGTGATTCTCATCGATGCTTCCCACGAGGTCCTCTCATCGTAGA